>NC_137105.1:13445083-13787583 GCF_949357685.1 Gobio gobio | reverse complement strand
TAAAAATCTTCTGAAATTCCTTGGAAAGCTCAAAACTGCTCAGGGAACTCTTGACTGTTTTGGTAACTCCCTTTTTGGGGAAAAATGCGGGAATTATTCAAAATTCTGAATAACTGCAAGCAAATGCCTTGCTTCTAGAAAAAACAAACGTGGTTGTACAAGAACCAAAGGTATCTTTTGGACATTTCTCTTTGAGAGGGAGTAATTTAACATGACTGGTTTTAGTAGTAATAAAACACACGCACAAACAGAGACACTGCCTAACTGTCATTGGTTATCAATAGCAAATACAACAACAGTGGCTTTTTAATGCAGGCAATGTTGTGGAATTTCTACACTGTAACAAATTATTTTCACGATTTGATCCCACAACATTTTTTCTTTTGTCGAATCAACTTAGATAATTGATGTGGCTTAGATAACATTTTTTTTTTTTGAGTTTCTGTTGATTAAATCAATCTCCTTCAGTGTATTAAAGGGATAGTTCACCCAGAAATGAAAATTCTATCATCATTTACACATCTCAAGTTGTTCCAAACCTGTATGGATTTCTGAACACAAATTAAGATATTTGGAAGAATGTATGTAACCAAACAGATCTTGGCAGCCATTGACTACCATCACTCTAAAAAATGCTGGGTTAAAAAACATAAAAACAAGTTGGGTTGAAAATGGATAAACCCAGCAATTGGCTTGTTTTAACCCAGCGGTTGGGTTAAATGTTTGCTTAAAACAACCTGGATTGCTGGGTTAAAACAACCCAAAACAACCCGATCGCTGGGTTAAAACAACCCAATTGCTGGGTTTGTCCATTTTCAACCCAACTTGGGTTGTTTTTAACCCAGCATTTTTCAGAGTGATGGTAGTCAATGGCAGCCAAGATCTGCTTGATTACATATTCTTCCAAATATCTTCCTTATCTTTATGTGTTCAGCAGAACAAAGACATTTATACAGTTTTGGAACAACTTAAGCGTGACTAAATGATGACAGAAGTTTCATTTTTGGGTGAACTCAATTTTTTGAGTGCTAATGTTCTAAGAGGCTTTTTTTTGTCTACTGACAAAATTAAAATAGCCTTTAATATGGCACTCAGTAAATAAATACAAATAAGGTTGATTTTCTCTGGCCATAGATTATTCAGTTGAATCCATCGAAATGAAAAACCTTTACATGTGCCATCATTGCGTTGTACTCCACCCTTTCCATAATCCACAATAAAAACCGTCCCTGTTGGCCTTTTTATTTGCTATGGTCCAGTTCAGGTTGAACTCGAGGCATTCTTTTCTCCACATCCTTTAAAGTGGGAAAAACAAATTTATGGGGCAATCAAATCCGAGTTGCTGCTCATTGCTTCATCATTGCTGATTCAGATTGATGTCATTTGAAACTCTCAGAAATTACTAGATAACTTCCACCTCTTTTCTGAAAACGTATAGCGCCCATGAAGAAGAAACACTGTATTATCATCACCAGGAATCGAACGAACGTTTCCCAATCAGTGCACTGAAATGAAACTGAATCACTATTTGTAATTACAATAATTCAAACGGATATGAATACACTTTTGGAACTAAATGATCACCTTACAGAATGCATAATATGGGACATAAATACATTTTGTGATTTCTAATATGATATCTTAAAGCATTTCTTTGGCAACTTGCAGTGAGCTGGAAGTGACCCCGGTTCCTAACACCATGACCTGACTTTCACAGTAATGCAAGTGCACTTTGCCCTGCCAGAATGTGAACAAACATGGTCACGGCCCTTGGCAATAAATGCAATCAGCGGAAACTTCACATTCTGATGCAACCACTTTAAACTGTTGCAATGGACTCGTCAAATGTCAAAAAGGGTGTTGTAATACTATTTTAAACACCAGGGTTATAACCTTTGAACATGATTGTAATGATTTTAAGGTTTTGATGTAATGCATCCATGACTGACAGATCACAGAAAGGCTTTACTTCAGGGTTTTAAAAAAAGTATCGTGACCACTAGTGTTGCACTAACCACCTAAACCGAGACCAAGTCAAGACCAAGACCAAGACCAGCGTGTGCCGAGACCAAGACCAAGACTTTGTGGGGTTGAGACCAAGACAAGACCAAGACCAGTGTGTGCCGAGACCAAGACAAGACCAAGACTTTGTGGGGTTGAGACCAAGACAAGACCAAGACCAAGACAGGGCGAGACCGAGTCAAGACCAAGACCAGCGTGTGCCGAGACCAAGACAAGACCAAGACTTTGTGGGGTTGAGACCAAGACAAGACCAAAACCAAGACAGGGCGAGACCGACTCAAGACCAAGACCAGCGTGTGCCGAGACCAAGTCAAGACCAAGACCACCGTGTGCTGAGACCAAGACAAGACCAAGACTTTGTGGGGTTGAGACCAAGTCAAGACCAAGACCAAGACCAGTGTGAGCCGAGACCAAGACAAGACCAAGACTTTGTGGGGTTGAGACCAAGACAAGACCAAGACCAAGACCAAGACAGGGCGAGACCGAGTCAAGACCAAGACCAGCGTGTGCCGAGACCAAGACAAGACCAAGACTTTGTGGGGTTGAGACCAAGACAAGACCAAGACAGGGCGAGACCGGGTCAAGACCAAGACCAGCGTGTGTCGAGACCAAGACAAGACCAAGACTTTGTGGGGTCGAGACCAAGACAAGACCAAGACAGGGCGAGACCGAGTCAAGACCAAGACCAGACCAGTAGTCCTTAAATTCATCTAAAAGATCCATATCTACTGTCTGAAAAAATTACTTATATTTAACGAATAAATACAATTAGAATAGTAAGACACTATAGCGTTGTTACCAATCAAATCACTAACAATAAAATTCATGGCCCAGAAGTTGCATCTGAATACAATTACACCTGCATAAATAATGTTCAGATTAATTTAACATTAAAACATTAACATTATTTAACAGTCACGGAATCCTTTATTCAACAGATTTGTACAAAGCAGCTGATTCATTTAATAACGAATTAGAAAGACACAGTTTAAAATGTAACTTTTTAATATTAACTTCTTGTTTATTGAATGTTTGTATAAATCAATATCATTTGCAATCACGGTTATATTCATGAAAACAGCTCTCTTGCTCTTGTGATATTGCTTAATTATATTCTATGTTATAAAAAAAATCTTTTTTAATTTGGCATTTTTTTAATTTGGGGCATTTTTAGTGCGGATATTTAGTGATATCCTTGCAGTTGTGGTCTTGACTGGTCTTGAGATAAAATCCAAGTCCGAGAATAAAGTCCGAGACCAAGACAAGACCAAGACCTTCAAAAAATAGTCTTAAGACCGGTTTCGAGTACTACAACACTACTGACCACCCTGTAGTATACACTCTAAAAAAGATGGTTCTTTAAAGGTTCTATACACATAGTAACAATTCTACGTATAACCGTATCATCTTGAAGAACCCTTTATATGCTGGAATGGTTCTTTGTGTTGGAGTTTAGGGTTCTTTATTCTCGCCTTTTTGTTTTTCAAATCTGTAACTGTCTCATTACTGATTTTCTGGATCTCAGCTATACTACGCAGACTGTCAACACACTTGAAACAGGTGAATAATTTCTTTCTTAAAATGTCTATAAATTTCAACTTTAATATATTGTAACTGGTTTCCTACCAATCATGCCTTTTTCTCTTTTTAGTTTAACAGAACGTGTAAGTGTGAGTAGCTCTGTTCACTTAGGGATTATCATCTTCTCTTTTCCACAAAGTAAGTAACCGAGATATTGAATTTATGATCCATATTGTTTGATTTTGTTTTTTTTTGTTTGACACACACACACACACACACACACACACACACACACACACACACACACACACACACACACACACACACACACACACACACACACACACACACACACACACACACACACACACACACACACACACACACACACACACACACACACACACACACACACACACACACACACACACACACACACACACACACACACACACACACACACACACACACACACACACACACACACACACACTACAGCTATCCCATGACTTTATATCACTTTTTCATTTCAACACTGTAAAGGGCTCATATCCTGTCCATTTTTGCTCATTTTGGCCTTCATAAACATAATTGTTTTTACATTATCAAACGGAAGAGACAAACTGTAACTCTAAACTCAACTGTGTATTTCAGATGCTGTCACGTATCAGCTCATCATCTGCAGAGAAAAACTGCCACTCAGAATTCACACATAAAGAAATCAGAAGATTGTGAAGATATTTCCCTGGAACTTGGTCTTCATTACATCTTTATCATGTGCAATGTTAATTGTTATTTATTAATGTATTCAGCTAATAACTGTTAAAGAGCACTGTCATTTTGCTACAATTTGCCATGTCAATAAAAAAATAAAAGTACCTAATTGACAACATGCTGGGGTTTATTATTATTCTTTTTTTTAATATTATTAATAATAGCCTACTTATTAGAGTATTATAAGACCAGGCCGATAGAGGACTAAAAAAACAATATTAATAAAAAATAATATTAATAATTAGTGCTGGGCATTCTATTAATTGCGGTTAATCGCATCCAAAATAAAAAGTTTGTGTTTACATAATATATGTGTATGTACCGTGTATAATTATTATGTAGGCTATATATAAATACACACAAAATATTTGCAAGTATATAACTCATTTTTATTTTGGATGCGATAAATCAATTACCCAGCATTATTAATAATATGAAGAATAATACATTAATACAAAATACATACATAAATAATATGAGTATATAGCAATATTAATGAAAATAAACATTGATATTTATAACACCAAGTGCTGCATAGGCCTTGGTGTAGCACTTTTAAAGCATGGTTCATGGAACCTTATAAAAAGGGTTCTATTTAGCACAAAAAAAGGGTTCTGCTATTGTTACAAGCCGAAAAGGCCTAATTTGGTACTGTTTAGAACCATACTTTTGTTTTCGTAGATTAATGAATACATTTAGCGAACAGTCTAGACCACTTCCTGCTTCCTATGGAAATGCCCCTTCTTTGCACTATGTGGGAGCTCAAGGAAGTGTGGGTTGAATGGGAACTTCAATGTCCACATTCTTCTTTAAGTTCCTGTAAGGTTTCCAGGAGTTTTTAGATGTGAGGCCCAAGGGCAACCACCTATAGTCTCTACCAGGAACTTACAGATAAGGAAGGAAAAGTTACCATAACAAAATTTTCAGCCGCGAGGCGACTACAGACACACCCCTAATTTCCCATTTCACAATGCGAATTTGCATTCGCCTCTATTCAGATTTGAAAACATGTCCACATTAAAGGTAATTATAAACATGTTTCTGATAATCTTTTCTACTTCCTTCAATTTTCGTGTGGTGACAAGAAGTGACATTTACAGCTCTGACGCAACCTGAACTTTTACGATAGAAGAAAAAACGTTTGTTTGCAAATATTGATTAAACTGATTATATACAAACTAGCCTATATCTATTTTTTCCCCAGTATACTTTGATTAAATATATAGATTTTATAAAATATCTAGATACAATTAAATTTTGATGCATGTTCATTTACAAAGTGTCCACAAGAGGGCATAACAATCAAGAAATTATAAAGCACATCTATTCAAATTTCAATGCAAAATGGCGAATGTACATAGTACAATATTGCCAAAGCTAAGAATATATGAACAAAAAATAATAAAAACAAACAAAAACATCAAAATAATAGAAGAAAATATAACAACTTAAACTTAACAATTAGAACATTTGATACCACAGTGTGTTTACCTATATACACTCACATACTGAGGGTCACTGTGGTGGACAGTAGGAAAACAAACGGAGGTCAGACACAATACACACATTCAACTGCTGTTTCTAAGGCTGTGGCACATCCACACATATCTCGCAGCCAGTGCTGCTGTCTGTCCCTCTCCTAATATTACCTTTATTTGTTCTATTTTAATCATGGCTGTAAAGTTCTTTATTAATTTATTGAATATGTTTAAGTATAGAGGTCTCTTATGGAAACGTATTTGTGACAGTGAAGGAGGAAGTGCATCTCTGTCTCGAGCTCTCCTGTCCTACAGTGAACACACACCCTTTGCTCTCTGGGTAACCAGCTCTTTCTGTGTCTGCCGGTCTCGATGGCTAGACTGTGCTCACTGAGCCTGTACTTGGTCAGGATCTGTCTCTGCTTTGTGTCTCTGACACTCTGGAGATAGATTTTTCCAATTACTTGTGTTTTAGTTTCCGGATCCCAATGTTCCAAATGTATTTTTAGATTGCTTGATAATTTGGTTTGTTTTGATGTTTGTGTGAGAAGCAGTACTGGTTTGAGACTGGTTAGTGTTAGTAGAGTTAATCGGGTTAGTAAGTCTCAGAACCAGCTGACTGAGGGCACTTTTTTCAGGGTTTAGTTCTTGGGTTTGTAATGATTTAAATGTAGCGATTCTGTGGGACTTGATTTTAGGTGCATCCGGAATTTGAGGGATGTTTTTTTGCATATTAATAATCAATGGGAATCTACCTAACTCGCCTTACATGCATTATTAGGTGTTTTTCTTTGTAGTTTTAGAATCATTTTGCAGAATTGTGGTAGGACAGTTGAATGTCTGTCCCATCTAGTGTAGCTCTGATCACTGAGCGGACCCCAAACCTCACATCCATACAGCACCATGGGCTGAATCACACTATCAAAGATTTTTACACCAATTTGTAATCGGTAATTCAATGTTTTGGATTTTTTTCTTAATGGCATATAGAGCTGAAACTGAAACTCCCAGATGCAGTGATGGTAAGTGTACTAGGGCGGTGTTGCCTAGACTGAACTGGTATCGGTGTTCCAGACATCTGGGCTTTTTCTGAAAGATCATGTTGGTCTTTTTGAGGTTTACGGCCAGGGCTCAGTTCTGGAAGTAGTTCTCCAGCAGGTCCAGGTGCTGCTGTAGTCCCTGTGCAGTGGGTGACAGCAGCACCAGGTCGTCTGCATTCTGCAAGAGCTTGACGTTTTGGACTTCTGGAGTCCAGGGCCTGTAGAGTGCTCCAACTGCACCGCTAATTCATTAATGTAAATGTTGAACTGCGTTGGACTCAAGCTACAGCCCTGCCGCACTCTGTATGTTTGTTGCCAATTCGTATTGCACATTTGTTGGTCGAATACATAGATTTCATATGTTTCTATCTATCTGTCTGTCCGACCGTCTATCTATATATGTCCAATACAATGTTAAAAGGCTCTGCTATCTAGGGTTAAATAAACTCCATTATATATAAGATTATATAAACCAGAGGTGCCCAGACTTTTTACAATAATGGGCCAAAAATCGAACTCGACTGAAATGGGCCGAAACCCGAAAGTAAAAGTTGCATTAGATCAAACTTGTATATTATTTTTCAAATTGTTAGCCTTGGTTCCCCTGATTTATGATTTCATCATTTTAAAACATTAGACAATCTGCTTAAAGGTGCACTATGTAACATTTTTGCAGTAAAATATCCAAAAACCACAAGGCCAGTGATATATATTTTGTTCAGTTGAGTACTTACAATATCCCAAATGTTTTCAACTATTTGTAAATCGTGAGAAAATTGCTATTTTAACCAAGGAACCGGGACGTGTGAGGGAGTCCCTGTCAATGGCGTCATCATGCGTTACCCTTGGTTTACGGTTTTATTCTGCAGAAACGCTTTACTCTCACTACAGTGTGAACAAGTGTCATAGCAGAGAGTAACAGAGTAACGTCATAACATAATTTTCAACACACTCAGATGTATCTAATATGATAAACAGAGCTGCGTTACCTCATACTCATGACCCGAAAAGCGGAAATGGCGCCGGCGACTGTGGCATAATAAAAGTCCCGCCGGCGACTATACCATGATAAAAGTCCCGCTGCTCACGAGGCGTGTTGCGCTCTTCTTTTTAACAATCACTCCTGTGGCCTTGCTCAGCTCCCACAACAGTCTGCTTCATATTACAGTAACGTTAATAATCACATCTATGAATATGAGTCCGACTCCTAACCCGAGTCTTTTCCACCAGCTGTGAGATAAAGACCACGTCCCAAGATTCTGCGCTCAAACTTGGCGTCATCAAACTACGCCTTTGTTTTGAATAGGCGACCTCTAGTGGACGGAAAAGTTACATAGTGCAGCTTTAACTAATCCAGTTTTATAATAAAATGAAACTTTATTGCTGTTTTTAATGTTTAGTTAATTTTTAAATGCCAACTAGCATTTAAGAAGACAAAAAAGAAAAAAAGAATATTTTGTTTAATTTATTGATTATATATGGGAAAAGATATCAGTATTAATATTACTGTGATATTGTTGCACCCTGTCAGGGATTATTTTGTTAACAAAAGACAAGTTACAGTATTGAGCTGCACGGTTCAGCGTAATTTGAGTATCACCTTTTTTTTTTGTTCCAAACACAAATCACACTTCCACAATTCTGAAAAGATAACTAAACAAAACATGTAATTTACTAGAGTTTCTGACAAAATGTTAATTGCTGCAGAGTATTTAATCCGTTTGAATGAGTGAATCAATGACTCACTTTTTTCAGGATGATGCAGAGTTTTTGAACGAATCTCGAGTGAATGATTCAATAACAAACATATTTTTAACATTTTACATTTGTCGCCTCCTAGTGGTGTAACAATGCAACTGATACAATCTTTATTTGAAGCTTCAGGTTACTTTTAAAAGGCCATTTGCTCTATTTTGATTGCTATGCAGACATCAGTGTTTATATTTGAACTATAAACTTTTATCCCAGTACTTCTGTGATAATATGAATGATTGTAAGCCTCTGTAACAATAATAATACACACAAATTATTATTAAATTACACTTTCATTTTCAGATAGATAATTTTTTCAACCAAAAGCGGTATTCATTCAAATATACTTGTTGTTTTCACTCTCATACTCAGTCAGATAGGGCACACAATGGGCGTGTTAAACAGCCCACAATGGTTGTGTCTGAACTCTTGACTCGTGGATGGAAATTAAGCTACTGTAAGTTCAGAGAAAGGAAAACAGTTATGCTAATATGTTATCTAGAATTATTTTGAAGTGCCCACGGTAATTGTTACCTTGGGCATATTAACTGGCACACGTCTACTTCAATGGAAGTTTAAAAAAAAATGTTTTTCCCCTCATGACACGGAGGGCCAAATCAAAGTAGCCTACATCGCCACAAGCCCTAGTTTGGGCATCTCTAATATAAACTGGGGTTGGGTTAAAGGGTTAGTTCACCCAAAAATGAAAATTATGTCATTAATTACTTACCCTCATGTCGTTCGACACCCGTAAGACCTCCGTTCATCTTCGGAACAGAAATTAAGATATTTTAGTTGAAATCTGATGGCTCTGAAAGGCCTCCATTGGCACAATGGCACAATCATGAAGCTTCGAAGCGTTATGAATCAATGAGCCGAATCATGATTCGGATCGCGTGTCAAACCGCCAAACTGCTGAAATTTGGCGATTCAAACCGCTGATTCGTAACGCTTCGAAGCTTCATGATGCCTTGTTTTGAAATCGTCATCACTATGTAAGTCGTTATTTAGGGTTTTTTTGCGCACAAAAACTATTCTCGCCTATTTATAAAGTTATTTTAGAACCACTGTAGTGAGATGGACTTTGTAACGACGTCTTTAGTACCTTTTAAGGGTCTTGAGAGTGAACCGTGCCATTGTGCCAATGGAGGACTTTCAGAGCCATCAGATTTCAACTAAAATATCTTAATTTCTGTTCCGAAGATGAACGGAGGTCTTACGGGTGTCGAACGACATGAGGGTAAGTAATTAATGACAGAATTTTCATTTTTGGGTGAACTAACCCTTTAATGGTGTACATTTTTTAGACTGTGTTGTTATCTTTTTAATTATGATCATGTAAATATAACTAAATGTATATAATTTGAAGACTTAGACCCTTCTGGATGTTTGCTAAGGCCCCCAGGGGTCCCCAACCCCCTGGTTGAGAACCACTTCTCTAAAATAAAATACATTTAAAAATCATCCATAGAAGACATTTTTACGGAACATGCTCGGTGTTGCTCTGCTCTATTGTTAGTGAAACTACCTGATATTTGGGGAAGAGGTAAAAAATTCAAATCCAGGTATACAGACCTTTGTGCCCGGAAAGTTAATAGAAGTGTTAGTTTCATAGCCATTTTGGATTTATACAGGTTCTACATCCAGAACACCCATTTGTGATGCCTCATGTATAAAATATTAACTTTTTATATCGTTGCAAACAGTATCATGAGGCTATGCATCGTTGTAATTGCTGCATTTAAAACTTGTGTCCAAATGCCCAAAATGAAAGCAATACTTTTTCTGTAGCCATTCTAAACAATTCCATGTGCGCATAGTCATAAAAATATACTAATTCAACTAAAACTCTACGTTTTTTACATTCTCTAGCAATGCGTTTTGAATTTAACGTTTTAAAACGAAAGTCAACGGATCCACGTGGAACTCTAGGACTTTTCAGAAGAGAAGAGAAAACTGGAAGAGAAATATAGAAGTGTGTACCCTGCACTGGTTAGGAAGGTAAGTCCATCGGGGATTGAGGAAGTGATACGTTCGTGAAAAAAATCTGACCACCATCTTACCGCAACCACCCCCAGATATGGTTTCAACACAAATGAGAAGAAATTGGTCCTTTTCTGATACGGTGACCTCATTTTAATAGAAATTGTATCACTATTACAATTTAAGAAATACTGGATTTCAATCTGCATCTGCGTCACACAGAGTATATAAACAGAGTGATTCCTTTTTATTCAAATAAAATTATTCTTCTAATACTTAAAATGCACACCCACAGCAAAACATGACCACGCAAGACAGAATACTAACACCGACATTTGAATTAAGCAGTTGTGGCTATTTTTAATAGTGCCGCCATAACAAACCTGCTGTAACAGAGTTTTGAAACTAACCTTTGGTATTTTGGTCAGACAGGCTCTCAAAATGCAGAAGTCCATTCTCGCATGTCGTTCATTCACAGCACAATAACTGTGGCATAGATGGTTTAGTTTGTGGCTTTTGACTCTATCACAATAAATACCAAAAGTGGATGTATTCACGTGAGGCATAACCCTGGGAAAAGTAACATATGACTACAGAGATTCTGTATTCTGAACCAAACCTGTCAAAATGCAAAAGAGAAAGTTCAAGCATGAATTAATCATTCAACCGCATGTTCACGAGTTCACACTTGCATATAATTCATGGAGAGTACATTTAAATGCGTATTTGGCGTGCTGTCCAGGGGGGAGGGCTTCGAGTTCGGAATTTGTCCCGAACCCAGAGTACCCCCGTGGGCCGTGTATGTAAGAGGTTAGAACTAAAAGTGTGGAGAAGGGGTAGTGGAAGGTTGCGGATGAACTGTCAATGAGCGGAGGTAAGACTGCAGCGTATATATATACCTCTTATTGTTGATTAGCTGAATGCTCTCCTCCTCCCGAACCTTGTTAATAAAACATAATTTAACGGAAAACACTGCATACTGAACTCACGGGTTAATACTTTAGAATAAAAAGCATAGAACGTACGCATGAATCACTTGCATTAAAGATGCTCAATTCAGACATCATGAGTATCCGATGTGAATGTCCTTATCTAGACATGAACTCAGGAGGCACTGTGCCTGTGGACCTTGTTGTGGAGGTCATACCACAGTTCAAGACAAGGCACAAAGGCTCATGGGCTTTGAGGGCATCTGTTAAGCGTTGCTGTTCCTCTAGCAAAAGCTGGACTTCCTTCCTCAGCAGGCTGTTCTCCTGTTCCAGACACTCATACACCTGGTTACACAAAATTTCAATATGTCAAAAAAACCACATAAACCACATGCGCATCACTGTGCATTTGGTGGATTTTCCAATGTCTGCCCACAATTGTCAACATATGTCTGTATGGGGCAAATAAACTTGATGGGTGCAGTTTACGGAAAAGAACAAATGCTGAAATCAACATCAACATTCTACACACAGTATATATAATATGCAGTTTGCAAACCTCGTGCAACTCGTCAGCTCTCTGGGTTTGTCTTTTGCGGCTTCTCTGTGCAGCAACTCGGTTCTTTTCTCTTCTTTTCAACCTTTTCTCATCATCATCAGAGCTCTGAATCATAAGCATATGTTGTAGGAGTCATGCTGTGTCGTTTCTTGAAGATTTTACATTACTATGCAGGATTATCGTATTAGTAAACCATACAACAATAATTTTGGGTAGCAGTAGCACAGATCCAAAAGATGACTATTAGTAGTTTTTAAATTATGTAGAATACATTTTTACGGATGGTATATTTCATAACATTGTTTATGCGTTTCTAATTATTTAAAGAAAAGAAACAAGCATAAAGAAGTAACTTACCTCACTCTTTCGAAACAACCGTAAAGATGGAGCATCATTTCGAGTAAAGTTACTTGACGCATTGAAAAGTGACATGACAGGTGCAGGAGAGCACGAGCGCAATGAAGACTTACGTCCACTAAACTGGATATCAAATTAAAGCAAATTAATTAGCGCAAAGTTAGACATTTTTCAACTGTCAGTCAACGTGCTACAGTGACATTATGGATTTCTTGCAAATGCCATCGGCGGATGTTCTTTGAAGTCACGTGGTGCTCTCGAGGACGCCAGTAACTTCTCTCGGTGTGAATGTTTTCGCGTTTGGGTCATTCCACGAGATGACCATTTTGAAAGGTGCTTTTTAAAACTTTTTTTAATTTGAATTGAAACATTCTATGTCGCAATCAATTCCATTTACGTTACCTACGGTGGCATATATGCCCTTTAAAAGGTAATATGATTGACAGTTTACAGTTGATTTAGCCATTACTGGCCTTGTGCTCAAAGTTACAACACTATAATGGGTTTATTAGAATAAATATAACTTAATCCCGATATCCTTTCCAATCCATTTACTTTACAATTTTGTCAGTTTGTCAAAAATACAATAAATATATAAAGTAAAACCAAAAAATATCCAGACACCAGTTGTAATTTTGTATTAGTGGGTGCAGGACACTATTATTTTGTTTATGTAAGTGAGGATAGCAAAATAAAGTAAACTAACATATTATACCCCAAGATTATTCAGACACTTTGACCTGACCATGTTTTGCTTGTTTTTTCTTTATTTGCTAATGCAACCTTTTACACCACAGACTGAACCAAATGAAACACTTAAATTGGTATTATCTAATTATGTAGGCCTACGTAAAATTTACAGCTGATTGATTATAATCCATTGCATACATTTCTATCAGTTATCTGACATTATCAAGATGAATTTGCTCGGATACAGTTTAATATGACAATTTTCTAAACTATAGCGAATAAACTGTGTAATGTTGAAGGTGTCTGGGTTCGACTGTACATGCATTCCTCCACCCTTTTGGAGAAAATTTTCATCTTTGTTCATGAAATAGTACAAAAGGGATGCATTCATTCAATTTTTACTTGGTCCATTTGTTTCATAAAAAAAGTGCCAGTTAATTTGGAAACCAACACTGGTAAACCAAGAACACCTTGTGGTATGAACCTGGACCACACCAGCACATTAGTTCTCTAAAAATGTAATATATTAGATTTAATGGAAAAAGAAAGTGGTGAAACACTTATTTTCTATATGCACAAAGTATTTCTGACCACAATATATTTATTTACATTAAATGGGTAAGAATAAGCATACAAAATACATATTTTAGTAGCAGGTGTCAATACACTCCTATACTGCCCTTCTCCATTTCCACACAAAAGTACAAACCCATACACATTAAACTGCATTTGCATCAGTCTTTTGGATGATTTTTGGAGCAGGGACATAGTCTGCACTGTATTCTGAATCAGAAGCAGCTCTTTTGATGCTGGAAGGAAGCCTGTGCTGAAGGTCTGGACAGATATCTCCTACTGAGCTGCCGAACACTTCTCTGTAGACTTCCACTGTCTCCGCTGAAGACTGCATGTCAAGAACTTGACGCAAGCCCTCAGCTGCCCGTTTCAGACTTTTCAGAGACTGAACAGAATGAAGGAAAATGGTGCATGTTAATACAAATGTATTTTTGGCTATAGTCATTAACAAGACTTTCAGCTCATTAGTATACTTAAAGATTGTTGAGCTCAAATGGACAAGCACAAAGTAACATGCAATTCAGAAGCACTGTATAGAGTTAGATAACATTGATTTGTACCTTCATAACCGTACTGGCTTGTTTGAACATTGTAGGTGCAGCAGCTGATACATCTCTGATGATAGTGTCTGTGAAAACAATATTTAACAGGTATTTATTCATATTGCTTAAAGCAACCTTTGAAGCAAAATGTAATTTTGCTAAAAACAAACAAACAAATAAAAATAAAAAAAATTGATGGGGCACACACCTTGAGCTGGATCTGGCTTTATGTCTTGTGGCTTTACTGCCTGTTCATACAAACCCTAAAATAATAGAGGGACAATAAAAACATATAAGATACATTCACAGTCTTCTAGAAAATCAAGCTGAGCTGTTCTCATCAAAAACATCAAAATGTATTGCACTTTTTATCCCAGTGTCTTATATGAGTTACAGCAAACACAGTAGTTCATTTTTTAATATATTAGGACATCTAGTGGCAAGAGGAAGAACATCTACATTTTTAACAGAATTTATTTACAGAGCATGATGGGTGTTCCCAAATAGTTCCAAATTAATAAATAAAAAAAGGAAAACATTATCCTCTTAAGACTAATATTAATTGTTATTATTTCAATAATAAAAAAAATTATATATGTGCACACGCACGCACACACACACACACACACACACACACACACACACACACACACACACACACACACACACACACACACACACACACACACACACACACACACACACACACACACACACACACACACACACACACACACACACACACACACACACACACACACACACACACACACACACACACACACATAGCTTTTCATTTCTTAACCAACCATGTAGGAAGGCACATCATGGCCATATTAACATCATTAAATAAGACCACAACATTTTCATCAAGAGGTGCATACATTTTGGTCCAGATCTTGTATTGACAATGCAAGAGTCAAGCACTCTTTAAAGTCTACTCCAGCACATCCCAAAGGCTTTCAATGAATTTAAGGTCTGGACTCAGAAGTGCCAATTCATGCATGAAAATGATTCTTCATGCTCCCTTACAACCATTCTTTCACAGTTTGAGCCTGATGAATCTTTACATTGTCATCCTGGAATATGGCCATGATGCATCTTCCTACATGGTTGTTTAAGAAATGAAAAGCTACACACTGCATCAATTAACATTATAATCACTGAAATAATGATCTAATCATTGACTCTTAAGCATTTGCTAATTTAAATCCAAACAGCGACAGTGTGTGTGTGTGTGTGTGTGTGTGTGTATATATCAGCGCTGTCAAAATCAATTAATCACATTTAACATAAAAGTTTGTATATATATATATATATATATATATATATATATATATATATATATATATATATATATATATATATATATATATATATATATATATATAATATATGCAGCACACACAGACTTATAATAATCATTCGTAATTCATAATTATTCATGTAATGGAGTTTCAAATGAAAAAACAGCATGTCTCACCAGAAGTTTCCTCTCCGCTCTTAATGATCGTACAACCTGGTTGCGTATTTGTTTAGGGTAAGAGTTGCGTTTGCAGGCGGTCTCTACTATCTTCTCATCCAGAATGTCATTTACTGTGCTCTCATAATCTATATGTTTAAAAGAAAAAAAAAAGCAATGGTTCATAATGTTGTTGCCTTTGGTTTGCAAAATAAGTTCTTTGTAATAATTTCTCTGAAACTGTGTCAGTAACTTACCTTCACAATGTTCCTCTGATGCCTCGTCCCATGACAAGCCACCAATAACTATATTTTCTTGTACTGTGAACTCAAAATTCTAAAAGAGACAAAGAAGGTGGATGGAAGAAGAAACAAAAAAGAAGACCCTGACAACAAGATTATGAAAAACACATTTGAATAAATTAGTTGAGTCTAAACATTTACCCTTAGGAAAATTAACTATGGTTTTATTATAGTAAAAGTGTAACGTTAGTAACAACGTTTTTTTTTTTTTTTGGCGGATTGATTACCATTTGTATAACTAACGTTACAGTGTTACTACACATACCATGGTTAAACTATGCTTAGCGTAGAAAAACTATCGTCAATCCCCTAATTGATGACAAAAATACCACAGGAAAAACATATGGTGCTACTAAAACCATGGTAAACTTGATAAGGCCAATAATTATTCAAAGATTTCATATCTTTTATGACACACTAGACTTACCACAACCATTTCTTGCAACAGTTTGGCCTTATCTTCCTGTGAAATATGGCATTGGCCATCGAGCAACTTTTTAAATAATTGTTTATACTTTTCAAGCTGATCACGAACAATTTTTTTCGACTTGACATTTACTCTGAAATCCGCCCCACTCGCACGTTCGTCCTCCATGACTGGCGCTTATTTTTCAAAATAAACACTGGAAACGGAAGCAGGCTGTGTTACTACGAAACAAACCCTGAGAAACACTTTAGTGGAAGAAACGTTCCGCACCCTCAACGCAATCACGAAGACGGACAGATGGGAAAATGCTTTATTAGAGAACATGAAAAACAAACGTGTGGTTTAAAAACCAGGTTATTGTTTGAAAAGAAAAAGAAACGTGCTCAAAATATTTCATATTGGCTACACTAAAATCATGGCTAGAGAGTTCATTGACTGTCACTGTCACCTATCAGCAGATGAGTTTACTCAGGTAAGACAACTCATGCATGCAGTCATCAAATTCAATTGCGAAAGACTTATCTTAAAGTAATAACCACCAGGTTTTTATGATCTTATCTGTCATCTCTTTATAAATGTGTGTTACAGCCCTACTGAGAAAAAAAAAACACTTAAACCAGACAGTCTAAGCAGGTTTGCTGGTCTCAGCTGATTTGGGTTTGTTTCAGCTGGTAGTTCAGAACTAATCTAATTATTTTGCCATTGTACATTATACTTATAGTAAATTGGGTAACGTTTTGTACCAAATTAAGTGATAATAAAGACAAATGTTTTAATATAGTGTTTTATGTAAACGGTTGAATAGGCTATGCATGTCATCAGTATAATTGTGTTTATATCAACCAAATGCAGACAAAGGGTTTGTTGCCACACCAAGCAAAAATCAAGTGCAACGTGATACAGTTACAGAAGTTAGTTATTTTCATGTTTTCCCTAGGACATAGATGATGTACTTCTGAGGGCTAAAAAAGTAAGCCTTTGTCTAGCCTTAGAAAATAAACCATAAAAAGCTAATAATCAAGACTCAAATGTTGCAACAATGACCTCTTCTGTTTAATGTAATTTTAGGCTGGAGTGAAAGCTCTTGTGGCAGTTACAGAGGGAGCCAGTGAGTTTGAGAAAGTTATTCAGTTGTCTAAAACGTAAGTTGAGTTGAACATAACCTCTCATGTATCAACAAAAGCTTTGGATGAGAACATTCTCTCTGAGGAGTTTCTTGAATCTGAAAAGCACCATGTTGCCTTTAGAATGACACAGTTCCAGTTGCACACGCAAACCACATATGCTTACACAGCACCGGACACATGCAGCTTTACTAATATTTAATGTTTTTCATTTAGCTATCCTGGTTTTGTGTTCCCTTGTTTTGGCATTCATCCCCTTCAAGGGTCAGGGAAAGACTTGCACAGTGTCAAGGTTCAGGTGAATATAACAAAATAACAAAGAAAGATAGTTTTCCTGTGCTTTATATTTTGATATTTTGGGGCAAAAATATTAGTTTTGTTTTGACAGGACTTGGAGCCATTCCTTCCTTTGTTCCAGAAGCACAGAGATAATATTGTTGCGGTTGGAGAGGTAAAGTATGATGTCTTGGAAAATTATTTGAAACAGACACTATTAGGATTTAAAAAAAATATTATTTTCAATATTATTTTGAATACTTTGATCCAGCACTTACCAAACCAACCAACCAGTTTCTAGTTGTGAAAAGCTCAACATATTTTATCAGGTAGAAATTGGGAGTAAAAAAAATCCTGGTAACACAAATCAATAAGGTTTCTTAGTTAACATTAGTTTACTACTTTAATTAACATGAACTCATTTTTTTTTTTTTAGTTACATTTATTAATCTTTTTTAATGTTAATTTCAACATTTACTGATACATTATTAAAATCAAAATGTGTATTTGTTAACATTAGTTAATGCACTGATTAACAAATCAGTCAGGAGAGGTGGTGGTCCAGTGGGTTAAACCACTTAACTGATATGCAGAAGGTTGCTGGTTCTATCCCAGCGGTCACCACCAGTGTGTCCTTGAGCAAGGCACTTTACTCCACGTTGCTCCAGGGGGATTGTCCCTGTAATAAGTGCACTGTAAGTCGCTTTGGATAAAAGCGTCTGCCAAATGCATAAAATGTAAATGTAAATGTAAACAAATACAGTAACAAATGTATTTTTATGGTTAGTTTATGTTAGTTAATACATTAACTACTGTTAACAAATGAAACCTATTGTAAAGTGTTACCAAAATCCTTACCCAGTAAATCATGAAAAACTGAAAGTCATGGGGCATTGTATACAATGGTAGGCCTTGGAGTAAAACACATTGCGAACCACTGGTCTAGGGATAATAAAACTGTACGAGACTAAGGGAGCTAAGCATCACGTTCCTGAAGTCGATTTTGAATCTTGAGTCTCACTAGTTCAGCTACTTGCGTAATCTATGCTTACTAGTGTTTTTTTTTTTCTCAACAGATTGGTCTTGACTTTACCCCCTGGTTTGCAAATACTATTCAAGAGCGTGATGAACAGATAAAAGTCTTTATAAAACAACTTGAAATATCTAAAGAACTGGATTTGCCTGTGTGAGTGGCAACATGACGTTTTACTAGAGAGTAACAGGAAATCATACAAGCCGCCCAGAAATGGTGGCATGATTTGCCACTTTTTAACATTACTTTGCATACAGGGCTCCAGACTGCGACAAAATGGGTGCATTTTGTGACCTTTTTTCTTGCCGTGCAATCTAATTTTGTTAGAAGTCACACTGTTGCCCTACTGATAAGAGCTGCCATTTCTGTTGCATATGAAAAACTGGCAAACAAAACGAAAGCGGAATGAAACCGCGCTTCTCGCCGCAGTTTTAATAACACCGCTGCAAGAGAAGAAAGAAGCGTTCAAATTCGCGTTCACCCAAAAACAATTTTTTTAATGTTTATCTGCTTACCCTCAGGGCATCCAAGATGTAGGTGTCTTTGTTTCTTCAGTTGAACACAAATTAAGATTTTTAACTCCCACCGTTGCAGTGTGATAGTCGTATAATGCATGTCAATGGGGAAATTTTAGAGTATCAGAGCAATGAGAGTAAAAACACATAGACGTACGAATCCTTATTAAACCATGCGGCTCGTGGCGACACATTGATGTCTTAAGACACGAAATGATCGGTTTCTGCAAGAAACCGAACAGTATTTATGTTATTTTTTTACCTCTTATCAGACGAATGTCATCTAATATTCCCAGCGCCATAACTTCCGGCGAATAAGGTCAAAATACTGGTGCGATCAAAGATATATATACGTAGATGCCTCATTCGACCGATCCGCGCAGGCACTAATGAGGAATCTACGTATATATCTATGATCGCGCCGGTATTTTGCATGTATTTTGAACTTATTCGCCGGAAGTGATGGCGCGGGGACGGCTGATGCAGAGCCATAGAAAAAAATGAAATTTTTGAAATATGGATTATTTTTCTTACACAAACGCATCGATTCGCTTCAGAAGGCCTTTATTAACACCCTGGAGCCGCGTGGAGCACGTTATTTGACAGATGCATTTTTTTTATGGACTTTAAAAACAGAGCAACTAATACTGCTATTATAATGCTTGGATTAGCCAAAACATTTTTAATATAACTCAGATTTTATTCGTCTGAAAGAAGAATGTCATATACACCTCGGATGACTTGAGGGTGAGTAAATCATGGGCTAATTTTCATTTTTGGTTGAACTATCCCTTTAATAAAAGTTAATTTTATCAGCATCTCAACTCAAACTCAGTGCTTTACTGTCAAATGTGCATTTCCAAGAAATAAACATGTAATACTATTATTAGTTACTGCACTTTTTTATGCAAAATAATAGTAATTTCATGATTAAATTGCCTAAAAATACCACGCTACCAGATCAGGTGCTTTTGCCACCATCTGTAGAACTTAGTGGCACCGGTGCTACTGCTCTCAAATGTTAGTCTGGAGCCCTGGCATAGCAACATACTTTATATACAGTATATATCTCTTTAATGTTCTCAACTTGTCTTGAAGGAATGTACATTCCCGCTCAGCAGCCAAGGTTACCATAGCCACAATGAAAGAACTAGGTAAAAGATACTAGCCAGCAAATCCTTGTGTCTCTGTGACCTTTCTGAAATTCTTGCGTAATTCTGCTTTTATGTCTTTAGGGATTAGACAAGCATTGTTGCATAATTTTGCCGGGAAGCCATCGGTTGCCATGGAAGGGGTTCAGGCTGGATTCTTCTTCTCCTTTCCTCCTGCCGTCAGCAAAAACGAGCAGGTTGGATAAGGATTATCTTTGAATTACTGTGCTGCTATAAAGTCATAAATAAGTATGACAAGTATGCAATAAAGACATGAAACGTATATTAAAGAATCTCAGATGACCGTGTTCCACGTCACATGCCATTTGAAATATTAGTACATCCCGTACACAGAATATGTTTAAACAATAATTCATAAATCTTAGAAAAAATGGTACAAAAGCTGTCACTGGAACGGTACCCTTGAAAAAGGTTGTAATATCTCTCTTTAGGTACAAAGGTGTACTTTTTTAAAGGGTACCGCCCCAGTGACAGCTTTTGTACCTTTTTTCTGAGAGTGTATATGGACTTAATGTGACAGACATAGTTTTGTTTTCTTTAATGTATTATTACTGTCCTTTAAATGCAGAGAGCAAAATTAATCAGACAGATACCACTGGAACACATTTGCCTTGAGACAGACTCTCCAGCCTTGGGGCTTGACAAGCATGTAAGTCCTACTAACCTGTTATAATAATCCGATTTTCTGTATGCCTGTGATGTTTTGAACCTCACTGCCTGTGTATTTCCTTTCACTGCTCTAGGTTAGAAATGAACCTGGAAACATAACGATCAGCTGTGAATACATTGCAAAGGTTAAGGGAATATCTTCAGGTGTAGTTATGGAAGTCACAACACAAAATGCCCTTCGATTGTTTTCAAAGTTAAAAACCTAGAATTAATATTATCGTATTTCATTCTTAAAATAAAGAGCTCACTCAAAAACCAATTGGTTTTATCCGTGCATTTAAAATAGTTGAGCTTTTAAACTTAATTAAAAGTATCATAAAAGGATCAGTTTGTGAATAATTTTTCAGTTTTGTTTTGTGAACAAAGTTTCTTTCAAAATAAAGGCATTCTTACAGGTTTTGACATGAGCATATGACGGGCAAATGACAAATTTTCATTTTTGGGTGAACTATTCCTTTAATTGTATGCCAATGACTTTATAACATAATTGTTTTATATATATATATGTAAAATAATAAAAACATAATCCACTATGTTTTATTGCCAGATTGGTCCATTATACATGTTTATTGCTGTCTGGAGAAAAACATTTACTCTGCACAGAGGTTGATTGCAGTTCCTCACACCAGGTGAGCGTTATCTGGAAGGATAAAAGTAAGGATTTAAAGTAAAATATCACACAAAGCAAGCGAAATGTTACCATAATGCTATTTGAAGTACAGCTGACTTTCCCCAAAAAAAGTTTAAAACGAAGTTGAGGCTCATCTTACAGCTGTCTTGAAAATGTCTTCGCTCGGGATGTGCGGTGGTGTTGCTGTTGCTCATCCAGGATGATCGCTGCTCGGTATGCGCAGTCTGCGGCGCGCTGAAGTCGCAGCTGTTCCTGAGGTGACAACGGAAGTGTTTTCTCTCAGGTAAATTCCAAAACCTGCTGGATTTCTCTACGAAACACCACGTCTCTCTCTGCATATTAAACTCGTACAGTTGGTTTTGCTTTGGTTTTGACATGTTATTAATGATATGTAGCAGGCTAAGTGACTTGTTAAGTCGAAATAGCTTGTGGTCAGTTTTGTCGTTAATGTTTAGAAAGGTGTAACCATAGTAACCACGCATGGAGCCGCTACGTAATGTCTGACCAGAAGTTATATTCTTCAAATTAACTTTAATTTAGGTCGTGTTTTGTTGGCTTATCTATCTATCTATCTATCTATCTATCTATCTATCTATCTATCTATCTATCTATCTATCTATCTATCTATCTATCTATCTATCTATCTATCTATCTATCTATCTATCTATCTATCTATCTATCTGTCTATCTATCTGTCTGTCTGTCTGTCTGTCTGTCTGTCTGTCTGTCAATTTTAACATTTAACTGATGGTTTATGAGATATCAAAATAGTTTCAAAAATGTCCTCGCATGCCATATACCTCAGCACTTAATGTAAAATAAAATATAAATTAAACTTAAGAAAGCATAATTATACAGCAAAATCAAGACAAACGTCAAATTCAGTAGGTTTAAATGTGTTTAAAAATTGCGTCAAACATACTCATACTCTCATACTCACATCATCACAAGTAACTTTGTCAAAGTCTCTCAAGCTCGTATTTTACTACTAGCCTATATGAAATTAGTTACATATTTTCATTTTTGTACAGTGTGCTTATTAAATAAATTAAGCATTTTAGAAAAAGACAATTTTATTCACCACAACACAATAACAAGTGGTATAGCCTGTTATACATACATAGCCTACATCACATACAACATTAGCCAAACAAAGCTAGATAAATGTCAGTACCTTTTAAACACGTTTTAAGCTGTTTTGTTTTGTTTTTGGTTTGCTTTAAATTATTTAACTAAAATTTAAAGTAATTTATAAAATGTGAAGAAATTTGGTTTGCAAATTAAGAGCTTATGTTAGTAGCCTGACGCAGCTCTCATTGTTAGTAGTCTACTGTAGATGGGCTCGCCAACTTGCCCCGCCCCGTCTGCAGTCTCATTGGTCCCTGTCAAGCCTATAAATCCACTTACTGTACCAGACTACCAGTGAGCTAAAGCGGAGCAAATCTAAAGTGGATGCGCGCAGATCACGCCATCATCATCTCTCGCATGCTGCTGAAGCCGGTAGTGATCGGAAACGTGGCCCCATATTCAGGCCGTTATTCGTTTTATTATCCAGTGGACCGTTCGAAAACGTCATCCTCTTTGTTTCACGCGGCTTACCGCCTCAGGAAACGTTTAGTCATAGAGTTACAAATCCAGTCCGATTTGATATGAAGTAGAATCTAAGCAAAGTGGTTAATTTTGCCGAGATGGTGGCAGGTGAGTTTCTTCCAGAGCAGCATGTTCTGCCTAACAGCACACCTGACGGCAGTGTCACGGAAGCAAATAGTAATACAGGCGACGACAGCGTCTACAAGGAGCTTTCAAATGGATCGGTCCATATAACATTGGATCCAAAGGTGCTGGAGCAGGAGCTTCCACCACCGGACGAAAAAGAGGCGATGCTTCCCGCCGAGCAGGATAACGATGCGCTCGAGACGAGACTCTACTGGAGGCGGTTCGTCGTTCTCACCGTGTTCAGCCTCTATTCGCTAGTCAACGCGTTTCAGTGGATCCAGTACAGCATCATTGCGAACATCTTCACGGAGTATTATGGAGTATCAAACATCATGATTGATGGGCTCTCCGTGGTCTATATGGTTGCGTATGTGCCTTTAATCTTCCCCGCGACGTGGCTGTTGGATAGGAAGGGGTTGAGGATGACTGCGTTGTTAGGGGCCGGGTTGAATGCACTGGGTGCGTGGGTGAAGTGCGCCAGCGTGGGGCCCAACCTGTTCTGGGTCACCATGACCGCACAGATCGTATGCTCTGTGGCACAGGTGTTCATCCTCGGTCTCCCCTCCAGAATCGCATCTGTTTGGTTCGGCCCGAAAGAAGTTTCCACGGCCTGTGCCACAGCGGTGTTGGGCAACCAGGTGTGACCTGTAAATGACATGACATTAGCTATGCAGTTGGTTAAATATTACTCAACATTTGACATAGTGTGAATGTCACTTGACTTGGTATTTAAAATTACGAATTGTTGCAGTCAGGACAGCTTTCACGTTATTATGTAGCATTTACCAAAAAAGAAAAAGAAAAGCAATGGTTACAATAGTTATCACCAAAATACCTGCTGGACAACTGTGTTTTGGAACATGGTAGCTGGACTCAACACAGAGAAAAAGGGTGTCAAAATTGTATCTTTAGGGGTACAACAGCTTGTCACTGGGGCAGTACCCTTAAAAGGACATATTTGTACTTTTTTTACCACAATAAGGTCCAAAGTAGTACCTTAAGGTACATATTTGTACTCTAAGGTACTAATATGCTCCTTTTAGCAGTACAAAAGGGACAAATATGTCCTTAATAGACAAATAAGGTTACTGCCCCAGTGTCAGGCTGTTTTGAAACTTTTTTCTCTCTGTAGATGGTCTACTCTAAAATGATCAAAAGTTGCTGGTTCCAATTGACTTCTGTTGTATCTAACTAGCAAAACGTGAACTATGGTAACCATGGTGCATGTTTGTTATGGATATGGTGCTTTGTAGTATTTAAATACACAGTCAGTGATATAAACACATTTAAAGTGAGGCCAGAAATATTTGACGGTGTATTTATTATTATAGGGTGTAGTATTTTATTATTGTTTTATATGCTTAATTTTTGTGACTTAATGGTCTGCTTATTTCCCTTCAGCTTGGTGTAGCCATAGGTTTCCTGCTCCCACCTGTACTGGTTCCTAACACTGCAGACGACAAAGATCTCATGGGCCACAACATCAGCATAATGTTCTATGGAACAGCTGCAATTTCAACTCTGCTCTTCCTTCTTACAATATTTGGTAACAATCAGTATACTTTTCACATTGTTAGAACTTTTTCCAGAAGTGAAGTGACACAAGATAAAGGAGATAAAGAAACAAATGCAACTGATGCATGTATTAATGCTTAGTCTAAACAAATCATGGAAAATATAGTCTTTTATGTCATTATGGTTCACAATACACAATCAAGTTGCAACTAGTTGATTTGGAACAACTTGCACATTATCTTTGCATATAATGGCGTGTCATCTGTCATCATAATATGCAAAAGGGCTGTTTTTATAAACATAAGCAGGAGAGTTGTATGCAGCAATGATTAATATTTTAAAGAGTATCGAAATCAATACAAGTATGTTAATCCCCCATGACAGCTTTAAACATGTTTAGTAATCCGATTATCAGAATTAGATGTTCATGTGTGTCTCTAATTCTCACTCGTTTTCTCAGTCGTTAAGGACAGACCTCCACTCCCACCCAGCAAAGCCCAAGCTGTTCTGTCCACTGGTCCAGGCGAAGACTATTCATACAAACAATCAATCATCAACCTCTTTAGGAGCAAACCCTTCATTCTGCTCCTTATCAGCTATGGTGAGAGGCAATTATTCAATACAAAAATAGAAAATTCTGTCATTATTTAAGGCTGTTTTGCACCAAGAACAGTAACTATAACGATAACTATATTGGCGTCCACGCCATATCGTTCTGTTTATTCTAAGCACACGCTGCAGTTATGGGGTCTGCCACTTTAAACGCTCAAGGTGGCAGGATAGATTTTGATTGGCTGTCAATGTTTTTATCGCTGCGATGATAATCCTCCAGTAGGCTTGCTACGATAGTCGGTGTTGCCGGTGTTACCGGTGTCCAGACTCCACACCGGTTACATCACTTGCCCACCGTGGCACCGCCCACCGTCTTTTTGATTTTTTTTTATAGTAATAAAATAATTTAGTTCAGTTAGAGAACAGACAATACAAATAAAAACTGAACGTGTCTGCTTAATAAAGCAGGATCCGACCGTGAGTCTAGGCAGCGGCAGGAGTCATTCATCAGATTTAAGAGTGTGGAGCTGACTGAGATGATCGCGGAAGATTTGGTTTCAAAGCGAAACGTAAAAGCGCGTATTTAAGGGAGTTTGTCATTTGTTTTGTTGTTGTGTTTTTCATTAAAAATAATAGGCTAATGAACCCACAATCCAAGCAACCCGCAGCCGAATTGGCGCTAATTAAAAACCGAAAGTAAAATGTGCACGGCCGCACAGAGCGCGCATTGTTTACTTTCGCCTGGCTCCGCAGTGCGAGCCTCCGCGCTACGCTGCTGCGCGGATTTATTTTTGCCGCGCGCACCCTCGCGCTCGTGCGGGCGCGTCGAGTATAAACGAGGCTTTACGGACGAACTAACAGTGTGCATTCATGGCGTGCATCTCAATCATAGACTGATCAATGCTTGATCAGTGCCCCGACTACTGAACTAGGGAACTGATTGAGATGCGGCCATGGCCTCACAGAGCGCGCATTTACAGACGAGCTGTCATTCACGGTGTGTGCGCACTGGCGCGTTTTCAGTTCAGAGCGGTCGTGTGCATGTTACTTTCGGTTAGATAGAATTAGTGATTTAAAAGCCTCCGCCGGTGATACCGGTATTACCGGTGTTGTCACACATCAATTAACCGGTGGGAAAATTTCCTCACCGTCACATCCCTATCCTCCAGTCTAAAGTGAACGCTACACCTACACACACCACTGCGTGTTTCGAAGCAGATGCAGAAGTGAAGTCCCGTCTCTTCACCTGCACAAAATGCCACCATGCTTTTTAAAAAAAAAATTATAGGAAACCTGTGGACTCGATGTCCTGACAGGCTGAACACAATAATTTACCATGAAAATGATTCATTGGAATAGAAAATCTACCGAGAATACACAGACTCCAACTGAATACCAACCTATTCAGCACTGAGCCAACGCAGAGCTCGGCAAGCGACTCCCTCTCGTGACGTAATATGACGTGATGTTGAAAAAAAAAAACTTTTTTACAAGCGGCCAACGAAACGGCCTCTTTATCTACTAAATTTGTGCTCATGTCTTTTTAAAACATTTTAAATCCTGCATTATCTTTTCATTTGGTATTTTCATACAAGGTTATATATTAATTTAGACTTTTTTTTTTAACCTGCAATATGCCCTTTAATAATTTTGTTAATAATTTAATGTTTTCAGGCATCATGACTGGATCATTCTACTCTGTATCTACACTTCTTAATCAAATGATACTTACTTACTATCCGGTAAGTGACCTTTGATAAACTCTGTACATTTATAACATGTGCATATGTGTAGGGGTCTTTCTGGGTCTTGCCGGGAATGGGCAGCTGGTCACAGATTTATTGTCCAGTTCATTAGCCTCTTTTCATGCATGCCTGCTACTCCTGACAGAGTCCAAATGAAAAGACAAGCTCTTCTGTGTATATTCCCAAGTTTGATCTGTCTGAATGTTCTGCAGGCTTTCCCACAAGGCTTAAGTTTAGTGACCGCACACACCATGTGATATTTCTTACTGTGCATAGCACATCCAAATCTGATCATGAGATCTTTTAAAAAGAGGTGTCACTGACAAACTAATGCAAGTTAAGCCAGGTGCACACAGTATGATTTATTTATCCTTAACGATTGTTGCTTGTCACACTGTACAAACATGAGCCCTGCTGTTAAGTCATGTCACACTGTGTGACAGTCAAGATTTGTTGCACAAAGGGAAAACAAAGATGATGTGTATGGAGCAAGTGGTGGTTTGTTGTCACACTAATTTTGTCATCAGGTTCTGTGCCTCCTATTGGTTTTCGATTTGACTGTTGTTGTAGGAGAAGCCACACTGCAGGACTGTGCCTCAACTTCTGAGACTTGCGTTAAAATTTGAGCGCAATGGTTATTAATCGGCTGTCTGCAATTTTGGCCTAGGATCAGAGGAATCTTTTAGGATTTGCAAAATTTGTCTCAGACAGCCAGGCCAAAATCGTACTGCGCACCCGGCATTAGTCAAAAATGTTGTAGTAGACGAGGCCCAAAATACATTTTGGGCCCAGTTGCAACAAACCTCTTAAGCATCTTAATATTATTAGTTATAATGCAACAAACCTCTTAACTTTTAATACTATTAGTTATAATTATAAACAAATTAGTGTTGTCACAATACTGGAATTTCTAACTTTGATACGATAACTTGAAAAACATTGATATTTGATACCATTCTCAATACGGAATAAGGGAATCTGCCATATAGATATTTTTATTATCTCATATATTTTTTAAATTAATTTAGGCAATTTTGTTGCACTAGCATTCACACTGCCTTTATTTGAAACTTTGAATTAAATGAGCAAAAAAGACAAGCAAACAGCCAGTAATAATAAGAACAAATTGCAAACGATAGCACACATAAATACAATAAAATAAAAAGACAAATTAAACATGGCTTTTCAGGTAGGTCTAACAGTAATATTCGGGTAAGAAATACTAAAGAACTTCAATAAAGTAGGCCAATCAAATATAAAGTAACACTGGATAGTCTTCATTGTAAAAAATTTAATGTAGATTAATGCTTACAATCAAAGTTACAAAAGTTGTTTAGTCAAGAGCAAAGAGTGACAGCAGCAGGTATATTAGGCTGCTGTGTTTTCTTTCTCAACTATTTAAGTTCCAAAACTGACTGTGTTTTACTGAACACTCGCCAAAATAGCATTTTGTCATAATTTTGTATATATTTGACCGTTTAAGTGCAATAAGCCATGAAAATAACTTAATTTGGTGCGTCAGAATGAGTTATGGCACGCACAGAGATGAGAATGGTTTGTATGGACTTATCTAACTCTGGGGGATACAGTGAATAAGCTAAAGTCCCAAAAAGTTCCTTTAAAACTGCGAATGAGTTAAATTATGCGCAATACCCGCAAGTAGTAATAGTGAGTGAGAGGAGGCAGGTGTGTGTCAATTTGCCGTCGGAGAGAAGAGAGAGCAAGAATGCGCATCTGGTATTGATGTATCGATACTGTGGAAAATTAGTATTGGAATAGTTTCAGATAATTCTGTATCGGTACGTATCGAAATATCAATATTTTTGACAATACTAAAACAAATGATCACTAAGGGTTTTCTTGACTTAAGGGCTTTGTTGCAATCAGCTGCGGGTTAAACTGGAGGCCTACTGAACTTGCTTTTGAGAGCTCTTTATACCAAAATCCTGAGATCAAACCTCGCTGGAGGACAGTATCTCTAGCATGTTTAAAAGTGATAGAAATGTTCCTTTGAACTCTTAAAATCACATTCAAACCTTCTAGAACTTTTTTTTTAGGGTGAAGAACTAAACACTGGCAGAATCGGCTTAACTTTGGTGGTGGCTGGGATGTTCGGCTCAATACTGTGTGGAATCTGGTTGGATCGTACTAAAACCTATAAGTATGTATATTTGGTAAACCAGTGGAATGTTTTTCTCTAATGTTTTGAAGTATTGGCTTTGAACGATTTAGCTCACACACTCATATTAGCACCAGATTTTCATTATTAGCCAGTGTTGGGGGTAACGCGTTACAAGTAACTCCAGTTAAGTAATCAGATTACTTTTTGAAGTAACTAGTAAAGTAACGCATTACTTTTAAAATGTACAACAAAATATCTGAGTTAGTTTTTCAAATAAGTAACGCAAGTTACTTTGTTCTCCCATTTATTGACTGACTTGTCCCAATGTTGAGAGAAATCGGAAGTGCAGAGGCTTTGTGTGCGAACACGATGGTTGTTGTAGTTCTAAATGTGAGCATGCATTTAATCATCTCACTTGCACAAAAAAGATTCAGTATTCCTCAAAATTAAAACAAACACTCAAATGCAAAATCAGAATACTTATGCAAACCTCCAATAATTAAATATGTTAAATAAAACAAACATTTTTATGCATTTAATCTCACTTTATTGACCAATGTACTTGTTGCTGAGTCTGACCTTCGATGATTCAGTTAGATTTTTTTTGTGTTAAACTGTTTTCTCCTGCATCATATTCTTCCGTATTCTTCCAGAACAGTAGGCGTGAATTTGCATTTCCTTCAGCCTGAGGCTTTTATTTCAATTGTGGTGTGAAAGAGCCTTTACATTTGCCCAAAAATATAAAACAATTTTTTATAAAAAGCAAACAAGCCCAGCCCAGGTGAGAAAAAATAACGTAACAATTCACTTTTCTTAAAAAGCAACTAAGTAACGCAAATAGTTACTTTATAACCGAGTAACTGAGTATTGTAATGCATTACTTAGCAAAGGAACTTTCCTCAGCACTGTTAGCAGCTGCTAATCAGTAAATCGTTTTGACTATGTTGAGTATTTATTTTCTTTCTAATTTTTAATTTACGGTGACGCCACATTAGCGCCATTTCAACAAAATATAGAGGTCAAAAAGGTTCATTTTATGTTGTCAAAGTGTAGCAATGGATGAATTACAGCTCACAAGTCACTTACAAGCCAAGCACTTTTCTGTTGGTCAACATAGCGAATTTGCCTGACCAAATTGAACCCATTGAGAAATCTGAGTGGGGAAATCTTTTGTCCCCACAAAAAATTCCATATTGCGTGGATTCCTATTGAAATTACTGAATTTTGACCATGAAAACTCATTTTTTAAAATCATTTTACTTTAAAAATAGATTTTTTTTTTTAATCAGATTTGAGACAAGCAGCTTGTCAAAGGTTTTTAATTTTTCCTCTTACCCTTTAGATTGACAACACTGATCGTCTACGTGCTGTCTTTTATTGGAATGGTGGTGTTCACATTCACGCTGAACTTGGATAATCTGCTTATTATCTTCTTTACTGCTGGGGTCCTAGGGTAAGCCTGCCAGTTCAACTTATTGTGCCCGTTACTATAATTTCTGAAATTAGTATCTTGAGTCCAGACAGAAAACTTTTTTTAAATTATATATATAGAGAAATGTAGTACCGGTGCATCTCTAATATATATATATTAGAGATGCACCGGTACTACATTTCTCAGGACATATTTAGGACATTATGATTCTTGTAAACAAGTCAGCAGCACATGTTCCGTGTTTAAAGAGAGCAGAACTGGTCAGGTTTTGCTTTCCTGTTGCTGTTTGATAAATGTTTATACATGCTGTACGTTAGCTTCTCTTATTTAAATAGCTCTCTGACAGCCAGTTACATATGACTCATGTTACTACTATTCTTTTCAAAAGGTTTTTTATGACTGGCTACCTTCCCATCGGCTTTGAATTTGGTGTTGAAATCACATACCCTGAGTCAGAGGGTACGTCATCTGGACTTTTGAATGCTTTTGCACAGGTATGTGTGGCCTGCTCATTCTAAACTTGTTTCATTTTTGTAATAAGCTTTCAGTTGGTCATTTCCATACACGCCATGGTAACCACTTTCAGCCTGGTGGAATACACACCCACATTTATTTTGATCAACTTAATCCTTCAGCATTTACTCTGTTTATCTCCAATATGTTGACGAACAAGTTTAGATTCTTCTTGAAGTCATTGGTAAGTGTTTCTGTCTCATATTCTATCTTTAATTTGTAGGTGTTCGGCATAATTTTTACTCTCATACAAGGACAGCTGACCACAGACTACGGCCCACTCAGCGGAAACATTTTCTTGTGTGGTTGGATCCTCCTTGGCATTGTTCTAACAGGTTACTTTTCTTATTTACAGGCCTTTCTCTTATTGATCAGTATTGTTGGTGAACAGCATTAACAAACTTTTCTGTTGCTCTTACAGCTCTGATTAAATCAGACCTCAAAAGAAACGACGTCAATGTGGGCAATACAAACAAAGGACAAGCAGTAAGTCTCAATTTTGTGCTATTCATGACTCAACCATGCAAATCTTGATCATGTGAAGTGGTAGATATCTCAGTGCGCTTATAATCAGTTTAGTGCAAGATCAAAGTTTCCCTTTAGGATCAAAAAGCTGCTTGTCTGAGAAAACGAACCAAACTATGCTAATCAAAGTGAATATTCATTGGTAAGGTTGAGGTAAGAGATGAGGCGAGGACTCAATAATGCAGAATTGATGGGCTTTTATTTAATATTAAACGATTTAAAAAAATGACCCAGAGGGGGGAAACAGGACCGGCAGCAGGACTTGACTTGACTTGACAAACAACAAGGCATGGGAACATTTGAAGTAGGGCTGCAACTAACAAATATTTTAATAATCGATTAATCTGTCGATTATTTCTTAGATTAATCGATGAATCGGATTAAAAAAACATTAATTTCCAATCCTTTATTCAAAAACAGAACTGACAGTGCAAATTCACAGTGCAAAAAATCTTCAGAAAGTCCACAGGTTGCTACAATAAATCTATAAATCTTTTATATATATATATATATATATAAAGAAAAATACTAATCAGAAAACTCAACAGGATGTTAGAACTTGTTCTCTACACTACACTCAGATGCACACACTCACAAACAAAATTAATGGGTTTAGTTAAATTGTAATGCATTAAGAAGTTCTCTAAAATGTCCAACCCCATTATATACTCCTGGAGAAAACATCTACTGTATTAACCTATTAATATGAGTGATATTAAATCCAGACACAGATTTAACTGCTGTGACATATTAAAAAAGATTATGTAAAAATTAATTAAAACTACTCCTCCTAAAGAAGAACACAATGTCTTATTTTCAATGAATGATATGCATTCTTTTTAACAACTTGCATACAACATTACTTATAGATTAAATATGGATTAAATAATTAATGTATAATAAATATAATGAATCCTTATTAAAACTAAAGAGGTGATTTTCTCTGTCTTTTGTTGTTTGATTAATATTAAGAGCACAAATGTTAGCAGGTTAATGGACTGCTGTCACTTTAAGACCGAATGCTAACTGAAAATGACAATAGATATTAGTCATAGTTTGTGTCATTCAAAGCTGGTTTTGATTTTTGTCTCGTTTTTGTCTGTGAAAAATGTTGTTGATTAAAATACTGACAATTTGTCAACGAAATTAACATAGCAACAGATTGAAAAATGAATGGGCCAAAAAAGGCAAGTGAATAAAAACGTGTCTTTAGTCTTGAAAACTGTACCACCCCTGCTTTTGTTATTAACAAGCTAACACTAACCTATCATGCTTGTCAAGCTGGATAACGAGTAAACACCAGAAGAGCTACTGGAGGGACGTCACGCTCCTCACTTCCAAACAGAACAAAACTGGGATTTTGTAGTGACTGAACGTTCCCCTGCTGTTGAACTTCCTCCTCATCAAGGACTCAGAGATGTTTTGGTTTTAGGTGTTGAATCACCGCCGTGGTGCTCCCGTGCCATGCCGCGTCGCTTTTGCTGCAATTAACACACTTTCTCGATTTATTAATGGCGCTTTTCGACTGGTACGCTCGGCTCAGTTTGCTTTTCCGCTGCGTGGTACGACGGTTACAGCACGGCTCGCCCGCTTCCACTCAGCTTTGCGCTCAACCGCGCTTTCTTTATACTCAAACATCTCCGCGTCTTATTGACGGGCATAATAGTCACGCGACACAACGAATCGATAATGAAATTCGTTGCCAACGCTTTTAATAATCGATTTTTATCGATTTTATCGATTCGTTGTTGCAGCCCTAATTTGAAGATGATCTGGCACTGGACTGCAATTGCAAACACTAGGAGAATAAATAGGGAACAAACAAGGCAGGTAATAGAGGTGCCAGGACAGATGGGGCAAATGAACCAATATAATCAGATAACAAGGGCGGGGTTAGACAATAGACATGCAAGCACATGGCACAGAGAACCAGACATGACAAGCCATGTGTTCATACTAAACAAAAACAAGAGCACATGGCCAGCGAACACAAACATAAGCCATGTGCTCAAACAAAAAAAGACACCAACACGCAGCTAATGAGAACAATCATAAGATGCGTGTTCACACAAAAAATGACAACATGAAAGCACGCGGCTGATGTAAACACGAACCGAGTTCTACACAGAAGAGCTTACGGCCCGAGCGAACTCGAAACTGCACGCTCGCACAACAAGACAGAGCGAATGCTCATCCAGTGCGCTAACAACAGGAGACAAACACAGAGAGCATGAATGTCCGAACCCCGACACCGAACCGAAACCAAACTAGACCGAAGTGTTGGGATGTGAACACCGTGCTCTGCACAAAACAACCGCACGGCCATGACAAGACAAGACGTTAGTAGTGTCAGAGTTCTGCCACCAAAACCAAGAATAAACAGACCGAAGTGACAGAACCCTGACATATTTGAAAGTAAAATATAATGTCAAAGTGTTATTTTTCTTTTTTTGTACGTATTTATTTATTTGTTATGGAAGCTTGTTTCCGCCACATAAAACAGTTTTAAAGATAATAGCAACTTTTTATCTCTTTCTTTTACATAAACTGATATAAACTGGCAATTGCGAGTTATAAAGTCAGAATTGCATGATATACAGTCAAAATTGCATGTTATAAAGTCAGAATTGCTGACTATAACTCGCAATTCTGAGAATTCACGCAATTGCTACTTTATATCGCGCAATTCTGCGAGGGGAAAAAAAGTCAGAATTATGAGATAAAAAGTCGCAATTACCATTCTTTTTTTATTTTTTATTCTGGGGCGAAAACAAGCTTCCATAAATTGTATTATTTTTTTGGAAAAATTTTAATATAAAACCAGACAGCATATTTCTGTTCTTTATTTTTCAATGTACACTACTGTTCAAAAGTTTGGGCTCACTAAGGTTTTTTGGTTGCACTTTATTTTACAGTACATGCACTTACGTGTACTTACCTAAGAAAGTACTGGGTAATATAAGGTAACTACATGGGTTAAAGTTAGGTTTAGGAGTAGGTTCAGGGTTAGTACGTAGTTATTACCCAGCTATTGCAATTACTATAATAAAGTACATCGTATGTACACGTGGAACAGGACTGTAAAATAAAGTGCTACATTTTGATTTGTAAAGAAATTAATAGTTTTATTCAGCAAAGGTGCATTAAATAGATTTTTGCAACATTTTATAATGTTACAAAAGATTTCTGTTTCAAATAAAGGCTGTTCTTTTGAACTTTCTATTCATCAAAAGAATCCTGGAAAAAAAATCAGGGTTACCCACTGATCTATATAAATGACTTGTCATAAATGACATCATAAAAAATGAAGCCGTCACGCCTAGGCTAACTGGAAATGTTTCAACCATGATTTCGTTAACAGCATGCATTTAGAAGCAGTTAATGATTTAAACGATGATTAAATAAATAACACAGCATACATAACATTTATGGAATACTCATATAACACTTACACCCATATGAAAACAAACGGCATAAATTCTTTAAGAGTCTGAAATAGATGTTGCTCAACCAGGAAATAAAATACACATAACTTATTCGGGCAGATAACGCTGACTGATCAGCTTAACACCGATATACGTTAATGTTTAATATTACTAACCCCTAATTAACGTATGTCTGTGTTTAGCTGCAGCAATTGATTCGAATAGCTTATCCATAAAAATATGTATTCATATTTATTGTATATGTATTCCAATAAATATTAATACATAGAGTTATGGAGGGTTAGGGTTAGTTACTAACCCTAATACTCCATTACATATATACAGAAATATATTTTTGTGTTAGTTCAGTTACGTTACCTGTGTCGGCAGTGTGCCGTAGTCACACCCACATTAACGATTTCAATATATGACTCATCCTCTCCGAAAAGACCATAAATATTACAGATAACATCTGAAGTAACTATTAATTTACATACATATATCATAAAACTAATCCTGTGAGACTGAGATGCTGCAAATTGTGTGATTTTTAGCTCAATGTTTTGGCTATACATCAATGATGCCCTCTGTTGGTAGGGAATGGTAAAATGGCCGCTCGAACACTTCTGGTGGCTTCACGGCCTGATGGCAGTTTTGAACGCGATGAGCAATCCAGTCATTTCTATAGATCAGTGGGGTTCCCACAAAAATGTCAAGTAGTAAAACATTTGGTAATAACAACAAATGTTTCTTGAGCGCCAAATCAGCCTATTAGAATGATTTCTGAAGGATCGTGTGACATTGAAGACTGGAGTAATGATGCTGAAAATTCCAGAATGAATTACATTTTTAAAATTGTATCACTGTGGTAAATAATTATATTTAATATATTCATGTTTTGCAGCCTTGGTGAGCCTTTGAAGATACTTCTTACAAAAACATTTAAAAAAATCTTACAGATCCCAAACCTTTGATTGGTAGTTCATTTGGCCTTCGATATCCTGATGTTCAAGATAACCATTCTATCAATTAAATGCCTTCTCAAGAGACATGAAAAAGATTTCCATGTCTTTAATGAGATCTTAATTTGAACACGTGTTTCTCTCCCCTGAAGGTTCCCACTGAGCTGCCTTCTGAAAAAGCGTTCAGTGACATCAAGCCGGAGTCCTGTAGTTTACCTCATGAGACTTCAATTTAAGTCTTAAACGTTTCCAACAGCACATCAAAAATCACAAGAGATTACAGACTCTCCTGAGATGACTTGAAATCTCCTTATTTTTCTGTAATGTAGTGATGTTATAGCACAATTTTCAGTGAAAATGGACCGTGATAATTGTTCACAAATAAGCTGCGAATTCATTTCACCCCGTCTAGGCTGATTGTATATACAATCTGCCTCTTAATTATACATGCATGATTATTTTTTTTCAAGAACTGTGGACCAAATATTAAGTATTTAACAGGGCTTCACAATCCTGTTGGTGTGATTGGAACAGCATGTTTGTTTGCTTCATCTCAAAGGATCTTTCGGACTGTGTGCTCTGACGTTTCTAACGTCTGCTGTTGCATTGCGGAACATCTACATGAAATAGTTCCACAAAGACCATAAATTCCCATTTTATTTATTCAGGATGATGAAGAATTGCCATGCTTTCAATGAAGAGTGTTCTTTGAACTAAAAGATATAGTACTATGCACTATGCAGTGCTTCAGCGAATTATGAGACTGTGGCATCATTTCAAGTGCTTATGCAGTCATTGCAAGAGAAAATTGAATGTTGTGTAAGTTCAGCTTTTTTGACCTGTTCCAGAGAGCACAAATCAACCGTTCAGAATTCCTACCACGTTATGAATGTGGATCGTTTAAAAAGGAATGATCTGTTTACAAGAGTGTGTCGCTGACGGGCCTAGTGAGGTTTTATGAAACTGTCATACCTCAGAAGTGAGGTGGAAAGAGCACTATTATTTTGATGGCTTATAAGCCTAGGTTTACCTGCTTTTAACTACTTTTTTGTACTTTTGATGCATATTTATTGGAAATATGACTTTTTTGGGGGCTGTTTTTGTATTTATTAATTTCTTACAGTTGTTTTCAGAATTATTGGCACCCCTGGTAAATATGATCAATTATGGCTGTAGAAATAAATCTGCATTGTTTATCCTTTTGATCTTTTATTTTTGTTAAATCACAAAAATCGAACCTTTCATTGAAGTAAAACAATTGAAAGTGATGAAATAAATGCTTTTCTCCAAAACACATTGGCCATAATTATTGGCAGCCTTTTATTAAATACTTTTTGCAACCTCCTTTTGCCAAGATAACAGCTCTGAGTCTTCCTCTATAATGCCTAATGAGTTTGGAGAACACCTGACAAGAGATCAGAGACCATTCCTCCATACAGAATCTCTCCAGATCCTTCAGATTCACAACTCCATGTTCGTGCTTCTTCTCTTCAGTTCAGCCCACTCATTTTCTATAGGGTTCATATCAGGGAACTGGGAAGGTTATGGCAGAAGCTTCATTTTGTGCTCTGTGACACATTTGTGTGTTGATTTTGATGTTTGTTTTCGATCGTTGTCCTGATGGAAGATCCAACCATGGCTCATTATAAGATTTTTAGCAGAGGATGTCAGGTTTAGATTTGGATCTGTTATTTGCTAGAATCCATGATACCATGTATCTGAACAAGGACCTCCAGCAAAAGAAATAGGCCCACGACGTTAAAGATCCAGCAGTATTTTTAACCGTGGACATTGGGTACTTTTTATCCCTGTTTGCACCAAACCCATCTGGTGAGTTTGCTGCCAAAAAGTGGTTTTTTTTTTTAGTTTCATCTGACCATAGAACCAGGTCCATTTTGAAGTTCCAGTCGTGTCTGACAACTGAATATGCTGGAGTTTGTTTCTGGATATGCGAGAAGGATTTTTCTTGAATCCCTCCCAAACAACATGTGGTGATGCAGGGGTTGTTTGATACATTTTTTTGGCTTTCTGACCCCAAGACTCAACTACTCTCTGCACTTCTCCATCTTTGATCCATTTGAGAGTCTTTGGCCACTCAAACTTTTCTTCCTCGCCGTGCAGTAAGACAATATAGACACACGTCCTCTTCCAGGCATATTCCTATCATCTTTAGTTGATTGGAACTTCTTAATTATTGCCCTGATGGAGGAAATGGGGATTTGAAATGCTTTAGCTATTTTCTTACAGCCACTTTCTATTTTGTAAAGCTCAACAATCTTTTTCTGCACATCAGAACTACATTCTGTGGTTTTACTCATTGTGGTGGATGATTAGGGGAATTTGGCCTTTGTGTTTCCTCATATTTATACTCATGTAGCTGTGAAACATGAAGTCATAGCTAGACAATTTCATCAAAACAAAGAATGCAAAAGAATGCTGCACGGGGTGTGAATTCCTTATTTCGGTGCTCTTTCGATATAAGGGATAGTAACCCTTGGAAATTTTTGGAGTTTGCACTAGACAATTTCATGCTCCTAGTCACCCTGGTGTGCTAAAAAATCTAAATATTAATGGGAATATACTTCAGATATATTTTACTTTGTTGTAATCTATTGTAACTTGTTTTGGAGAAAAACATTTATTTCATGTGATTTTCCCCTGACTTTCCATTCTTTTACTTCAATTAATTTTTTTTTATTTGTTTTATGATAGATCAAAAGGATAAACAATGCATATTTATTTTTGCAGCCATCTTTGATCATATTTACCAGAGGTGTCAATAATTCTGACCACAACTGTACTTGTCGGTTAATGAAGGCAGCTGTGCAAGGTTTCACATGATTGTTACAAATGATGCTGAAAAATTCACTGTAAAGTAAAAAAACTCATTTGCATTAAACTCTGTGCATTGGAGGACTGGAAATGGTTCATGTTTCCATCACTGCTGTTGTAAAATAAAAATGATTTAGCGAAAATTAAAATATGCAGTTTGTTTGTTATTGCAAATATGTTATATAACACAGGGGTTTCCAGTCTTTTAGATGCAACGGACCCCCAATCATTCATGATTATTCTCTTGCAAGGGATATTCAATATTTGTTTTTATAAATGTATAAAATGTTATTCTGAAAATATTTAGTTTGTTTCCTACTCATAGTAATTTACTTTTAGAGTAATTATTTGCTTTACTCATGTATTTAAGTCTTTTTTTTTTTTCATTTATCTTAATCTTGTTGGCACTCCCTTGTGAGATCCTCCCACCTGCAGAACTTTAATTAAAGGGGTTGTTGGAGCAAGTTTGAATTTAGAACTCTAGCGCCCTCTAGTGATCATACAGGACATTTGACATTCATGAAGGCGTTTTGACCTTAAAGAGATAGTTCACCGTAAAATGAATATTCTGTCATAATTTACTCACCCTCAACCCTGTATGACATTTGACTTCCATAGCATACCATACTATGGAAATCAATAAGTGACCATCAACTGTTTGTTACCAACATTCTTCAAAATATCTTCTGTGTTCAGCAGAAGAAGGACATTTATACTGCTTTGGAGCAACTTGAGGGTGAGTAAATGATGACAGAATTGTATCTTTTGGGGTGAACTATCCCTTAAAGCAGTGGTTCCCAACCACGTTCCTGGAGGACCCCCAACAGTGCACATTTTGGATGTGTCCTTTGTCTGACACACCCACATCAGGTCTTGGAGTAGCTACTAATGAGCTGATGACCTGAATCAGGTGCGTTTGATTGAGGAGACATGCAAAATGTGCACTGTTGGGGGTCCTCCAGGAACGTGGTTGGGAACCACTGCCTTAAAGGGTCATGAAACCCCAAAACACTTTTTTTGAGATGTAAACAGATATGTATAGGCTGCACATCATTGAAAACACTAAAGGTATTCATATGTGAAAAATTGTTATTTTTGCATTTTTGCCATTCATTTGAAATTAAATGTGCTTTTCTAAATTGACAGCATGGAGACAGCAAGACAAAATAATTTGGCAAAGTTTAGATCCAGTGTAGATGTTTTGCTGCAACACTCCTTTAAAAAAAAAAAAAAACACTCAAAAAATCCTGCAATTGTTGAGTTGGTATAGACAAAAGAAGACAAAAATGACAACGGGATTTATAAATGTACAAAATATCTATATTAAAATTCATAATTATTATTATCTATATTTAAATACATAAAATATTATCACACATGTAAAAATGTCTTGATACTTCTGCTCACCACTGCTCATATGAAGGCAACTGGAATAAAATATTGTATGTTCTCATGAAATAGTAATTAAATAGAAGTTAATTCCGTCCCTTAAAAATGTTTTGGACACGACTGGCATTTCTTTATTGATATAGCCACACTATAAGGGTTATTATAGTTAACTAAAACTTTAAAAACATTATTTTTGATACTTGAAATAAATTACAATGTTAAAAATTAATTTATTTCAGCTAGTTACTAGGGATATTACTAGGGTTTCTCACGTTCATTTAAAGCCAAAACTGAAATAAAAATGAATGCAAAACTATATATATATATATATATATATATATATATATATATATATATATATATATATATATATATATATATATATATATATATATATATATATATATATATATATATACACACACATATATACATATATATATACACACACATATATACATATATATATACACATATATACATACATAATAGTGTCTCAATGATACTAATAATAACACAGATTCTAATTTTCATGTGTTTTGAGGCCACATAATGAAAAGTGCAAGAATTATTTCACTCTACGCAAAAAATATAGCGACAGTTACGGTTAATGCCTTTAATATACATTTTTGAAAATTTTATAATATGGTTTGGCCTACACTATCACTTTAAATGCACAATTTAAAAGCTCACAAAAACCCTGCTGGATACACAGTGAAAGTTCACGCCTATTTCCGCCATTTTGGCCAATCACAGGCTGATCTATTTCCCTTAAATGGAATCGAACCCGCCTCGCTTTGTTGCTTTACCCAATGAAAAAGCACCCAGAACTTGATTGGCTGTTGTTTATGGTGATACAATAACAGTATCAAAAAATGCTAGAGTGAGTGACCATTTGTTGAGACCGTGAGTGAAAGCGGTTACACGCCTACACAGAAAAACAAATCATTCATTAATACTTTGCAGTCAGATATTAAATCAATCTACCGTGGATTATTCAGCCCGTGATCCCTCCGCTGGACTCGGTCGCCTCCTCAGTGTTTTTTAGCGAAAGGATGAAGTAGTTTCTGTGGCTCCGGGGCTGATCGCCAACTACAGTATGCGGCTTACTGGGAATATATGACAATCTATTCTGCAAGGACATTCACCCATAGTTTGATACAGAAATGGTATCACTGACCATTTTTTCGGTCTCTGGATCTTTTTCAAACCACCTGAATTTTCATACTTGAGCGGGACTGTGTGGTTTTGGCACATTAATATGCAAGCTCGAGACGCAACATGTCTTTGTGCATGAATGCTGGGCAATCATAACTGATCTGGGGAACAACAAGGGGAAACTCCCCCTCGGAAGACGTCTGAACAATGACCGGACCAAGCGCCACCAGCAGCGGTGGTGGCTCAACGGCCAAGATCAACAGACACGGCCGGTCCAAAAGCACCAGTACCTACTGTCACACTACGGGTCCCGCTGCTGAATCCGCCTCGTCCACTGCCGCAAACAACACCGGTAGGTCGTCCGGCGAGGAGGACGAGAAAGACGGCGGGGTCCCGTTTTTCGTGAACAGGACGGGCTTTCCCATAGACGGTGTCACCTGGGAGAGAATGTGGTCGCACGTCACCAGAGTTCATCCTGATGGACAGGAGATGGTGGATAGAATACGAAACGCAACACACATCCCAAAAGTAGGTTGAAAGTGTGTTTCAATAACCTAAACATGTTTGGTAGCATATAGATTCCCAAATATTTAATACCTTAAATGTTGTCATGTTAGGAAGGTCAGCTATATGATCTTGGTTTCTATATGAGCCCCAGAATACTTAGGAATTCTGATGTGTAACTTATATGATATATATGAGGCAACTCATTCAACAATGGCCAAAAATGCTTTCTTGGTTGGCAAGTTACTAGGTTTTGAGCAGTGTTAGGTAAGTTACTCTAAACAAGTAATGAATTACAGCTTCTATTAGATTACTGTACAAAGTACTCTCTCCAAAAAGTATTTAATACTTTCTAAATCCTATATCAACCTCGACTAACGTTAGTTAAGTGATTCAAGGATAGACATGAAATGGCTCTTTTAATTAATTCAAATAAATAATATAAAACTTTGTTTATTTTAATTATTCTTATTAACTGACCAAAATTATTACAAGTTTGAGGTGAGCGTGAGAAGGATACATAAAACATGCATTTTAAAGTTAGACTTTACATTTTGATGTTAATTCCACTGTTGTATTATTTATATATATATATATATATATATATATATATATATATATATATATATATATATATATATATATATATATATATATATATATATATATATATATATATATATATATATATATATATATACTAATTGTTCTACAGTCTATACACAGTATTGAGTTCAATTACATCAGAAGCAACGGTAATTAAATAACAGAAAAAATAAGAATAATCCCTTACTTTACTTTTTCAAGGGAAAAGTAATTAAATATACTGTAACTAATTGTTTAGTAACTAGTTACACCCAACACTGGGTTTTGAGTAACAGCCACGGTATGTTTGTTAAAAAGTGTTCAAATGGACAATGGTCATACCTTGGTATTACCGTGTTTTTGGACATCTTTGAAGTGGGCTTACACAGACAGCACGTGAATATAACACTCATTTTTACCTTGGTATATATGTTAAAGTTTTCATAGGTAATTTATTACCATAGTACCTTTTAAAGTGATTTTCGTTCAAAAGTTTGGTGTCAGTATGGCTACTTTTATTCAGCAATGAAACACTCAATTGATCATAAGTGACAGTAATGGCATTTCAAATGTTACAGAGGATTTCAAATAAATGCTTCTCTTTTGAATTTTCCATTCATTAAAAAGTCCTGAAAAGTTCCCACAAAAATATTACACTGCACAACTGACGTCAACATTGATAATAAATGTTTCTTAAGCACCAAATCAGCATATTAGAATGATTTCTGAAGGTTCAGACACTGAAGACAGGAGTAATGGCTCGTGCATCACAGGAATAAATTGTAATAAAATGTTACAATATTACTGTTTTTACTGTATCAAATAAATGCAGCCTTGGCGAGCTTCTTTCAAAAAGGCTTATTTACAGGAATAGTGTTTATATATAAATAGCTTCTTACAAACTGCCATGCATGTGACCCAGTTTTCAAGCAGAGGAAGTGTAGGCTATGTGACATGTGAGCAGATTTACTCATCCATGTGTTCTCTAACACTGCTACATTGTCCCTTGTCATACTGTAATTTAATTAAAAACCAGGCAAAGGAGAGATCTGATCCACAACTATGCAGAAACATTCTTATGTTAATGCACATTATATGAGGAATGATGCCATGTGATGTCTTAGGACTTTCATTGGGATTAAGGATGCAGTCATGACCCTTTATCACAATGTTGCTCTAACCTCCAAACATAAACCAATCAGGTCTGATCAGGCTTCATAGAGCATGCAAATAAAGGGCCTCGGAGGGGATAAAGTGAGTCTTAATCACAGACTAAGTAATCCTCAGCGCTCAGGCGGACAGTATTCTCAGGGTCAAGATGTGTTTATAGTGGCTCTTTTGTTTTTGTTAACACTATTGTGCATTCCTACACGCTCATATGTGCTGATGCGTGCATAACAAGGGCGCCCGATTGGCCAAAAGCATTGAGTCAGATCCCCAGATGTTAAAGTGATTTATTAAGGGGCATTCCCAAACAGCAAGTGTTGAACAGGTGCGTGGAGTGAATCCGACAGATCAGCCAGATTAGGAGTCACGACAGCGACACGAGCCAGACATTCCTGTTAGATCCATTGAATGGAGTGGTAGTCCATGGGAAAGTCCTAGCTGTGAACCCATAAATGACTGTATTGATAAAGAAGCAAAGAATCAAATCCGTGATAACCTTGGATCCGAGGACACTGCAGTTATTATGTAAACGAACCACATACTGGTACAGCGGTGTCGATGTTGATGCGGTTAAACAATGTTTGAAAGCCAAATAGAGTATTCAGAGAGTCTATTATTTTTCATAGCACATCTTGCATCTTTAAAATGATCGTTTGGCTTTGTTTATTATTGTAATCCATTTGCTGGTGTGCTATTATGGATAATCTGCGTAATTCCCACTGATCTATATAGATTAATATAGATCAGTGATAATTCCTGTTATTTTGTATCACAGTTTCCACAAAAAATATTAAGCACAACTGTTTTCAACATTGATAATGATGATAATTTGTTATCAGAATGATTTCTGAAGGATCATGTGACACTGAAGACTGGAGTAATGGCTGCTGGAATAAATCACAGAAATAAATTGCAAAATTGAAAACAAATTTCACCTTGACGAGGCTTCTTTCAAAAACATTAAAGACATTTCAAACCATTACCTACATTTATGTATGCATAATACCTTTTTAATAAAAAATATTTTGGATTTGGTTATTGATATAATCCATTTGCTAGAGTGTTACTAAGGATAAGTTGGATAATTCCTGTTGTTTAGCTGGATCTTTACGGGAAACAAAACCATCATAGAAACTACTCGAATGTTTTGTTTTAAAATAGTTTTTATCAAATTGTGTTTGTACGCTGCAATGACTGTTTCTGTGAGTCCACATCTGTTCTCTTAGATGGACAAATGTTTTCGGTGGCTTGTATCGTCACCTACAGCAAGTGAGTTTCAAGTTTCTGTACAGTCCCACGGGTGGGCAGAGGTCAGCTAACGGCTCTGTGAGTGTGGATTGTGGCCTATTTATTGCTGCTGACCTCCTTTCAGGGTAGAAGAGACCCAGTTGAGCCAGTGGAAGCTCTCTCAGAGAATTCAGACGGTCAGAATCAATATTCAGAGTGTCATTTGTATTTAGATACACTTTTTGGAAATCAATACTAAATTTAAAGACTGAATGTAAATAAAATGATGCCATCACTGTGATAAGATCATACGAACAGTGGTTCTCAACTGCTGGGTTGCTGGACAATAATGCTAAATGTACAGTTTGCTTTTTACTCCCTTTTTACACCACTTCTTATTGGTGTTTTCTGTGACAAGGTCACTGTTTTTTAAAGGCACAATATGTAATTTTTGCCACTAGAGGTCGCTTATTCAGAACAAAGGCGTAGCTTGATGACGTCTGGATTTCGCGGAATCATGTGAGTTGTTGTCTTCACCTCTATAGAAAAGGAAAAGAATCCGACAGGACTCATATTCATGGCTGAGCGAATGTATCAAAGATTTATTAACGTTACTGTAGTGTGAAGCAGGGTGGGGCTGAAAGCTGTTGGAACGAAGCGAGGCAGCTGAATCAATTGCTAATGAGAGACAAGTCAAAAATACAGTAAAAATAAAAGTATTTATTTATTTAAAAAATATCATATTACCTCAAATTTTTAATGGTAGTGTAAATATTAAACTGCAACCAATATGATCGTGCATAATAAGGAAAGCAAAATGAATATGTCAAATCAAGTGAGGATGCTTCCCTTAAAGGTAGGGTAGGTAGGATTTGGTTAAAAAACGTTTTTTCCAAATTTGTTTAAACTTTCTTTATATATCAATACATAATTAAAATGTAAGTACTCTGAAAAAGAAAGTATGTAAATTGAGTGTCTGTAGACCTCTCACGGCTGTTTTAAAGACAGCTCATTATTTCCATTCACTCCACCTTCTCCCTTCTGGGCTCTTTCCAAAGCCACGCCCCCAAAACACATGAACGCGCCACGCTGACCGTCAGCTGAAAGGCGCATTATTTACCTGAGACGAGCGGAGAAGAAGGACTGTAGTGACATCATGTCAGAATCACATGTAATAAAAAATCTAACTTCATCATTATGAATATAAACAAATAAGATGTCTTTTAGTACTCACTATCAAGCTAGAATACCGATACTGGTAAAGTTTAAAATACACACACAACACGTCTACGACACACACAGATACAAGATAAAAGCATCAGTAAACATAGGTAGAGAATATAAAAACAAACCGCGGAAATAAACGTGCAGGTAAAGTTCCCGGTGAACATGGTAAAAGAGTTTAGACAGAGGGTAGTAGCTAAAGCTGACTTAGTTCTAAAAAAAAGTTCCTGGATGCGGTGTACTAGCTTTTTTACACATGCATTTTGTTATCTAAAGTTACATTTTGCGAAATTCAACACGACAGTGATCAACTTGAGCTAAGCATATTGAGTATTTATCATCTCTACTAATGGTTCGCTAAGTGTATAACATTGTAACTTTATGCTAAGTAATGTTATGTTAGCTATATTAGGCAGCTACGTGTGCTAGTGAGACATGCTTCATGAAAACATAAACCAAAAAAATGTATAATCAAAATGAAAGATTACCTGTCCAGCAGAAATACAGCCTCGTGAACTCCTCAAATCAAACGGGTGCGCCAGGGTTGCCAGGTTTTCACAACAAAATCTGCCCAATTGCTAAACAAAACTAGCCCAAAACAAGACCAATCGTGTTTCTCCGGTAAAAATCGCATTTGGGTGGTAAAATATGTGCCTTTTTGGTAGGGCTGCCTGCTAAAATTCGCAAATCCCAGGGCAAAATATCACATAATTGGGGTCGCTTCAACCCGCGGACATGAAAAACAGCCCGCGGCAACAGTGTTGAAGTAGCCCGACTTGGCAACACTGGGGTGCGCGCATGTGGGCAGATCCTGGAGCAAAAGCGGCGGTAGCCATGGTAGCAAGAGAGAGTGCCAAGATCGCCCAAGCCAATCACTTGTTTCGGCCCGAACGAAAATAATGAGCGGTGTTTATTTCAGATTAAAAAGTCTAGAGTCACTCGATTTTTATACTCTCTTTTTCAGAGAACTTACATTTTAATTATGTATTGACATATAAAGAAAGTTTAAACAAATTTTGACAAAAGTGTTTTAGATCATTCTTACCAACCCTTACCTTTAACATTTGTTGTTGACATAAAAGTGTGTCCAAATAAACTTATTTTCGTCAAATTCAGCTCACATTTGGCAGAGGGCATGAATAATTAATTAAACATAACCAAAGGAAGTTTAGCAATTTATTTTAAAGATAATTTTGTTGACTTTTATAGGGTAAAAATGTTTGTACTATGTTGAGTTTCCATTTGAGTCTTGTAACAAAACCAGTTGAGAAAATGTTAGTCAACAAAGACAAATGTCTTCGACTAGTAATCAGTGTGTTCAAAAACACCATTTTAATGAGGCTGTAAGTTCTTATGACGTTTGTCACACCTTGGGTTTCTGAACACCTCTATATTTAAGCTGAGAAAGGAGGTGTGTGTTTGCAGAAAGCACGTCTGTCTTTCAAAAGTTACTCAGAAATACAGCATTATTATTCTGCTATCATAACACTGGCGCAGACTTAGACAAAAAAACATAGTACCTAGAGTACCGAAGAGGGTGCGTCTAAAGTAATGAAAAGTGGTGATGAGAAAGTATCTGCAGAGAGAAAAACATATGTACATTCACGTATTTGTCAGACCATGAACAAACATTTTGTTACTACAACTATGAAACTAAAAGCTACTGAGCAGAGATAGCAGATAATTGAATATTACTACCTAAAACAAAAAGGAAAATTGCCTTGGCCAACATATTCGAAAAATTTGACTCATTGATATCAATGTCCCTTTAAGACAAGTAATTTCACTCGGCGGCCATCTTTGAAAATCTCTTTGAATGGGGAATCATCAAATTCTCTAAAACTGTGTACTAAGCTTACGATTCAATTTTTATATTTGAAATCACCAATGAAATCTGACAACAACTGTCATAAATTTTGTTTCTAAATGCTTGAATCATGACAAAAAAAAAAATATTTTCAGCCTGGATAAAGCTAATGCGGATGCACAGTCCTAAGGGAGCGTATCAGAACACTGCCTGTTTCTATAGCAACCGGAGCTTCTAATGGCAGCTGCAGAGATGCGATGACTTTACTAATCAACGATTGGCTCTTTCATTTAGAAGGCGGGGCTTAATCGCCATATTTGGCATTGCATTTTCTCCCATCCATTCAAGTAGTGCACGATCTTCCTATATATAAAGTCTTTGATTGATATCCATGAAATAAACGCGTTTTAAACCACCAGATACACTCTCAGAAAAAATGGTACAAAAGCTTTCACTAGGATGGTACCATTTTGGTACTTATATGTACACTTTTGGAACCAATATGTACTTTTGAGGTACTAATATGCAATCTCTTGGTTCAAAGGGTACCACCCCAGTGACCGCTTTTGTAATTTTATTTCTGACTGTATAAATACGATACACAATTTCAGCGGTTTTACCATGAATACAGACAAGTTACCATGATATCACCAAAAGTAATTTATTTTGTCTGCATTACTATAAAACACACGCACATTTAACAGATGCATACTTTTTTTTTTGTAAGTTAGAACAGCCTAAACTGCAGCCGGTGACAAACAATAACAATACAGTGAAATACTCAACTAACTATGACCAACTATCTAGCTCTCTAACATGAATAAAATAATTCATCATGCCTCTAGCTTACTCAGTAGAGCTGCGTTCTTCATGACGCGGAACGTTTGTAGGTTAATGTGTCAAAAGTACGGTGCCAATCAAAATCTGACTTTGCGAAACAGACTGTCTTTAAAGGTAGGGTAGGCAATTTCGGACAGGCTAGCAATAGCAAGCTAGCTTTAGCTGCATTTCCACTGCGGGAACATTCCCCAGGAACTAGGGACTTTTTCAAAGTCCAGGAACTTTAGGGGGTGGGACTTGGGTGCTGAACATGCGGAAAAAGAGTTCCTGGGACAAATTGTTCCGGTGGAAACGGGGCTTTTGAAAAGAATAAGGTACCAACACAACCCCGCCCCTCCCCCTCAGCATTTTTTGGTTCTGTGACTTCCACAGAAGATATACGTGTTTTAATATTTAGACCACTTCTATTATTGATTGCTATCAGGATGTGAAGAGAGTTTCAACCAGTATAGCAAAAAGTGTTTATAAAACAAATTGCCTACCATATCTTTAACCAAAATGTTGCTATATTAGCCTAATATTAATGCTAAAAGGCCTATGATTTTGTACAATAAGTCTATTCTATTTCATCAAAATCCATTTTTCCATGGCGCCAGCCCTGCATAGTGCATTGCATTATGTGTTTCTTTATCATGCATTTGAAAGCTTCAAAAGTCAGCACACACCGACAAGTCTTTACTTCCCTGCCTTTCTACAGTCTTTTATTCTCTCGTGCTGGGCAGAAAGATAAAGAGGAAACAGGAGATGATCCCCTTTATCATTACCTCCTGTGACCCAGCTCTCGTCTCCTCAGCTGTCCTGCAACACGTTTAATTCTGCCTGCATTTTTGTGAGAAGTTTTAGATTGATGCTGTTAATATGTTGTAGTAAAGAGCCTGTTTCAGATAGAGGACAGCCTTTTTTTCTAGTTTTCATTTATTGCTTCTTTTCTTCTTCTGAATGGAGGCTTGTGTGTGAGAGGACGACCTTTGTTCATTGCGAATTCTCTTCGCTGCCCTTTTGGAGCTAGAAGTGTCATTGTAAGGTTGCAAATGATCAACGAGGCACTGTTTCTACAGATGACTTTTCATGCCATTGAGAGACACCAGAATCGGATTGATGAATCTTCTTTTGGTTACAAGAGTAGAAAGGGCAATCCGGAAGACTAGTTTGCCAACTTTAGCTGGATAAAAATAAGTGACTCCCTCCTTTTTTTATTTTTATTCTACACTCCTTCCCCTCTTGCAAAGTTTAGTCTGTATAACATGTGCAACAACTAGTAATTTAGACTTGTTTTCCACACTTAAAGGAACACTCATTTTCCAACTCCCCTAGAGTTAAACAGTTGAGTTTTACCGTTTTTGAATCCATTCAGCCGATCTCCGGGTCTGGCGGTAGCACTTATAGCACAGATCATTGATTCTGATTAGAGCATTTCGCTCAAAAAAATTACCAAAAGTTAATCTCAATACTTTGTTATATACCCTTTGTTGGCAATGACAGAGGTCAAAAGTTTTCTGTAAATCTCCACAAGGTTTTTACACACTGTTGCTGGTAGTTTGGCCCATTCCTCCATGCAGATCTCCTCTAGAGCAGTGATGTTTTGGGGCTGTCGTTGGGCAACACGGATTTTCAACTCCCTCCAAAGATTTTCTATGGGGTTGAGATCTGGAGACTGGCTAGGCCACTCCAGGACCTTGAAATGCTTCTTACGAAGCCACTCCTTCGTTGCCCGGGCGGTGTGTTTGGGATCATTGTCATACTGAAAGACCCAGCCACGTTTCATCTTCTATGCCCTTGCTGATGGAAGGTCATGTGATTTGAGTCCCTGGCGGCGTAGTGTGTTACTGATGGTAGCCTTTGTTACTTTGGTCCCAACTCTCTGCAGCTCATTCACTAAGTCCCCCCGTGTGGTTCTGGGATTTTTGCTCACCGTTCTTGTGATCATTTTGACCCCACGGGGTGAGATCGTGCGTGGAGCCCCAGAGCGAGGGAGATAATCAGTGGTCTTGTATGTCTTCCATTTTCTAATAATTGCTCACACCAAGCTGCTTACCTATTGCAGATTCAGTCTTCCCAGCCTGGTGCAGGTCTACAATTTTGTTTCTGGTGGTCCTTTGACAGCTCTTTGGTCTTGGCCATAGTGGAGTTTGGAGTCTGACTGTTTGAGGTTGTGGACAGGTGTCTTTTATACTGATAACGAGTTCAAACAGACTTGCCATTAATACAGGTAACAGGTGGATGACAGAGGAGCCTCTTAAAGAAGAAGTTACAGGTCTGTGAGAGCCAGAAATCTTGCTTTTTTGTAGGTGACCAAATACTTATTTTCCACAATAATTTGCAAATAAAATCTTTAAAAAGCAGACAATGTGATTTTCTGGATTTTTTCCCCTCATTCTGTCTCTCATAGTTGAAGTGTACCTATGATGAAAATTACAGGCCTCTCTCATCTTTTTAAGTGGGAGAACTTGCACAATTGGTGGCTGACTAAATACTTTTTTGCCCCACTGTACTAAAAGGAGAGTCAAGTTTTAAATAGGATAAATATCGAAATTCTTTGGTAATTTTTTTTAACGAGATGCTAACGGTCTAATCAGATTCAATGATCTATGCCAAGCTATGCTAAAAGTGCTTTAGCCAGATCCGGCGATCAGCTGAATGGATTCAAAAACGGTAAAACTCAACTGTTTAAGTTTTAACTGTTTAGGGAGTTGGAAAATGGAGAGTGTTCCTTTGAGAAATATGTGTGGTGCTTAATATTTTTGTGGAAACCATAATATATTTTTTTCAGGATTCTTTGATGAATTGAAAGTTCAAAAGAACAGCTATTTTTTAAAACAGAAATCTTTTGTAACATTATAAATGTCTGTCGCTAAAATACTGTTGCTTTTGATCAATTGAATGCATCCGTGCTGAATTATCCATGAAAAAATTATTCACTGAGCTTGTCACAGTGCATTCTGGGATTGCCTTGTCTATGACCGATGCAAATCACTAATTCTCTCTCTGTTTTCACAGCACCCCGTGCCATCGGTTCCAAACTTTAAGCCATCAATGTCTGTGCCTGATTGGCTCCATGCCGTCCAGAATTACATGAGAAACCTGCAGTATCCTTTAACCTACACATATCTGGACGCATTATGAATTCATTGGCACTCGTTCCTTTGGAGTGTCAGTTATGCTTTTTCGCTCCGTGTAATTTATTCAGTTGGCTTGAGTCACTCAAAGTGCCTTTTTGGTTGGAATGTCAGTCACTTTAATGTGAAGGGATATTAGCCATGGGTCCGCAGACTGATCCTTAGGGTTTTGATAAAGCCTTAGTTTATAGTATTCTATGGTTTGGGCAGCCATTGCTAGATCTCTTCAACTCCTGCGCATATTTATGTTCATCATTGTGTGTGATTAATATCTCTGTCTTATTTTCCTCCCACAAATAGATTGAGACCTGTGAAGGGTAATGAGGAGGTAGGGTTCAACAGGATATTGGTCGCAGCTGTGCGTTTTGAGATGAATGAGTCACAGTGAAAAAACAGGAAAATAAAATGTCCTAAATTAGCCATACAAACTTCACGTAGCTCCTTAACTGGTGACAGATACAACCACACGGGAACTCAGTTTTTTGAGATCAAGAAAACCAGACCTCTGAGTGGGTAAGTGATGCCATCGCTGAGGCATTTTCCTCATCCTGTCTGTCTATCCTGTGCTTCCTGTTTTTAGTCTTTTCTTTTTCCGGTTCCTTCTGATTTTACACTTGATTTACTCTCTTGATATTAATTTAGAAAGTGCTGGCATGTTTTTTTACAAAATACTATGCTTTTATCCAGACTTGAACACAATTTTTAGGTTTATTTTAAATAAGAAGTCATTGACCCTGTATTACATATATATATATTTCCCTTCCAGGTTGATGGAGACTGCCAGAGAGATGATACGAGAATCACTTCCCATCAAATGTCTTGAAGCAGTTATCCTTGGAATGTATCCTTTAGCTTTATTGACAACAATCTTGTTAATTTAACAAAACCTATAAAAAACATTTTTATTAATTGAAACAAAGCTGAAATAAAACAAACATTTTACAATGTATTACATTTATGCATTTTAAAATGTTTCAAAATATGAAACATTTTAATTATATATAAATAATACAAAAATGTTAAGATCAATAACATGCATTTAGATGTAGGTGAATTTTTCATCTCATGCTGACTTTAACACTCATAATACTTTTGCATTGTGGCTAGCACTCACACTTTCCTCCGAAAATGTACAAATTGAGTGTTTTTGTTTTAGTCTTGAACATCTTTTAGTCCATGACTATAAATCAGTACTCCTAAAGATAATTAATGCCTTTGAGCATTTGCAACACTGATAATTTGTCTCGGGAAAGCCCCATTTCCCCCTTACTTATATGGTTGTTTTTGATATCTCAATTGCTAAACTTGGGATGGAAGACTAAGCAGCTATCTATCAAAGGCAATGTGCTTCAGATCACTGGCTTTCCTCATGATCCCCCACCCTTTCAACTCAGCCCGAAGCTTTTACTTTCAGCTGTTGCTAGGAAACTAGGAGTCGTAGTAGATTCTTCTGAAGACAGGCACAGCTTCCTGTCCATGTAGTGGATGCAGCTGTGCCATTCAGTGCCACTGGGAGGGTGTGCTCTTTCAGGAACTATTAGTGCCAGTTATCTCAGCAGACTCAGGACAGGGGTTAACACAAGGTGAATGTCATCATCGTCCGCGCAAATGCCAAGTGTTGCAAAGAAACGTTCCGAAGAGCTGCTTTGCAGATTGTGGTGTTTCACAGGAGCCGCAGTGTAGACTTCACTTTGAGTTAAGAACCTCATGGCTCATTAGTTGCAAATAGATGCTTTCTCTCCGTGCAGATTTGTAGATTTGAGCGGGAAGATGAAGGGTTCCAGTTTACGTCACTTTGAGATTTATATCTTTGTGTTTTAATCTACAGCGTTCTCAATGCAGTTCTTGTAAAGTCGCAAATGACTCAAACATAATAACGAACAAAGAGTGTTAGAGTATCAGAGAACACTGAGGCTATTGTTGTTGTGAATTTAAAATTGCTGTAAGCAGTTTCTTTTTAAATACAGCACATAAAATATCACTGATATAGGGGTCTTGAAATATAACACTTGTTTTTGTGATGGCCCCAAGCGCTGCAAAATAAGAATCTGACAGCGGCCATATGTGTTACCAAAGACTTTGGATATACAAAGACGATGCACTTCTATTACTAGAGGTTGAGTGATAGAGGATTTTACAATAGCGATAACCACGCTGGCCAATAACCGATTAATCAACCGATAGTTTTTAAAATGGATACTGAATGAAAACAAATCATAATATAATATAGTGCTGAACTTTATTACAAAACATTTAAAACAGTACTGAATCATGAAAACGTACTGTACTTTTTAAATATAAAAATAATGAATATACCTTGATCATTCGTGTTAGTTCATGGTACATTAACTAATGTTAACAGCTACAACTTTACCATGTAAAAAATTATTAGTAAATGTTGAAATTAACAATGAACAATACTTTTATTAACCTTAGTTAATGTTACAAATGGAATCTTATTGTAAAGTGTTACCATTTCATATAAATCATGCTTAAAGATACACACAAAGGCTATATCATTTAAATTAGACGCATATGTATATTGTATGTATACTCTTACTCTTTTTTGCTTCCATTTTAGAGCACTTGATTATCTAATACAAATAACATGTATATGTATTGCAGTAATGATAAAAAAAGAACTGAAATCGAATGCGTTTCTGATTTGTTTATATGTTTCTGTCAGCTGCATGAACATATCAATATGCTTTCTCCTTTAAATATGCAACTTCGCTGCATAATGCATAAAAGCGTCCAGCTGGATACAAAACGCATGCAAATAGATGGTAAGAATCGTGACATTAAACATTTGAGTTGGGACGCAGAAATGGACGCAAGCCTGAAAAAATATCACTATGGATTTTTGCCAATAACTGATTGTTCCAGCAATCGGTTATCGGGGGGGATTAATCGGCAAAACCGATCAATCGGTCGACTTCTACATATTACTACGAATGGGAGAAAGCGCAACATGCAATATGGTGGAATAAGTCCCGCCTTCTAAATAAAAGAGCCAATCGCTAATTGGTAAATTCATTGCATCACTGCAGCTGCTGTTAGAAGCCGAGATGCACGCTTATGACTGCACATGCGCATTGGCTAATCCAGCCTGAAAAATGCAGTTTTTATTGCCATGATTTGAGCATTTAGAAATAAAATGTTTTAGGCAGTTGTCAGATTTTTTTTGGTGATTTCAAATGCGCAATTTAAACGCAATTTAAAGAATTTTATGCTTCCCCGTTCAAAGAAACAGGAGCTGTACTTGCATGACTGAAAAAACTTGCCTTAAAGTGACTTTGGATGTTACCCAATCAAAACTTTCGGAGAGGTGGCTCTCAACCAGTGGTATGAGTTTGGGGGCGGAGCTTCCTAGTCTAATTCCATTTGGGGATGCTAGTAGCACACAACTTACAACAACTTTAAAAGTTGTTTGAAAGTCAAAAAGACGATATTCTGATTAAAAAATGTTTGTCCATGATGGATTACCTGAAAAAGAGTTTTTGCTTTTATCTATTGTTTCGATTATATGGACAGGGCATATTTTTTCCACTTTTTAAAAAATATGCAAGGTCAGTGCTTCTATTATATCACAAGGGCACCCTCAAAAGACTGTGTGCATATTCAAATGAAGAAAAAAAAAAGAGTGCGTTCTCACACTGTGTTTTTGGAACCTATAGCAGAAGTAATCCCCGCAGGTTTCAGAATGCGTGCCTTGCAGATAAGAATGTTGAAATTCACAGCACTGCTACTGAGAGGATCACATGACCCTACTGATGGGTAATGTGATCCTCTGGTGTCTTCTCATTGTAACACTGGTGGGGGGTTTTGTGGGTGTGTGTATCTGTGTACACACACAGAGAGAACGAAACTCAAAAGAGCTGCAGAGGAACAAAACCTATGGAATGGGCCTGTATTTTCTTTAAGGGCGTTTTCAGACCTGTAGATTGTTTGCTTTGTTTTCCGAAACAGGGTCATAATTTGTTACAATGTTGCATTTTATTCTTGGTTCGGTTCGCTTTCATAGGGCAGCATTTCAAAGTGTACCAAAATGTGTTTATGCAAGTCACATGGGAGTAAAACTGTCCTCTTACTCGTCAGGGTTCACCTGTTTACGTTCCTCTGCGTCATCCTTCAAGATGTGGCTTTATCCGTAGCTGTTGTGACGCACTCTAACTTATACAACCGCTCTGACTGATAAATTATATATACACAATTTATTTATGTGTGTGTGTGTGTAATAATAATCAAACTGGAACCATCTGCAATCTGTAACAACTTTTCTGTTTATTGTACCATGGCCACAATTTACATTAACCAATCATTTTGCAGCCTACTGTTTATGAACCAGTCAAATCCTAATGGATTTAATCAAGCCCTGCTCTACATTTTCCCCCCAGAAATGTCATGTACTAAAGTTAAATGCATTGTGGGTGTGTTTTGTTGCCCTACATGGCAAAAAAAAATATTCTTAACATATATTGTCTTATTTTGCGGTTAAAACCTTGAAACAAGAAACATTTAACAGAAGTAAATTAAAAGTATATTAAAATGTGACCATTTTTTGATTTTTTTTTAAATGGAAAACAAGTAAATAACATCTTATTAAAAGAGGACATTTTGCAATGTAGAGTTGTGAAAACTAATCTGAATCTGAGGAATCTGTTTTTCTTTTTGTGGATGACTGGAGTCTTTGATTAATAGATGAATGTGCTTGTGTTATAGAATACAAGCATATTGTGCTGGTGATTTGTCTTTGAAAGGCAGATGGCGAAGCAGTGAAGCAGTTCCAGTACGTTGCGTTGTGTTGTTGGACACACATGGTTTAACAGATCTGTGGTATGCGCTCTTGGCTGACTTGGCCACTTGTGCCGTACCCAACAGCAAAACGACACAGGCCCACTGTTTACTGACAAGTGTGATGATGATTCATTTAAAGGGTGGTTGTAAAGCATCATTTCCTCATTTTAGCAACCTCAAGGCCACATGAGTTCAAATTTAGCATCAGAATAGAGAACAGCAATCATGCTAATCTCTTTCCAGTTTATTTGTACTCTAATTCTCAAATTACATAATGGAGACCCTAAAACCAGCACCACTCAGTTTACTGATGTGATTAATGGCATTAAGGTCAAAAAGTAGTCTTTTTTTAGTCCCTAGTTGCAGATGAATCCTGGTGTGAACCCTGCAGATAGACTCACAGCCTGGTGACTCCTCGTGGCAGCAACTGCCGCATCATGTGTGGCCATGCCGCAGTGAGCACTGATCACTTACATAAGACTACAGAAGAGATCAGGCAGAGACAAGAAAAGCCCGAGGGGAAGGCCAGTCTAGCCGAGTGTCTGCTGACCAACTTCAATCGCATCCCTGCAACTTAATGGAATCAGAAGGTTTTTGTTTGACTTGAGATGTTTGGCTTTTTATTATTTCATTAGAATTTGTTTGTAATATATACAGTATATATTTATTTAATTTAATTTATTGAAATTCTTTTAATATTATATACATACAGGCCCTAAAATTAACGTTTTGCCACACCTGCCAATGCCCGGTGACTTAAAGGGTTAGTTCACCCAAAAATAAAAATTATCCCATGATTTACTCACCCTCAAGTCATCCTAGGTGTGTATGACATTCTTATTTCAGACGAACTCAATTGGAGATATAATAATAATAAAAAAATCCTGGCTCTTACAAGCTTTATAATGGCAGTGAATGTTGCTCTGTTTTTGAAGTCCTTAAAGGGTTAGTTCACCCGAAAATGAAAATTCTGTCATTAATTACTTACCCTCATGTCGTTGCGACACCCGTAAGACCTCCGTTCATCTTCGGAACACAAATGAAGATATTTTAGTTGAAATCCGATGGCTCAGAAAGGCCTCCATTGGCACAATGCACTTTACACTCTCAAGACCCATAAAAGGTACTAAAGACATATCGTTACAAAGTCCATCTCACTACAGTGGTTCTACAATAATGTTATGAAGCGTATGTTATCCACAGTACTTATCTTACTGGATTTGTCTGCTGCTTTTGACACAGTTAACCACCAGATCCTCCTGTCAACTCTCATGAAGATGGGCATCTCAGGAACTGCTCTCCAGTGGCTCAAGTCTTACCTCTCAGGTAGGTCCTTCAGGGTGTCATGGAGAGGTGAAGTATCTAAGTCACATCATCTAGCCACTGGAGTTCCACAGGGCTCAGTGCTTGGACCACTTCTCTTCTCCATCTACATGTCATCACTGGGATCGGTCATTCAGAAACATGGCTTTTCCTATCACTGCTATGCAGACGACACTCAACTCTACTTCTCATTTCAACCAGATGATCCCACGGTTGGTGTTCGTATTGCTGCCTGCCTAACAGACATTTTCTGCCTGGATGAAGGAGCATCACCTGCAACTCAACCTTGCAAAGACTGAACTGCTTGTGGTCTCAGCCAACCCAGCACTTCATCACAATCTCTCCATTCAGCTAGGATCATCAACCATAACTCCGTCCAGGACAGCCAGGAATCTTGGAGTTGTGATCGATGATCAGCTAAAATTCACTGACCACATTACTGCAACAACCCGGTCCTGCAGATTTGCATTATACAACATTAGGAAGATTAGACCCTTCCTATCTGAGCTGACCACACAACTCTTGGTCCAAGCTCTTGTTCTCTCCAGACTGGACTACTGTAATGCTCTTCTAGCGGGCCTTCCGGCATGCACAATCAAACCCTTGCAACTGATCCAGAATGCAGCGGCGAGGGTGATCTTTAACGAGCCGAAGAGAGCGCACGTCACGCCTCTCTTCATCAGACTCCACTGGCTACCAATAGCCACTCGCATCAAATTCAAGGCACTGGTACTCGCCTTCAAAGCAACCACTGGCTCTGCACCAATATACCTTAACTCGCTTGTTCAGACATACACACCCTCCAGGAACGACGCCTTGTGGTGCCATACCAGAGAGGCATGAAATCACTGTCACGGACCTTTTCCTGGACTGCCCCCACCTGGTGGAATGACCTGCCTATCTCAATTCGAGCAGCCGAGTCTGTAGCCATTTTCAAAAAACATCTAAAGACGCATCTCTTCCAGCAGCACCTGACCAATCAAGAATAGCACTTAACATTCTATTCATTTTTCTGTCTGTCTAAATTATTTATAAAAAAAAAAATAAAAAAAAAATCCTGTGTGTTCTGTGTTAGATTAACTGAGACTTGTTACAGCACTTGCATACTGTAGCCTCTGACTGTTGTAGTTGCTTCTATTGCTCTCATTTGTAAGTCGCTTTGGATAAAAGCGTCTGCTAAATGACTAAATGTAAATGTAATGTAAATGTAAGCGACGAGAATAGTTTTTGTGCGCAAAAAAACCCTAAATAACGACATATAGTGATGACCGATTTCAAAACACAGCATCATGAAGCTTCGAAGCGTTATGAATCAGTGAGTCGATTCAGCGGTTTGGATCGCCAAAGTCACGTGATTTCAGCAGTTTGACACGCGATCCGTCATGATTCGACTCACTGATTCATAACGCTTCGAAGCTTCATGATGCTGTGTTTTGAAATCAGTCATCACTATATAAGTCGTTATTTAGGTTTTTTTTGTGCACAAAAACTATTCTCGTCGCTTCATAAAGTTATTGTAGAACCACTGTAGTGAGATGGACTTTGTAACGACGTCTTTAGTACCTTTAATGGGTCTTGAGAGTGTAAAGTGCATTGTGCCAATGGAGGCCTTTCTGAGCCATCAGATTTCAACTAAAATATCTTCATTTGTGTTCCGAAGATGAACGGAGGTCTTACGGGTGTCGAACGACATGAGGGTAAGTAATTAATGACAGAATTTTCATTTTCGGGTGAACTAACCCTTTATGTGTGCATCTATATCTACCATAACTGCTCCACACGGTACTGCTCATTCAACTTACGGAAAAAGTGTAACGCCTCTCACAGTTCAAAATGCTTACGCTACGTCTAAAGAGCGTAACTGGTGTGCAATGTCGTCAGACATAGTGTAAGCATTGTGAACTGTGAGAGGCGTTACACTTTTTCTGTAAGTTGAATAAGGAAAGCGATCGACCGGAAGCTAGATAATTTACTAATAAAGTTTTAAATATGGATATTTTTCTTACACAAACGCATCGATTTGCCTTCAGAAGGCGTTTATTAACCCCCTGGAGCCGTGTGGAGCAGTTTTATGATGATATAGATGCATTTTTATGGACTTCAAAAACAGAGCAACATTCACTGCCATTATAAAGCTTGGAAGAGCCAGGACATTTTTTTATTATAACTTCTATTGTGTTCGTCTGAAAGAAGAAAGTCATATACATCTAGGATGACTTGAGGGTGAGTAAATCATGGGCTACTTTTAATTTTTGGGTGAACTAACCCTTTAAGAAAAGGTACCGGCCATAAATATTTTTTACTGGCACACCAACATTTTAGATGCCAGTGAAAATTCACAATTCTCTATTCCAATTTACCACAGCTAAATCAACTAGCCTAATATAACTTTAAAACATTAAAGACAAGTAAACAGTCAGTAATAAAATAAGAACAAATACTCAAATTACAAGCAAAAGCACAAATAAATACAATATAACAAAGATATAAATAAAATAAACAGTCCATTTCAGGTTTTTCAGGTAGGTCTGACAGTAGTTAGTCAGGTACAGAAATGAAATAAAGCAAATGTAAAATAATACTGCGTAGTCTTCATTGTATACATTAAACATCCTTATGAATGAATCAGTCTTTGTTGTTTGATTAACATTAAAAACAGCAGCCGGAATATTAGGCTGCTGTCACTTTAAGAGTGAATGTATCGATCTAGTATACTGTTACTGTACTCAGAAGTCATTGCCACAAGTGTTATGGGTGGTTGGTAGGGTGTTGTTAAAGTAGAGTGTTTTTTGTGTGTTATGTGGCTGCTAGGGAGTTCTGGGTGGTTGCTATAGGTCATTTTTTAGGGCGTTCTTGTTGGTGCTTGCCCTTGTAAATGTCGTTGCTGTTATACAGTAGTAGGTGGTTGCTAAAATGTTATTATGCAGCTTTTAAGGCATTCAGAGTGGTTTTTTTTTTTTTTTGTATTATGTGGTTGCTAGGCCAGTGCTAGGATGTTCTTGTTGCAAAGCTGGTCACGACAATTCTAGAGTGGTTGCTAGGGAATTGCTATGCAGTTTCTAAGGTGTTCAGTGTGGTAGCGAGTTATGTGGTTACTAGAGAGTTCTGTATGGTTAGATATGACTTGAGTAGTTCATTGTAAATATATGGGATTTTTTCTCATATTTCACCAGATTGTTCACCTGACACTCCTCAACAAACCGCATAATTGGATGTCATTTTTTTTATGTCTGTTGCACAAATGATTACACTCTGAATTTCCAAAATTGAGTTAGGAAGCATTATTTTAAAATAATAAACTCAATTAAGCTTTCAGTCAGAGTGTCAGTTCTGAGAATATACACACATTTTAGAGGTTATATTTCTTAAGTGAGTTTTAAATGAAAAGCTAGTTGTTAATTCATTGCCTGATTCGCAGCACGGCACGCCATCTTTTTATTGACCTAGAGTAGCCGATTGATTTTCAGGAAGTGTGACTGAAACCAAACTTATTATGTACATAGACAAATCAGGTTTGAAAAATCATTAGTTCAAATTAAGTTGAGAGGATTTAGTATTTTTCATGAAACACTTTGGTATCCTCCTGAATTTTAACACAGATAAAATGATCACCTCAATCTCAAGCAGCTGCTTCTGGGCTTGACAATTATTCTGATTTCAACCTGTCTTGTGTAAAACACAAATGAACGTTACGCGAAACTGTACTGTTAATAAAATCCTTGACCCAATTGCCATTAGCTACCTAACCAACGGCCTGACCTCTGTGGAGCGGTTCCCCATCAGCTTTAAGACCCAGTTCTCCGGCCACCACTTCCATCACGTGGTGCTGGGCGTTTACTGTAACGGCCGCTACGGCACCCTGGGTATGAGTCGGCGTGCTGACCTTATGGACAGATCTCTGAGTTTTCGTACACTCAGCGAATTGGTGTTCGACTTTGAGGACTCATACCGCCGCTACCAGCACACCATGAAGAAGATCAAAATCGGCCTGTACGTGCCCCACAATCCGCATGTTTTCCAGCCTATTGAGTGGAACTATCTGGTGATCAACGCCTCTAAGCAGGGCCATGAGGACATGCGCAAAGAGCTGGAGAAGCACGGCCGTGACATGAGGATGAAGGTGAGTCCATAGCCTTCTATGGCACAGTATTATAGGATCATTGATATAGTTTTTGTTAAAGCTGCAGTGTGTAAGTTTTATCTCTTTGACGCCATCTCTGTTTGAACCCTGAAATTGCAGTTATTTGCTGTACATGAGTTGTGCATCGGCACGGCTCCTCAGCACGGAAGAATCTAATATTTTGAGGTTTATGTGTGGGTTGTCTATCAACGCACCAGTTTGGTTTTAACTTTCTGGATTACAAGCAGCGATCAAAATGACAAGTTTAATTAAATTCCAGCTGCTGTAAGAATAGGCCACAAACGATCCGCCACCTGCAGCATCCACACACGCGATACTACTACTAGCCCAGACTTCTTTATGTACACAGACGCAATGTAATGACTCAAAGCCAAGTGGCGGAAGCTCGTATTTCCTGCGGAAATCTACCAGTACCACTCAAATTATAACACATTATTACAAGCTTACTGTTGTGAATCGGGCTAAGGTAAGGAGATAGTTTTGAACACTGGCTGGTTATTAGGGTTGGGTACCGAAATCCGGTTCCAATATGGCACCGGTACTTATATAACCGGTATGTACCGGACCGAATCAGAACGCAGATTTCGGTTCCTCATTTCGGTGCCAAAATTCAAACGTGCTTTCGCGCTTTGGCTGAGCCAGAGACAGACGCTCAGTGCTGGTCACATCACAACTCATGACAACTATTCAGTGTTTTCAACGACATCATGTTTATTTCAGGTTTCAGACATTTAAATGTTCATAAGTACTAGCAAAAAACACACACTGATGTCTATGAAAGCGGCAATGACAATCCTTTCAGACGGTTATAATTTGACTAACGTTACGTGTTTTATTCACATCAGATAAATGCACATTATATAGTAACTATATAGTTTACTCTATTCTTCTTCCAGTTCACTGGTCACTTACTTTCATGTATTTCGTGAGACGAGAATGAACTCAAGTGTTGTAAATCCGACAGATCCGATTCTGAGGCGCAAACTAACATGGCGCCGCCCATTGCGCTTTATAGATCAACTAACACACATTCACTCACACATTTGAACATCAGATAGTTCGTGACACAGTTAAGAAGTTTGTGAATATTTTGAATAAAAAGAAAAAACGAAATAAACCCGATACAGCTGAGCTGTCAGCGCTATTGCGGCTGCTGTGTGTCATGTGAGAAACATGACGCGTCACCATGGAAACATTAAGGCGATGTGTTCTAAAATATTTAGCCAGAGAATATGATCATATTTCAAAATAAAGCTGAAGCTCGAAGCTGGTTTGTAGCAGAGCAAGAATACAGACGACTGCTGTTATTACTGTAACTGTTTAGAGTTATATTAGGCTTGTTGTAGTTGGGTGGCTTAGGTTTTACTGTGAATTTGTAAATATGTCAATTATAATTTGTAAATAAGTAAATTGTGTTTTGTATTTATTTATATTCATACATTTAAGTATACATTAAACTTTTAATAAATGGTTCAATTTAAATAATAAATAAATAAATAAATAAAAAGCCATTTAATGTCATCCACCTCGTTTGGTGGCCTTTAAAAAAAAAAAAAAGTATCGGCTCAGGCACCGTTTAGGCACCGGAACCGTTTTAAAAGTATCGGTTTGGCACCGGAATCGAAAAAAACCCAAACGATACCCAACCCTACTGGTTATGTACTTGCTCAAAAATGGATTTTGGATCATTTTTAACCAAAAAAAGTTACAGACTACAGCTTTAATGTTTTTAATTTTTTTTAAAAACATTTTTATTATATATATATATATATATATATATATATATATATATATATATATATATATATATATATATATATATATATATATATATATATATATATATATATATATATATATATATATATATATATTTTTTTTTTTTTTATTATTATTATTATTATTATTATTATTATTAATTATTATTATTATTATTATTGTGTTTTTATTTTATTTTTAGTTAAAAGTTTTAGTAATTTTGTTGTGTGTTTTTGTCTTTTTTTAATATCTATAATATATAGTTTTTGTATATATAGTTAAATACTTATTTTTTTTACTAATTTCTTTGTCATGGTTTATTTAGTTTTAGTTATTTTAGGACTACATGAAAATGAGAAATGTTGCCTTGGCAACTAGCTGAAATAAAATAAGTTTAAGTTTATTGATATTTCATTGAAATTTAATATTTGTACTTATATTTTTTAATAGTTTAATAGTGGTTGTTTTTTAAATAGTTTTAGCTTGACAGCAGTTTTAGTTACTACAACTACCGGTACATACTAGTTTATAACTTTGCATTTAAAAAATGCAAAAATTCATTTTTTTTAATCAAAATATAATTATAATATATTATTGACATTTTCTACAAGTATATTGTTGAGATATTTTATAAATATATTATTGATATTCATATTTATGCTGCCTTACATTTTGCCAAAATGACATATCTTAGGTTTTGGAACAGAGACCTACACTGCATCTGAAATCGAAAACTTCCCTACTATATAGTATGCGAAAAACAGTACGTCAAAACAGTAGTATGTCTGAATACATAGTGAAAAGTCTTTGGATGACCTACTAAATCCACCAAGATTCAGAAGTGCACATTCGATGAACACTTTACTATCCCGTCAGGCCACGGGAGGGGATTTATGAATGGAAGTGAAGCGATGCAACTGACGCTGGTAGGTCACATAATAGTAACAACATGGCGGCTGTAGTACGTTTGAATTTCATTCATGCTCCCCATATTCATACAATATAGAGCATACGTTTTAACGGTCGCAAAGTAAATTCAAATTCAAATGTAGTACCTACTCAGACAGTACACGATTTCCGGACGCAACGCTAATGTCCCTCTCAAAAACTAAGCTAATTCAGTGGGAACCAAATAAGGTCAGTCTTCCTGTGGGAGGTGGAGCCACATTACAAAGATCACGCTTGCCTGTACTGTTGTTATTTTAAAGTAAACATTTATGTTTAACTCTGGTTCAGTTAAGATTGAACCTGGATCAGCAGAGTTCGTATTTGTCCTTGGATGTCTCTGAAGAGTTACACCAGCAGACTAGCTTGAGATCATCTGCATGACTGTAATTTGGGACATGTTTATCATGCAGACAGTAAAAAGTAGGTCATGTGCTCCCAGTTTCTCAGATGCGGCCTTGACTTGACCGCAGTCAGCTGTGACATAGTTTCCATGAAGAGCGTGAGCAGAGAGTGGAAATTGCGCTCTGGATGTTTGAAAGGAATGCATCTTTTTATGGATGTTGAACAATTTGGGACTGTTCAAACCTAAATGTTTTTGCAGTTTGCCTTGCACATCTCAGAGCATGTGAGAGGAATGTATATACATTCCTGTATTTATATAAACACACCTATCAGGCATAACATTATGACCACCTTCCTAATATTGTGTTGGTCTCACTTTTGCTGCCAAAACAGCCCTGACTCGTCGAGCCATGGACTTCACTAGACCCCTGAAGGTGTGTTGGGGTATCTGGCACCAAGGTGTTAGCAGCAGATCCTTTAAGTCCTGTAAGTTACGAGGTTGGGCCTCCATGGATCAGACTTGTTTGTTATAGTGCACCCTGCATCCTGGTGCCATGTATTCCCCAGGTAAGCGACGCACATGCACCCTGCCATCCATATGATGTAAAAGAAACCATGATTCATCAGACCAGGCCACCTTCTTCCATTGCTCCGTGGTCTAGTTCTGCTGCTAACGTGCCCACTGTTGGCGCTTTCGGCGGTGGACAGGGGTCAGCATGGGCATCCTGACTGGTCTGTGGCTATGCAGCCCCATACACAACAAACTATGATGCAATGTGTATTCTGACACCTTTCTAAAAGAACCAGCATTAACTTCTTGAGCAATTTGAGCTACAGTAGCACACAGGTCTGCCTTCACCCCCCCACAGGCCGCCCATGACCCTATTGCCGGATCACCACTGTTCCTTCCTTGGACCACTTTTGACGGATACTGACCACTGCAGACCAGGAACACGCCACAAGAGCTGCAGTTTTGGAGATGCTCTGACCCAGTCGTCTAGCCATCACAATTTGGCCCTTATCAAACTCGCTAAAATCCTTACGCTTGCCCATTTTTCCTGCTTCTGACACATCAAATTTGGAGGACAAAATGTTAACTTGCTGCCTAATATATCCCACCCACTAACAGGTGCTGTGATGAAGAGATAATCAATGTAATTCACTTCACCTGTCATAATGTTATGCCTGATCGGTGTGTGTATATATATACTTTTCCCTTCAAGATAGAATGTGCATTTTGTTTCTTTTTTAAAGTCTTTAAACTAATTATTAAACTAGTCATCCTTGATTCAAAGATATAACAAACATTTGTGGGTTTGCAGAAATTGCTTGTGCATTCAAGACAACATGAAATCAAAATTGACTTGGCAATCCATCTTGAAAGATTTCCTTGATGTACTGAAAACCCAGCATCTGGCATCACCAGCATGGAGCCAATGTGTCATTTATTATAAATCTCACTCTAAAAATGAACTATAACGATTGAGAACATTGCAATGTCAAGTTGCCTCTCATCACTTGTGCTTCTCGTTTGGGGAAAGCACAATATATCGAGCGACTAAGAGTTTGGGAAATCTGTTGTGCTCTAGCATGATGAAGTTAATGAACGTCATCAAGTTAATGAACGTAATGTGGAGTCTTTTATAACGCTAGCTTTATTTTTGCTGCAGTCACTAATGAGAAAACTCAGTGAGAGCGATTCCGCTTTGCTCCCTGTGGTGTGAAAAAGTTCATGCCATAACCGTTTCATAAACTGACTGTAGATTTGTTGTTTTCTTGCACCGGTCCCCTGCCGGGCTGATGATAGGCAGTATTCCTCATCTGTTCATTTCTCAGCTTGCTTTTTACCACCTTGAAGATTTTGAGCCCTTTTTCATTTTAACTGCCTTGAAATCCTAATTTCATGAACAAACTGAAGATAAAAATCATCTGTATTACCTCATTGACTATATATAATTGTACTTTATAATTTAATTTGCATATTAGCTTATTTATATTCACAAATATATAAATAATGAATATAAAATATATATGAAATTTATGAAAGTTTTAAAACTTCTGGGTTTTATTACAGATCCTCAAGTCGTCCAGCGCTCAGTCTCCAATCAAAGAACGAACTCGGGGCAAGTCTTTATCTCCGCGCCGCCGATCAGCCAGCAGTCCCCAAAGACGCCAACACCTCCACAGAAGAGACAAATCGTAAGTAACGGACACTTTGATGTTGTGAAATACATCCAGTCGCTTGGTAGAAAAGTCTCTGTCAAGAAAATGAGTATAAATGCAGTCTTAAGCTGTTAGTGATTTATCGGCAGTGACTTGCATCAGGCCATGGAAGCTTAAAAAAGTAATTACTTTGCGGCCCATTTATTAAATGTTGACACATTTTTAGTCATCTTCATTTTTTGGGTGCTCATGCGCTTTGAATGTAATTTGACAGCCTTTATTAAAAATCCTCTGAAAATAAGCCATTCAAGGAGTGTTCACATTGACAGAGATTAAATCTGTGGAGGTCACAGAGACACTGTGCCTACATTTGCTTGACTGATGCGAAAAACTTTGTATTTATAAAAATCGACTACGCCATTACCCACACACAAACATCCATACATGTATGCTGCTTACTTGTGGAAACCATGATGCTTTTTTCATGTTTTTTTTGTGAATAGAAAGCTCAAAAGAACTATTTATTTGAATAAATAAATGTTAAATGTCTTAACTGTTTAATTTTAATCCATTTAATGCATGCTTGTAGAATAAAATACTTTTATAAAATAATTAATGTCTTTCTAAACTAACTTTTGAATGTTAGTTTATATTATATATATATATATAATATATATATGCCTCCACGACGCATGCACGAGAATATGACGCAGATCCGGCGTTCGGACACATGATCCAGAAGCGATTTGTTTACAAGCAGAGAAAGACGCGCGTATCTAAGCTGTTGAATTCTACATTGATCGCGCTTTAGGTCTCGGCGTAGTTCTCAAAATGGGGTTAGAGTGTGCATTTCATGGATTCCTGAACCCCGGCGCTACGTCATATTCTCGCGCATGCGTCGTAGAGGCACACACGGAAGACAAGAACAAGTTGGATAAAGGTGTTATTTTGATTTTCTTTTGCGCACAAAAACTATTGTCGTCGCATTGTACAATTATTGTAGAGCCACTGTGGTGAGATGGACTTTGTAACAACGTTTTAAGTGCCTTTTATGGGTCTTGGGAGTGTAAATGTCCTGAATGCCAATGGAGGCCTATCTGAAGCCTTTCTCAGCCATCAGCTTTCAACAAAAATATCTTCATTTGTGTTCCGAATATGAACGGAGGTCTTACGGGTGTCGAACGACATGAGGGTGACTAATTAATGACAGAATTTTCATTTTTGGGTGAACTAACCTTTTAACGCAATCTGCTTGCAATCACGTCATTCTATAGGGCACAGCTGATTGGTTCCTGCTGTATCAGTAGCCAATGAGCTCGCTGCTCAACCTTCAAATACTTGGTCAGCATTTGCTGTAGCAGTTTCAGCACACTTTCAAAATTCCTCTGAAATTCAACATTTAAGATAAGTGAAGATAAGATAAGTCTTTCGTTTGCTATGCATTATTGCGTGGTCTGCCTTCTTTATTTCCTTATGAAGCAACCATACACAAGGTTTAAAATCGTGTGTCATGTTAACAGTCCTGCATTGATGCAGCAGCAGCAAGCAGACAATCTAGTTGCTATGAGGATTGAACGACAAAGCATTGCTGGCATGTGAACTCGTTAAATTGAAATAGGCATTCGGTTTTGTATTCGCATATTTCAACAGAGCTTACAGCAATTCTTAGTACTTTTGTTCAGCAGCAGCATGTAGCCTATAACGAATTTAGATTGCAATGTTAGCGAATATTATCAACAGCAAAGCATGCTAAAGTATAAAAATGTTGTGTCTTGCTTAATTGAGTTGAGTGAGATGAGTTATGTGTTGGTTGATGAGTCAATCATGCAATGTGAGCATACGGAAGTAAGCGAGCAGCTGTATTTCTGGCAGAATTAGATTTTAGGCATAAATACCATCTCACAATTACAGGACAAACAGCGATTTATGCTAATTTCAGATGCTTTCATCGTCAACATAGTATTTGTAGGCTAACTGTGCGTTCACACCGCCGCCGGCGAGAGCGTCAAACTTCGCTCTGGCCGCCCTGCCATCGACGCTGTAGAAAGATTCGTGGACGTGCTGCCGCTCTGACGTAGATCGAATGCTTGGTCTTTTTTTAAACTGCATTTAAAGGGGCTGCAAAGCAAACACTCATGTTGATCGGCATTTGTGCTGACTGACCACAGGTAGGGTATAACCATATAATATAACCTCATGAAATCATTTAAATGTGAAAGTTAAAAAAAGCAGATCGATGGAAAGAACTTAACAATTATAGTTACATGTTTGCTAACGAAATAAACCAATTAAAAGCCATTTCTGTGGTGTATAAATAATGTTGCGCATCTTCTTATCAAACCCGCCGCACCAGCAGGGATCAACCTCTCCTCTATTTTGCTTGGGAACTAATGTGGTCGGAACCAAAGTTTACAGCACTGCGTTCTCTGGAATCCTCTCAAGCGGAGCACTTCTACATTCCGATTGGTTGCCGCCGGTTGCTGCCGAACCGCGTCATAGCTCATTACCATAAAGTTGACTTGATTCCAACTCTCCTCGACGCCCAAATCGTTCAAGACGCGCCGCGCCGCTCTCGCCGGAGCTCGCCGCCGGGCTCCCATTGAGAATGAATGACTTCCGGCCACTTTGACGCTCTCGCCGGCGGCGGTGTGAACGCACAGTAATATGTGAAAGGTGTGGTAAGCGATATTTCTAATTCGTTGCTGAACATTGTTGATATTTGAAATCAACCCAAACAAACACACCCCTTTCTTCATTGCTCCGCCTCCAAAGCTCACCCTCCAATCCTAACCGCCCTGCTCCGAGTCTGTCTCGAACCCCAATAGCTGGCATGCAATCCGCACTAACAAGGACGCTAAACAGTAAACATTAGCAGTCATCATCAGCCTGCACAGCTCTCACTAGCTGGCCTCCGTTACAAGAGTGGATGTCTATTTATTGTTACAGAAGTGCAACAAAATAATGCTTGAAGATGATGAACGAACGTCAAGGAAGTACATTAAATTTACATAGAGTACACAAGAATAAATACAAGCAAGAGTTCATTGTCAATTGCCAACTGCACAGCAGCTCCAGACAAACAATGACACTCAAAACCAGTGTTACTCACGTATGGAGCGGAATCAAAGCAAAGTTTTCAGGCCTTCCCGCTAAGCTCTCTCCAGCGCTGGAAAGCTTTCTAATATTAACACGGGTCCTAAAGCTCTTTCCGGATCATAACCCTCATTTTACAGTGATATTCTTATGAGTTTTCTCTTTTGTAATGTCTCTCATCCATCATGTTTCTTAAAATCTCCCTCTTGCTCGTTCTCTCTCCTCCGCCGTCATACGCCCCCTAATGCTGATTGGCTACACATTTGTTGTTGTGTCTGGTTGTGTCGATCTGACCAACTTTAATGCAATGTTTTTCAAATAGCACTTACCCCACCTTTTAAAGAACGATAATTATTCACTTTCCACGTGTCAAGGCAGTTTTCCAGGCATCCTCAAACAAAAGCAAGAGCACTCTCTGTTGATACTGTAATATTTGCGAAACTTTCCAGGTTTGGCTAACGCTCCAGTGCGTATTTGTGTTTGTGCTCTGGAGAACGTCAAATGTTTCTATTTGCAGCATGTTTTTGCAGCGTTTTTTTTACTATCAGAGGTGTGTAATATTAGTCAGAATCCACTCACTGCTCAAAACGTCAGGTCTAATGTGTCTAACGGCTAGATCTGCTTAGGGGAATACTTGCGTAGGCAGATCTAGCCTGCCAAGACCAAGCATATGCCCCATTTCTTATACTCAAACAAAACTAAAGTGCCATGCACACATAGCTTGTATACATGTGGTCCCTATGGCTCTTCGAAGCAGTAGCAGTACATAAGTTTTGCGGTAGATCTGCTGCGGGGGCCTGAATTGTCATCTCCCATGTCTCCTGTATCATGGGGGATTTTCTATGATGTATAATTGGCTTGTATTGTTCAAACTTCATTGTCACCTGCTCTGTTGGGGTTCTGTCTGTTCATGTATGCTATATTGTACATCAGCAGCATGTCTAATGCCGAGTTCAGACTGCACGATTTTCAAACTCGTCGGATCACTGCTCTTTTCACACTGCATGACTATCTGGGGTAGCATTCAGTCACTGCTGTGTTCACACACTGTACGATGTATCGGGGACAGGAGGTTTCACACTGCATGACTTTACAATAGGAAGAATCACAGACTACTCTCTCAGGTGCGCAAACTACGTTTCACAACCAAACGCGTGAGATGTGACAAGTAAACAACGCGAGATCACGCGCGCATCAGACCGGAGTTATTAAAAACGATAACTGCAGAAAGCTTGCAATCCAAATTGTCTGTGTGCTGATTTGCAGCGAAAAGGAGAAAAATGAAAAAGATTATGGCGGAGGAAATGGTTGGGGAGACACAGGGAGCAAGGATTGTGTTCTGCAAAGAGAGTTTGAGGTAAATAAATAATTGTGCAATGTGCTGCTGTTGCAGCTGGGCAAAGCAAATGTTTGTGCTTTGTTTCTGTTTGATAGAATTGGAAATATATCTAGTAAAATACTGATATTCTGGTTTATAACTCCTCCCTGAACCTCCCGCTGCCCTGTATCTTGCTTTCTCATTGGCTGTAGGTCATCGCCAATGTTTTTTTCAGTCAGAACACATTTCACACAGCAGGAGTTTGAATCAACAAGTCCAGATATTTAGCATGCCAAATATCTCACAGGCGTCTGTGACTCATCGGCGATTCTCTCAGATTGCGTCTTTGATAATTCACTAGGGCTGCAGCTATCGATTATTTTTGTAATCGATTAATCTAGCACTTAATCGATCGATTAATCAGATATTTTTTGGTGTGCTTTTAAAGGGGCTATGCAACTTTTCCCCCAAAATAAACCAGTTGCTTCATTGCAGTTTGGTACGGCAGAAATACATACATTAATTTTCAATAGAACGCTGCATTTGGCTTGCATCACTTGCATTGCGGTGCATTTTAGATGAAGCATCCGTTTTGAAAAATAGCGTCACAACATCACGTCCCGGTGTATACTGTGAATGCATGCTGAAATTATTGTTGCGTGGCTACATGAAAGTTTAAGTCAAGTCAAGTCAACTTTATTTATATAGCGCTTTTAACAATGTAGATTGTTTCAAAGCAGCTTTACAGTGTTAAACAGGAAAATAATGCAGCTTAATTTTATTCAGCTGTATAGCCATTCTGGAAAAAACGCTGATGTCATCAGTTCATTTCAATTATCATACAGTGACAGTGTGGGCTTTAGATCAATAATTCGATCAGTAATTTAGTTTAAATGGTTAATTTAGTTTATTAATTAGATTTATTTCGATATTTAGTTGAAAAATTTAGGGCCCTATCTTGCACCCAGCGCAATTGACTTTGTACACCGACGCATGTGTCATTCCTATTTTGCACCCGCGCAAAGCGCGCTTTTCCCTCCACAGAAGCACGTCGCTAAACTAGTGAATGCACTTGCGCTCCCTGGGCGGTTCAGCGCAAAAAAGGAGGCGTGTTCCGGCGCAAACAATCCCTGGTGCTATTTTGCTGTTTCATTAAACAATTGCGCCACTGACCAGAAAAAACCTAGTCTAAAGTCAGTGGCGCGTTGCGCGTTGTTCATTATGCTATTTTAAGGGCGCATGCTTGACCATAATGTATAGCGTGCACAACGCGCATACACTTTGCTCATGTAATCTACACAGATGCAACAGTTATTTTTGCAAATCATAAATTGTTACACTAAAAAAAATATTAACACATGAGATATCTTCATCTTCATCCGTCATATGACGGAAATCATTGTGGTGTGCCACGAAGATGTGAAAAAATAGGCATAAATCTAGCTTACATATGATTCAGGCTAATTGTAATAATTAAGGATAAGACCTGTTTGCCCAATAGTGGCAAGACATATATGTATATAAGGACATCTGACAAATTGGTTTGTCCGTCAAGAACCAGGAACAAAAATCGACTGAAAAACTGAAAAAACTGAAAGACTGGAAAAAAAAAAGACTGTGAAATCACCTTTACCATAATGTACAACATTACAACTTCACTTCTCTGTCTTTCACTGCTCTTAAAAGAACATCAGTCTCCTCGGCTGTGAACCGCTCCTGGCGTGCGCCTGGTAAATACGCCATAATAATAGCAATCCATAATGGAACTTGCGCACCTGCTTTTAAAGGGAATGTTGGATGACGCTCGGATTGGTTTATTCACGTTACGCCCAAACCACACCTATGAATAATGAAGCTACTTCAGACCAACCCATTTTAGATTTGCGCCGGGCGCAAGAGCCATTTATCCCGCCGGGAAAATAGCAACAGCGCCGAGACCCGCCCACAAAGTTACTTGCGCTTCGCGTTTTGACACTTGCGTTTCAGATCGTTAAAATAGGGCCCTTAGTGTCCCCAACTGAGCACGCCAAGCCAGAGGCAACAGTGGCAAGGAAACCAAAACCCCATTAGGTGACCTAATGGAGAAAAATAAACCTTGGGAGAAACCAGGCTCAGTTGGGGTGCCAGTTCTCCTCTGGCCAATTAACAAACAGCGTATTATTATTATTATTCTGGCAGCTTTACAGCTCAGAGGTCATAATAGATCAGAATATTCGAGGGACCGGGGGCAACATGCTGGAGACGGGTTTATTGAGGATGATGTTGATTAAATAATTATTAAAGTGCAATATTCGAATGATCGGAGGCAACACGCTGGAGACGGGTTTATTGAGGATGACATATCGATTTAAGTATTATTTAATTGTAATTTTCGAACAATCTGAGTCAACATGCCGGAGACGGGTTTATTGAGATGCCGTGTCGATGAGGCAGTTGCAGGGGGAGTCTAATCACGGGCAGTTTTAAGCATATGTGATGCATTGCCGCGATTGGTCTGACTGGCGCGTGAGAGAGACGAGGGTGCATGCGTGTGTGTGTGTGTGTGTGTGAAGGGGTTCTTTTTTTTAATCTATACTCTCTTGCAATTGAACGTGAATACGTTTACTACTTAAAAACATCAAAGCTAAACATCATATCTAGTCAAACCGCATCACGACATCGCTACAAATACAGTATGGGATTAAAATCAGCGAATATCAATGTATAGGCTTAGGCTACGTTACCATTGAAGTCGTACTGCTGTGGAATGCCAGTTCTACTTTGCAGTAGACACATTGCACCTTGTTCTCTTCTTTTTTAAGAATGTAATGATCCCAAACTTTTCTGCCGTTTATGGACATCTTTATCCAACTAAATTCAAAATGTATCACGCGCTATGGTGTGCTTCCTGAACATTGAACAACGGTCCGCGTAAATCAGATCCCTGTGCGTATAGTGCGCGTCATAGGAATTTAACGAGGCTTCGAGGCAAAGTTTTTGCCTCTAGGAATTTTTGTTATCGAGTTAATCGAGTAACTCGATGAATCGTTTCAGCCCTATAATTCACACTGCGTGATTGTCACTCATGTGCACGAGCACCGATTTACCTATGATTTAGGGCATTTGTCTGCGATTTCGCAAAACCTGTCGGCGAGTCAAAATCGGGCAAAATCCCGTACTTGCTCTGCAGCAGCAGCAATAACCAACAGCAGCAGTAGGGCTGGGACAATAAATCGATGCATCACTCGATTCTGAGATTTTCAGAATGCATCGCGATTCTCTCTCAAATCGATTCTGAGCTTAGTTTTTAACAGCAGATGGCACTCTAGGCTAGTTTTTAACCGCACACTCAAATGCTGACGAAGAAGAGCACTCATGCGTTCGGCTGAGTCTGAGAATCTACTTGCACCTCAGAATGCTTTTATGACGCGAGATTAATGTAAACGGCCCACTTCAACCTTTTTGAACTTTATGAATTATTATTTTATAGTAGGTTCAAGTGGTGTGTGTAAGGAATTGGAAGCAAGCAGAGCCAATATGGCAGTTTCTAAAGCATGCAGTGCTAAAGCAAAACTAAGCTCAGAATCAATTTGAGAGAGAATGGCGATGCATTCAGAAGATCTCGGAATCGATCCAGAGACATTTCTCGATTCGCAATGCATCGATTTATTGTCCCAGCCCTATGCAGCAGCGTAGCAGATCTATTCCGCCAAGACCAAACATATCAACATTGCCATATCCATTACCCATGCCTAACACTCCAAGAGTTGTCATAATGGAAATATATATTACGACAAAATTCCAGCTCTTTTTTTTGAAAATGAGTAATTTTGACACTTTTCCACTTCAAATCGCAGTCAGTGTGAACACTCCTTGACATTTGTAGACACTTCGAAAGCTTTTGTAGCAGTCACTAAAGTTACTGAACACTGAAGACGACACATTGTCTGCTCATGTTTCATGTTGCTGCAGTTGCCTTAACCCGGTGCATTCTCATTAGAGCTGTGATGGTGACACTGCGAAGCAGGTGGTGGTAATTCGTTGACTAATCTCCTCTAGCAGCACACGGTTGGCGGCTTCTCATGTTACCAGAGTACGACCATGTACCTCTCGTCCAGGCATGTTGACTTCAATGTTTCTATAGCAGCACGGCACAAGTACTAGCGGAGAGGCTCTTTTATCATGCTGAGTGGACCAGAAAGCCCCTTTTAGCACTGCTGATCACTTTACAAGGGAGACCTCGGGCTGCTTTTGTTTGTGGTGTTGAGGAAATAAGACTCCTTTCCTCTTAGTTCTGCCCCTGGGAAATATAGGCAGTGCTCTGTATCTACTTGGAACAGAGTCATAAAAAGTTACATAGTGATAGATAAGCTTCCTTTCTGATAGAAGTGGCTGTTTTAGCAAGACTTCAATCCCTAAGCTGTGGAAAAACAGGGAGTTAGTACTAGTTATTTAGGCGAAGTGGCGTTTTAAACACCCTCTCCCCTCAGCCATTACACTGTGTTGGCGTTCGCTCTAATAGGATGTGAATCCAATGCAACAGCTGTGGTGGATGCGGGCCTCACTGACATGTCACGCTCAAATGAACCAATGAATAATCCTACCACATGAGCATACAGTGATAATCAGCAGGTTGGTCCTGTTGTGTTTTAGCATTTCAGAGCTAGGCGTCTGATGATGTAACTTCATCCTCTGATGCAACGGATTATGTTAAAGCCGATGTGCTTTAGTGTGTATGTGTGTGTTGGGGAGTAACTAAAGGTGCGGTCACATTTACCGTTTCTCAGCGAATTTTTGCATGTGAATTCCAGTCATTTCAATAGGAATCCATGCAATCAGGGATTTCACGATTCCTCCGAGCAGGGCTTAAGTTGGTCATGCAGATTCGGCACGTTGATGGAAAGCTGATTGGTTTGAAAGTGACTTCTGTGTGAGTGGTGCTTCATTCATCACCGTTTTTGAAATTTCGCTAATGCGACCTCACCTTTTGTTGCATTGCTCATAATTAACTCATTTTTTTTAGTAGTGTGACAGTAGTTCTCAAATGAATGTAGGATTTCCAGTTACAAGCTACTTTTTACAAGTAGCAGTCTAAGTCAATCATCGCTCTCATATGTAGCATTAGAACGTCCGGTTTTCTCAAGTGAATTGGTTCAAACTAAACTGTTTTCTCTGTAAAATATAATGATGGGAGGTCTAATTCATTCTAGTAAATCAGTTCATCCTCTCTCTCATATGTAACATTGGAAAAAATGTATTTATTCTAATGAATATGTTCATTCTAAACTGTCCTTTCTGTCAAATGAACCATTGATTTCAACTTTTAAGTGCTATACTTATGAGCAGTGTTGTCATTGTTAACTAATATGAAAACCATTAAAAATAATTTTCTGTAATTGAAATAAAAATATTAGAAGAAAAAATGAAATAAATAAATTGAAGTTAAATTACTAAAACAAAACAACTAATAGGTTCCAAATAATTAATAAAAATGACAAAAGCACATAAATGTACTAAAACAAACTGAAAACTGAAAATATATAAAAAATAAAAGCTAATTCAAAATATTATAGTTCTATAATAGTTATGAGACAGAAGACCATGATGAACCAATTCACTAAAAGGAATCAGACTTTCCAGTGAATCGGTTCGTCCTAAATGGTCTAATGATCATATGTAGTGATGGAAAGTCCAGTTGACTCAAAGTGAATTGGTTCATTAAAGGGATAGTTCACCCTGTCATCATTTACTCACCATCAAGTTGTTCCAAACCTGTATGAGTTTCTTTGTTCTGCTGAACACAAATTAAGATATTTTGAAGAGTGTTTGTAACAAAGCAGAGAGAGCAACCATTGACTACCATAGTATTTTTTCCCTACTATGGTAGTCGATGGTTGCTCTCTCTGCTTTGTTACAAACACTCTTCAAAATATCTTAATTTGTGTTCAGCAGAACAAAGAAACTCATACAGGTTTGAAACAACTTGAGGGTGTGTAAAAGATGACAGAATTTTCATTTTTGGGTGAACTATCCCTTTAGGAGGGTTCATGCAAATGAACAGAATCAGAAAAATGATTTCTCTGCGGTATTTTCAGTTATGTAGATTTGGGTGTTTTTGTTTTATTTGGTATAAACGTACCTTTTCAGGTTTGACACCCTAATTGAAATGAATTAAATCAAAAAATTTTACTTAAGTGCTCAAGTAAGTGATGTTATGTCTTAAAATGAAGCAAGATAATGATTGTCAAAGACGCTCATCTAGCGTATGTTTGTGTTGATAAGCAATTTAAAAATGCCACAGCAACGTTGTAGCTTGAGCCGTTGAGTTTTGTTTAATGGCATGTATTGTAGCGCTGCTGTTGACTTGTCTAAAAAGAACTCTTGATTGTTGTGTCTTACAATGCTGTAATTATTTAGTCAATCGAACGCACCTCCCAGATGAGAGGCTGAACGCACATGGCATGAAATGATACCAAAGTTTAGACTGCAGATCTGTGGACCTCCTGCTTCCCGATCGAAGCTATTTTTGCTGTGTTCTATAGCACCTTCCTGTCACATGCTCTGAGATGTTAATTACTGAGCACCACATATACACTAGCGTGCCAGGCAGCTGCTGAAACACACCACCCATTTAACGTCAGTATCACCCTCAATTACACAGAAGAATTGCACAGCACATGCATCTCTTGGCAGATGAGTTGGTTAATTCACTTACAGTGGAAAGAATTATTAAGTTACTAAATTAATCTGCTCTCTAACCCCCCTCAGTTCTGCAGTTGATGATTATGAAGTTTTGCCACACTGTAAACCTGCATAAGATGGCAAAAAAAAAAAGTAATCAGTTGCCTCAAAGCTTAAGTTAGCAGAACTTGCAGATTTTTATTGTGTAATCATACATTTGAATTGCTCTGAACTTGAAATATTTGAGTAAGCTAATTCATACATTTAACTTAAAAATATCATGTAATCTCACATTTTTAGTAGTGAAAACTTGACTAGCTTTAACTAGCTAGTTCAATAAATGCCACATTGCTAATTGGTTACACAATGCTTTGGTAGCATTAGCATAGCACTTGCTGAATGAGGACAGCAATATAAAACATTTAACATATAGCTGTTCTCAAACTAAGCTCATGCGCCAATGCTCACCATGTTGGTAACCCTACAAAAAAAAAAATCAACATAACAGAAACTCTTCTAAACTAGCATAACAAAACATGAAACACTACTAAATCTCCCATTTAACGTTAATCTTGCTCGAAAATCATAATATAAAACTTAATTTTGCCATTATGTCCCTTTTGAGTGTCATGGCAAAACATGCTGGGAAATAGAAATCCCAGTTTCGGTTTAATTTAAGTTAGACTAAATCAAAAGAAACAAGTTCATAAAACTCAAAACAATTAAACAATTCAGATCACTTAAAATGTGTCAGTTTTGAGAACTTAAAAGAAAAAGAAAGCTCTAAAAACTCATAAAACTAATTTGTTTAATTTCAGTTTGCTCTCCTTAAACCAATTATTTATTTTGAGCGTTAGTGTTTATAGTGATAAAACCTGCAGCTCGTGACACTCAAAAGGAAACATCTTATACAAATACAACACCTCTTATACAAATACAACACCTCTTTTACAAATACACCTCTTAAAGGGGACAGTTCACCCAAAAATTTATATTCTGTCATTCATTATTTACTCACCCTCATGTTGTTCCAAACTTGTATTCTGTGTATTTTGTTTCCAGTTTTTAGATGCCACAAACCCCCAAATGTGTTCATCCTCATGCAAGGAACCCCCATCCTAAAATTTAGAAGGCAGTTTCTTGTACAAAGACCCAATTTATAGTGAGAGAAAAAATTAAGTGTCTAAAATATTATTTGGAAAACAAGTCACGTTATGTTTTTTCTACTCGTAGTACTATACTGTTAGATGTATTATTTACTTATTTACTAATTTGTTTATTTTAATCAAATGTAATATTATTTTTATTTTTTGACTGTTTTTCTCTAAACTTTTCCACAAACAGTGTGGTCATGTAACTCTTTAAATAACTATAGTGACCACAGCTGTCAGAACTCCAAAAGGGACAAAGAAAATATATATCTTAAGTTCAAATGACTTGTAGTCTGTATATGAAGTCTACTGAAACCATATAAGTTTGTTTGTGGAACAAACCAAAATTTCCTAAAGGTTCTTAATTGTGACCCTGGACCACAAAACCAGTCATAAGTCAAATGGGTATATTTGTGGCAATAGCCAACAATACATTGTATGGGTTAAAATTATTGATTTTTCTTTTATGCCAAAAAACATTAGGATATTAAGTAAAGATCATGATCCATGAGGATATTTTGTAAATTTCCTACCGTAAATATATAAAAAATGTATTATTAGTAGTAATATGCATTGCTAAGGATTTCTTCAATTTTGCGACATAGCCTACATCTGAGTGAGACTTATTATCAAAAAAGATGATCAAAAAAGGAAGAAAAATGGGGGTGAGGTCTTGGTTCTCTGCAACAGTAGTTAATTGGAGGGAGGCAGAACTGAATGTGAGCTTGTAGTCAATTATCAGAAAGGGGGCAAAATATGCCACCAGAGAGAAGTCCATAATTTTCACTGGTTCTGACATTGTGATTTAAAAATTATGAGGTCAAATAAAATCTATAAATAATAAAAAAAAAAAAGATCTGTAACTTGCATTAACAAAATAGATACAGTGGACCTTAATTGCATGCAGACTTTAGAACTACTGCCATGATCTGCAGCCCCATTCTCTTATTTCTGTCTATCTCTAATCAATAAAAACATGATATTCCCAGAAGAGAAAATGAAAATATATGCCTATGTTTCTCTCCAGACTTTCCACATCAAATCTGTTGAGTGAACAGGGGAAATTCCACCGGGGAAATGAAATTTAGCTCTGGTACAACAGATCTGCTTCTATCCTTATCCTGAGTCTCCTCCCTGTCAAAGTGCATTATCTCCACTCAGGGCTATTTCTAACACACAGGATGTTTGCTTGTCTACAGGCTCACCCCCACCTCCTCTGTCTCCTCTTTTCAGTCGTCCTCAGATATCCACATAAAATGCGGACAAACACTTTCAATGCCCACTTTGTACATCTTGTACCCACAGAGTTTGGAGTGTTTAGAATTTGACAATCTTCCTGAAGGTTGTTCTTCGGTTTTCATCTGTCAAAAAATTATTATAAAATAACTAAATAAAGAAAATAGTTTATAATTTAAAAGAAAGTACTAATAATATAATTCAGCAAGGATGCGTTTAATTGAATAAAAGCAACAGTTAAAACTTTTACATTATTACAAATGCTTTCTATTTCAAATAAATGCTGTACTTTTAAAATTGAAAGGGTTAGTTCCCGCTAAAATGCAAATTAAGTCATCATTTACTTACCCTGGTGTTGTTCTAATGCCATTTGCCCATATTTTGTTTGTTTGTTTGTGTTTACCAAACCCTATCATATACCCCCAGAAAACGTGGGATATATTAAACGTATTGCATGGGAAACTTCTCTGATACTTTTGCGTCTTTTTATTTTATTTTATATCTTTAAAATATAAAAAATCTTAAAATGTCTCCTTTTGTGAAATGTATCACAGGTGCCAAAAAAATATTAGACTGTTTCCAACATTGATAATTACTGAGTATCAAATCAGCATATTAGTATGATTTCTGAAGGATCATGTGACTAAAGACTGGAGTAATGATGCTGGAAATTCAGCTTTGCATAACCAGAATAAATTACATTTTAAAATATATTAAAGTCCCCCTATACATTGTAAACCCTAACACTCAAAATAATTAATTGGTTTAAGTAGAGCCAACTCAAATTAAACAAATTAGTTAAAACTAAACTTTTATGAGTATTTTGAACTTTCTTTTTCTTTTGAGCTCTCAAAACATTTTAAATCATCTGAATTGTTTCATTGTTTTGAGCTTTAAGAACTTTTTTATTTTTTATTTAGACTAACTTAAATTTAACCGAAACTGGGCTGGGATTTCTATTTCCCAGCTTGCTTTGCCATGATACTCAAAAGGGACAGTAAAAGCCAAATTTAAGTGTTATACACTCACCTAAAGGATTATTAGGAACACCATACTAATACTGTGTTTGACCCCCTTTCGCCTTCAAAACTGCCTTAATTCTACGTGGCATTGATTCAACAAGGTATTGAAAGCATTCTTTAGAAATGTTGGCCCATATTGATAGCATCTTGCAGTTGATGGAGATTTGTGGGATGCACATCCAGGGCACGGAGCTCCCGTTCCACCACATCCCAAAGATGCTCTATTTGGGTTGAGATCTGGTGACTGTGTCATGTTCAAGAAACCAATTTGAAATGATTCGAGCTTTGTGACATGGTGCATTATCCTGCTGGAAGTAGCCTTCAGAGGATGGGTACATGGTGGTCATAAAGGGATGGACATGGTCAGAAACAATGCTCAGGTAGGCCGTGGCATTTAAACGATGCCCAATTGGCACTAAGGGGCCTAAAGTGTGTCAAGAAAACATCCCCCACACCATTACACCACCACCACCAGCCTGCACAGTGGTAACAAGGCATGATGGATCCATGTTCTCATTCTGTTTACGCCAAATTCTGACTCTACCATCTGAATGTCTCAACAGAAATCGAGACTCATCAGACCAGGCAACATTTTTCCAGTCTTCAACTGTCCAATTTTGGTGAGCTTGTGCAAATTGTAGCCTCTTTTTCCTATTTGTAGTGGAGATGAGTGGTACCCGGTGGGGTCTTCTGCTGTTGTAGCCTATCCGCCTCAAGGTTGTGCGTGTTGTCGCTTCACAAATGCTTTGCTGCATACCTCGGTTGTAACGAGTGGTTATTTCAGTCAAAGTTGCTCTTCTATCAGCTTGAATCAGTCGGCCCATTCTCCTCTGACCTCTAGCATCAACAAGGCATTTTCGCCCACAGGACTGCCGCATACTGGATGTTTTTCCCTTTTCACACCATTCTTTGTAAACCCTAGAAATGGTTGTGCGTGAAAATCCCAGTAACTGAGCAGATTGTGAAATATTCAGACCGGCCCGTCTGGCACCAACAACCATGCCACGCTCAAAATTGCTTAAATCACCTTTCTTTCCCATTCTGACATTCAGTTTGGAGTTCAGGAGATTGTCTTGACCAGGACCACACCCCTAAATGCATTGAAGCAACTGCCATGTGATTGGTTGATTAGATAATTGCATTAATGAGAAATTGAACAGGTGTTCCTAATAATCCTTTAGGTGAGTGTATGTGTATATGTGTGTGTTATACGTGTTGTGTTTTTTTGTAGGGTTACCATCATGGTGAGCATTGGAGCATGAACTTAGTTTGAGAACAGATATATGTTAAATGTATTATATTGCTGTCCTCATTCAGCAAGTGCTATGCTAATGCTACCAAAGCACTGTGTAACCAATTAGCAAGGTGGCATTTATTGAATTAGCTAGTTAAAGCTAGTCACGTTTACACTACTAAAAATTTGAGATTACATGATATTTTTAAGTTAAATGGATGAATTAGCTTACTCAAATATTTAAAGTTAAATTAAAATGTATGATTACAAAATAAAAATCTGCAAGTTCTGCTTACTTAAATTTCTTAACTTAAACAATTTGAGGCAACTGATTGCCTCAAATTTGTGTAGTCAATAATTGTATCCCTTTAAACATGTAATTTTGGTGATCAAAGATGAGTTTTAAGGTTTTTTTCTTGAAAAAAAAAATCATGCTTTAAAATAGCTTGAATGTAACTCTAAACCCTTGCCTTATTTACGCGGCTCTATGAATAAGCAAATTAGCCCCGTCTCCACTCACTCGCACCAGCTCAGAGATCCACTCATTGACGATTACACGTTGACATGATTCGTTACAGGGTTGTTTGTGACGTCAGAAACACCAGCGATTTCAAACTGCATTTTTGAAACTGTCTTTGGTTCACTGCAGTTTTAAGGAGCAAATATTCAGCAATGGTGTTTACTGATGAATTTGCACACGGTTTGTCTTAAAAACGCCACATAGACAATTAGACATACAAACAACATTAAAAACTTGATTTTCACCACAGGGGGGCTTTAAAATAGAAAATAGTTATTTCAAAACCTTAGGTTTGAGTTATAGAAGTTTGTTTGTTTGTTTTGCCTAGCTGCTATTGTTGTTGTGGTTTCCTACAATGACTAAACAATTTACATTCGTATGGTCACACTGATGTTTTTTTTTTTTTTAAACTAAGTTTCTTTTTCTAAGAAACATTAATTCTTAGTCTTTTATGAAGGAAGAGATGGTAAAAGCTAGAGCGTAGAGGACCTGCCTTTTCACTGCTGTGCGATTGATCGGCTGACGCTGAAGCACCTCAAATAGCCAACATCAGTCAAAAGAACATGGAGACCTATTGATAGTTTCACAAGAGCAGTAACATAAAAGTGAATGGTGGAAGAGAGAATGTGATAGACCTTTGAAGGCAACAACAGTTACGGCTGTGCTGGAGGTCTGTGATGAAGCGCTTGATTCTTCAGCAGCACTGTGTGTTCTCAGCAGGACTGAAGGTGGAGGTTGAACAATATTGTGATTTATCTTAGGAAACAAACCTGTGGGAAAGATCATGTTAGATTCAAACTAGTGATAGTCTGATAGACCTACAATGGTTAGTGCTGGTCCACACTCCACAGCTGGGAATATTTGTATCAATTCATTTTTTGGTGTTAGAAAGACAGTGATCAGTGAGAAAAGAAAAGAAATTAGATGGCCATATTAAAAGTAAACTATGTAGGGTTAAATGCATGGGCGTCGGAACCATTGTATGTGGGTGGGACAAAACCCACCCACTTTTTAAGACCAATGATATTGGACCCACTCACTTTTACCGTCTATAATTCTGTTCACCTACCCCTAACCAATAAACACTATTATTAAACACGTTAGATTATTTATTTCCACTTTTCGAACGTTTTCTTCATTTTTATTGAACATAAATGCCTTTCCGATCTGATGTGTGATGGGGAAAAGGGGATAGAGCGAGTTCGGCAAAAGGTGGATACGAACCTCGGGTCGATTTGTGTCAAAACTTTCTGCCATGCGCCTTACCCCTACACTATTGTCACTGTAAATGATTAGATGAATATTGTAATTTTGTCTGGCCCAACCAGACATTTAGTAAACAATGCAGACTATTTGCACTTAATGTAAATTGCATCTACTCCAGTAAAAATTTCGAGGGGACCCACCCACTTTTTTTTTTGCTTCCAACGCCCATGTTTATATGTCAGGGACTATATCTTCAAATGGAAGGATGAATTTGCTTGACAAAAACATTTTAATGTAAGATAGAGGCCTTCATATGTTTATCACTTAAGTGTTTTTTTTAATGTATGCATTTATTTAGGATGTTTTAAATTGATCAAAAGTGACAGTAAAGACATTTATAATGAAAGTAAAAAGATTTCTATTTCAAATAAATGCACCAAATCGGCATATTAGAAGGATTTCTGAAGGAACATGTGACATTGAAGACTAGAGTAATGCCTGAAGTAATAAATTACATATGAAAATATATTAAATGATTAGTTCACCCACAAATACTCACTCACCCTCATGTCGTTCCAAACCCATAAGAATTTCATTCATCTTCGGAACACAAATGGAGATCTTTTTGATGAAATCTAAAAGAGCTTTCTGTCCCTTCGTTGACATTTTACACAACTAACACTTAAAAAGTTCACAAAGAGATCATAAAACCAATCCATTTGAATTTGATTGGGTTAGGCCAAATGTTCTTAAGAGACTCAATTGCGTTATATGATGAACAGATTGAATGTAGGCTTTTATTCAGATATAGACATTCATCAACTCACACATCAGTTATGGTAAACAGAAGTATTAATTTCATTTTTTTTTCTCTCTCTTTTTACTGATGTGATTTATTCTGCTAGCCTTGAAATCTAGACGCACCCTAGGCGTCTAGCAACTCTCCGTTGGCTTGCGAGCTGGAAAAACCAAACTCTAGTCAGGCCAGTCACATTGTGTATAGAGTCAGTGGGCGGGCTTAACATAATGAGTTGCGGCGGTTCCGCGTGCTACTTGTAAACAAAGAAGCTGGCGAACAGCGGTCTTTCGAATCGGCTTTGGCTGTGTCTCTGGAAGACTTGGAGTTAAGCTTTTCTTTGAGAAAAGAACAAAGAACGGCACTGAAGTCATTCTTAAAAAAGGAAGATGTGTTCGGAGTTTTGCTGACCGGATACGGCGAAAGTTTAATCTATCAACTAGCTCCGCTTCACCTTCTTCGTTTCTCTGGTTGGTTGTAGCGCTATCCTATTGCGTGCAGAGGGAATTTGAAAGACAACCGTTTATCCCGCCCCTCGGATTGAGCCCTGCCAATGGTGTGTTCCCAGACCCAACATTTTGATGTGGGTCTGGCTTGTCAGGCTATGGTTCTGCTCTAAAATAACTAATCCATGAATCAAAAGGTTTGCCATATTTGTCATTATGCAACACTAATCTCTCAAATGAAACTAACATAAACATGTTTATTTGCAGGCCAGCAGCACTGGACCGAAAGCCGGCAGAGCTCAGCACCCTCAGTGATGGCTACCAGATCCGCATCTGAGACACTACAGCACTGACGTAACAGCTTTATCCTCCACACGTCCTCCCTCAGTCAGATCCACCGATTATGTTTTTAAACACTATTTAATGCACATTGTGAACTGTACAGTATATTAAGCATATTTATAGTTGTACTGCAGTGTTAGAGGTAAACTGGGTGCCCTTCCAAATTTAAAAGATGTTTTTAAAAAGAACATGTTCTTTTTCCAGCCATAACATATTTTTATTAGTGGAAATTTTAAGTAGGAACCAAAATCAGCGTTGCTAAAGAATGTTTTACCCAAATAATTGTCAAGCATTTTAGTAAAATATTTAAGCAAAATGTGAGGGGGAGCTGTATTTTCAGACAGAATCTTCACTTGCAGTGAGAGCTGGAGTGTGAATGGATTGTGCTCGGCAGAGAGATAAAAACCTTGGTGCCTCGTGCTGTAGCGGTGGTAGTTTTGGAGGCTGACTGTCCCTTTTGTAGGAGAAGACGGAAGCTTTTTTTGCCAGAGGCGCAAGGACGTGAGGGACCAGAGCATCAGAGAGCTGCCCATTCTGCCCACAAGAACTGTATTCAATCCAATTTATTTCTTTTTTGTTGATGTTACCTGCACACACAGTCCCAAACACTCCTGTAATATGGATGGAATGGACATGATTTATTGACTGACGGTTTGAGGCAAACTTACAATGAAGGCGTTGTACTGTTTTTTTTCCTCTTAAAAATATCACGGTTGCAGTTGTAGAGAAATAGTTTTTTAAGTTTTTTGTATTATTTAAACTTTTAAACTTTTTCTTTCTTGTTTTTACCGGTTGTTTAACCAGTACAGTGTTTTTTTATATGTATTTTTTGTTTAAATTTTTTTTTAAAAACAAAATCTCTCTGAGGTGTGAAGGTTGATGTGCTATCAATTGACCCGTTCGTTACAAATAATCTTAAAACGACCACACATTTGTTTTGGAAAATAAATATATTTCTTTTTTTCAGCGGGCATAGTGATAAGCCTTATCAGCTCGGCTAATGAATGTGAGATAAGAAGGTTCTTATGGAGACCCTAAAGGAACATGGTGATGGGAAAAAAATGTAGTTTTCCGTTATTGTGAAAAAAAAAAATGTGCCACCCCCTGAGAAGCTTTGCTGTGGGCTGTGATGGAAATAATATAAAGTGGGAGGAAAAAACTAAATTTCAATGCTTTTGCTAGGGAACACAGCGATTCTTGGGGGAACACAATACTTTTGCCACAAAGCCGAAGAGTTTTGCGAGGGAATGCAACATTTCTCAGGCGGATGCAAAATGTATTAGTACACAGAACTTTCTTTCGAGTTCACAAAACTGACACATGAAAACTGACAGAAGAAATCTGAATTGTTTCATGGTTTTGAGTTTCACGAACCAGGCTGGGATTTCTATTTCCCAGCATGCTTTGCCATGGCACTCAAAAGTGAGAGTAAATGCTAAAATTGTGTTATATAAGTCAGAGATTTTTTAGTGTTTCATGTTTAGCTATGCTAATTTAGAAGAATTTCTGTTGGGTTTTTGGTGGGTTACCATCATGGTGACGAGTGGAGCATTAGCGTGATTTCAGCACAGGTATGTTGAATATTCTATATTTCTGTATTCATTCAGCAATTGCTATGCTTAATGCTGTCAAAGCATTATGTTGCCAACTAGCAAATTAGCATTTACTGAATCCGCTAGTTAAAGCTAGCCAAGTTTACACTTGTAAAAAGTTTTGCCATCTTTTTCGGCTTTACAGTGTAATATGAAGTGAGAAGAAAAACTATATTCTGATGCTTTTGCTAGCGAAATTAGCATAGTTTTGCAAGCGATGTTAGCAGAGTACAGAGTTTATTAGGGAACACAAAAAACTTGCAAGAGAATGTAAAAGTTTTGTGTTTAAACCATAGACTGTAAAAAAAATATGGGCGTAGTGTCTGTGACGTCACCCATAGGATTCTGAAGAGCAGTTTTGAAGCGTAAAGTAGGGACGAGCTGGCCGTTGCCATCTTGGCAGCGAGTCATCGCGCGTCACTCCCGGATAACAGAAAATGGCCAAAAAGGCGGGACGTGGGCGGAGCTGAAGTGACGCGATGACTAACAGACAGCAGATAAATGGCTATCCACCTGTCACTCAAAGTGACACACCCTTAATTATGCAGAACTTTAATGCCTTATATAATGTAAACGAATGAGTTATAAAAGAATTCACCCCCCTCACATTTGTCATGAAAATTAGCCGAATAGACCAAAACCACAATTTGTACCAGGCTGTAAACATGTTTTTTTTCTGCTGTAAAGTTGGGCATTTTAACATGGGGCTCAATGAGATTCTGCTCCCTTCTGGAGCCTGTCTCTAGTGGCCAGTCGATGAATTGCAGTATATGTCACTTCCGTATTGGCTTCAAGAGAAACTGCGGGAGGTTGCCGCTTGGTTTAAACGCAAACATTTTTGGGGGAATGCAAAACTTGCAAGAGAATGCAAACATTTTGCGAGGGAATGCAAAGTTTCTCGGACAAATACAAAAGCATTGAAACAGATTTTTTATAATATGAAGTGGGAAGAAAGCCTACATTTTGATGCTTTTGTTAGTGAAGTTTTACTAGCGTAGTTAGCATAGTGCAAAGTTATTATATTGAACTTAACATTGAATTTAATTGTTCCTCCCATCTCATATTTTTCCCAACACTGTGCCTTTAGGGTCTCTCTAAGTTCTAACTGTACAGGAATCACCTCTTACTATGTTTATTCAATTATACACAAAATATCATCTCTTTATCAACAGCATATCACGTCCAACTTTCCCACCTCATGAGAATAAGCTATGCACGTGGAAAAGGTCTGTGGATCCGTCCTTCTTGACAGCAGACCTATCTTTAAAACTGTAGCAGTGACATTGTTACTGATTTTTCGTGGGTTGTATGAGCCGTTCCTCTCTGAGCGTTGTTTATTGGGTGCTGTTGACCAAACTACCACATTATAGCTCATTCTGCCTTGTAATTGGTACCAGCTTTCTATCAAAAGCTATCGAACCACACAAGTGCCAGACCACTGAGTATGTCACCCTTAAAGGGATAGTTCACCCAAAAATGAAAATGTTTGCCATTTACTCGCCCTCAAGTTGTTCCAAATCTCTTTCAAGTTTCTTTCTTCTGTTGAACACAAAAGATATTTTGAAGAACGTTGGAAACCAGACAGTTGACGGCAGCCGTCGACTTCCATAGTAGTGTGTTCAGCAGAAGAAAGAAACTCGTACAGATTTGGGACAACATGATGGTGAGTAAATGATGACAGAATTTTCATTTTTGAGTGAAATATCCCTCTAAGGCTGAGGGTTTCTTCTCAGTCACATGAAGATGAAAGGTCATGAGTTTCAATGACATATCAAATGTATCATGTTGAACTGCTCGTACCCTTTACGGGAGAGCTGCTTATTGGAAGAACGTGAAGAACATTACATTTCAGATTTATATCATAACTTGTTTGGTCACTGATCAGATGCGTGTGAAATTGAGTGAATTTTTTTTATAGCAGACGAAAAAAGTATTAGTTGTTTGAAAATGGCTTTCTGGTTTTAAGGAAATGCAATGATCTCCACTTAAAGGTGCTAACTGCTAAGACATTTTACCCATATTATAAAATTCAATTCTTTTATGACTTTTTTTTACGATTAAAGAGCACATTAATTAAAGTGACTTTTCTGTAGCACAATGATTAGGAACTGAATTTATCTAAATTATTACAAGATACATGTTTAATGGTAAGCATTGCCAAAAAAACAACTATATTCATGAGATTACAATGCTTTTGTGGAATTTTTGTTTCAATGTCTTAAATGCAGTCTTGTCTGAAAATACAATCAATTTTGATGACTGACAAATAGTTTAATCAATTTTAAGGGAATTTTTTCTCAAAGAATGTTAATGATGTGACTTTCTCTATTTTGAAGACCTCACCATGTCCTAATTTTTCTGTTCATATTTTTTTTTGTAATATAGCCTAAATGTACCGCTTAAATAAGGACTTTATAAAATTCAATTGACCCTCAACGGTTTTACAGATTTTTCCTAAGCCTTACCACCACAGCTTGCACTATCAATCCTTTTTTCTGTAATAAATTTGTTTTCTGAGTCACCTCCATTTCCCTACGAGGAAAAAACATGTAATTTGTTAATCCTCTGTAGCATGTTTTAATAAAACTATGTTTTTCTGTAAGCCGGATTCACTGTTCACTGTGCTTATTTATGCGGCTCTCTGGAATAGACCTTATTCAGAGCAGCACCATGACCGGTATGAAAGCGAGGCTGTGAGGGATAGACTTGCCGTATTTCCAAATAAAATGTCAGTTTTTGATTGTAGTGAAAATAATATCAAACCGTATTGATACTGTAATATAATTTTGCAGTGTTTGTTTTGTTACTTGGCCATAACAGTGTTTTTTTTCTCAGTGGAAGATAATATACAGGTAAGGTTTGAATCTAATATTTCATGTCAAAGTATTTGAGTAGCCGTATAATAAACTGGTTTATTTTGCGATACTGATCGTCTGAATGTGCATTATCCCTTACTTAGCATAGAAATCTGGTGCTTTTCTGTAATTTAAGGCCAAAATATTAAAAATCGCTTCTTCCTTTGGAACGGTATGAAGCTCTGTGACTTTTGTGGCAGTCACTATATGTGAGCATAAAAATAATTGTGAACTTGATTCGAAAAAGCTAAATGGTCATACAATAGTCGCACTTGTGTTGTTCACAGTCAAAGAATGCCCTGGTGTGACTAACACAAAGCAAGTTTTTGCAAATGCGTGAAATAAAATCAATAATTCAGCAACAGTGCAGTAAAAAATTGGATAGTAAGGAAGAGGTTACACTCTAAAACATCAAGAGTACAAAACAGACACACCCACTCAAATACACACTCTCACAACACACTATTATACACACGCAAAAATGAACTGGTGTGGCTGTAACAATATGGCAAAATTGAGTCGGAAGACTTAAATAAGATGTTGAAATCAGGTTGATTAAGCTCTGATAAAGCATTCCTGTTCATTTTTGTTACATTTTTAATGAATTTTGATGTAACAAAACATCTTTCTCTGTAATCAGGCTTGACTGTAGTTAAATTAATGCAAAAACTGACACTTCAAATCAACATTAAAATAAAAAAAATTCTAACCCTTGGCAAAAAGTAGTCTTCGAGAATTTATATCCAAATCCACAACTTAATAAAAATAAGTGTTTATGTCTAAAAACAACTATTAGCCTTTTTAGCTATAGAGGAATCTAGTGGTTCCATAAGGCATTACAGAAGTTTTTATTTTTTTATTCCCACCAAATGGCACTAATCTGCCCTCAAAATGTTTATTTTAAAGGCATTGTCTCCATTTTAACACGGAACACTGCTTTAAAGGCTCAATATGTACGATTTTTGGACTAAAATATCCAAAAATCACTAGAACAATGTTATATAATTATTTTGTTGACTTGTGTACTTACATTATCCCAAATGTTTCCAAGAATGTTTAAATCCAGAGGAATAAGCAATTTTAAGCAGGACACCAACAGTCAATCAATGACATCATACCCGTGTTACCCTCGATTTCTGTTTTATTTTGTAGAAAGCATGGAAACACCAAAGACGCTTTAATATACTGTGTGTTTTATTTTATTAGACAGGGGAGAAACTGTCTAATACATTATATAGCTCAACACAGTTAGTCCTATTGTTTAAATCTCGTTTTCATGTTTTACCATGCCTAATATCGATCTAACTTACTGCAGTGTGCCACAAGTGTCTCATAGTAGCCGCCAAGCGAACGCACAGAGTAGCATTATAACATAACTTTCAACACACTCAAATAATGTATCTAATATGATAAAAACAGCGCTGTGCATGCATGACTTGAAAAAGCGGAAGTGGTCGTCTGTGGCATAATAAAAGCTCTACGAAATCAAGGCGTCATCAAGCTACACCTTTGTTTTGAATAAGCGACCTCTATTGGTGAAAAAATTACATATTGTGGCTTTTAAAGGGGTGGTAAACCACGATTTCACTATTCTAACTTTAGCTAGAGTGTAATGTTGCTGCTTGAGCATAAACAACATCTGCAAAGTTACAACGTTCAAAGTTTAAAGCAAAGGGAGATATTTGCTTTTAAAGAAATCAGTTTCTAAGGACTACAGCAAACGGCCAGCAGGCGACTACAGACATTCCTCCAGGGTTGGTGACATCAACAGGCTCAATATTTACATAAACCCCTCCTCCGAGAATATTAAATAAGGGGGGGTGGGGCCATTTTGTATCGCGGCGCTGTTGTGGTATAGTTAGGCTGGAGTGTTGTTGCTGCGATGCCAAGGAAACGCTGTTATTTTCATCCGGATTGCAGGTCTGGGGTACTTGCTTTGTTCAGCCTTCCTTGTGGGACGGGGGTGCATTGCAGAGCGTTTAACATACAGCATGTTATATGCACGTGTGTATGAGACGGAGGGAAACAGGCGCTCGCGGGGCTCCCGCTGCACATCTCACGGAGGAAAACTTCCACCATCTTCGCGAGTTCAATGCCGGATTTGAACAACGTCAGCTGCGTGAGAGAAACACTGCTAGTGCGTGGATGCACGACGCGCGCGCTGCACATTTCACGGAGGAAAACTTCCACCATCTTCGCGAGTTCAATGCAGGATATGCACAACAGCTTGTCCTGAAAGCTGGATTTACAAACAGAAGCTGTTTACGGGCCACAACCTGTAAGTCTGATTTATTTTTCATCGATGTGTTTTCCTGTAATAGGTTGTAGCAAGGAAGTAAACAGATGACAACACTGTTCTGCAAACCAGTCTGTTAAATGCTCATTCATACTTAACGTTATCCGACGAACACCTAACGTTACAGCGAACTTGGCATTAGTGTAAATGATTCTTTGATTAGAGCTTTTATGTATTGTTTATCTACAGGCATGCTAAACATGGTTCTGTGTGTGATTTGGCTAACTTACTAGTAAAGCCAATGTTTAGTGTTCGTTTTGGGTTAGTTCTTGCGACAGATATTTGGCTATAATCGTTCTAAAAATACAAAAGTAAAAGTGCCATTCAGTAGCGATCACTATAGATCCGCAGTCTTTACTCTTGAGGAATGAACTGGTTCTGCTCGATCATCTTCACTAAAATGTTCTGGGTCTGATTCGGGCTCAGATTGGTATGGTTTTATTGACGCCATTGTTTCTAATACTGCCAAAGCACGGTCTACCGGTAAGGGTAAGGGGCGTGACATTTCCGACAAAAGTGCACTAGGCGGTTAGCGAATCACAACACACTGGGCCAGCTAACCAATCTGAGCCCATCAAGTATTTTTGAGGGACTGGCTTCATACAACCCGGAAAGCATCAGACCGTTTTACTAGGAGGGACAGAGCAGTGTAGAATAAAGGTCAAAAAAATTTTTTTAACGAAGCATGAAAACATGCTACAGTGCACCCCACAAACGCAATCAAGCCTTCAAAAGAATGTGTTTTACCACCCCTTTAATAGAAAAGTATGAAAAATCTATAAGAAATGTTTTTGATATTATTTTCAATGGGAAAAATTTATTATATTTATTGCATAAACATGAATTAGTACCATGAAATTCTCTCAAAATACAAAATATAAGAAAATATTGAAAAAAAATTGAGTTTACTGAAAAAAAAAAGTTACATTTCAGGTGTTCGGTCTCTTTTGACCGCGAACAACACAAGTGTGACCCCCAAACAATTCCAGAGGGTTAAACAAACCTCTCTGCACTCCCGTCTGAATATTCAGCGGTGTTCGCAGCTGTCTCTCTCTGTAGGCCAATGAGCTGCTCTTGCAAAAGAGAAGGTTTGAGATTAAACCAGGTGATGCAACTTCAGTTGCCCTAAATCTCACATAGTTTCCGAACCCAGTCTGAGTGAAGTCTTTCTGCACAGAGAGAATATGTCTGCATTAATCTTCTTACAAAGACAGCGTCACTCACAGGAATAGAGCCGCAGCGGATTTACCAAAAATTCTTCTCCCAGGATAAAAGGACTCCTAGAACACCCACCATTGTCTCACTCCTAGAGAAAATATACCAAAGAACAAACCGCTGAATCTCAACGTTTTATCATCTGGATTTTAATAATCCAGAAATCGAGTTTTCCCTTCACTTTCAGAATATATTCGAGCTGTAATGCACATTTGATTTGCACAGTCATGCAAGGATTAGTTATGAGAACAGACACGGTTTCTGCCCATTTAACTGATAGGAGAGCCAAGAGTAGCTATCATTTTGGAAAAAGGAGATGACGCTAGCTGCCTCACACAAATATTAGCTTGTATTTTGAGGGAAGGAATGATCTAAATGCAAAATGTAACAGTAGGCTATTGAAGTTCACTATAATTACAGAAATGTCCAGTTTAGGAATAATCTGAAACTGCATCTAGTTTACGATCTTGGTAGTCTTAATAAATTTAAAATGTATAACATTGTATATCTGTACATAAATATTGCACAATATGCATGTATTGCTGCTATATATATATATATATATATATATATATATATATATAGGCATAACATTATGACCTAATATTGTGTTGGTCCCCCCTTTGCAGCCCGACCCGTCAAGGCATGGGCTGCGTCCGAAACCTGCAAAATGCTGCCTTCGGAGGACACATTTCAAGGCAGGAAGGCATCAAGGCACGTCCGAATCTAATGTTAGCTTCACTTCCTGTCTCCTGAGATACCTTCATCTGATCGATTTTTCGAAGGCAGCATTTATGTATCCTTCGCTGCCTTTGATATCCCACAATCCTGTGCTTTCCATTCTGTTACAGTTGAGCAGCGGAAAAAAGATGGCATCCGAAAGTTGCGTTTGCTGGTCAGTTTGTGTGTAAATGTATGTTTTTTACCGATGTCATTTCCAGCGAGAAATGACTAATGTAGTAATTAAATATTTCTTTAATTCTCACCAAAGCTCTCTCTATTTTGCTGCAGATCATTAAACGGTTACACTGCCTAAGAAGTCTGTCCGAAATTAGTTTTGTGAGGTGCCTTCATGCACAAACGCTGCCTTACAAGTAATTATCTGATAAGGCAGCGAGGCAACGAGTCAGCTGCCTAGGTTTTCGACGCAGCCATGGACTCCACTAGACCCCTGAAGATGTGCTGTGGTATGTTTACAGCAGATCCTTTAAGTCCTGTAAGTTGCAAGGTGGGGCCTCCATGGATCGGAATTGTTTGTTCAGCACATCTCGCAGATGCTCGATTGGATTGAGATCTGGGGAATTTGGAGGCCACAGCCACCAGGGAATACCATTTCCATGAAAGGGTGTACATGGTCTGCAACAATGTTTTGGTACTGTAGGTGGTCCGTGTCAAAGTAACACCCACATGGATGGATGGATGGACACAAGGTTTCCAAGCAGAACATTTCCCAAAGTATCACACTGCCTCCACCGGCTTGCCTTCTTCCAATAGTGCATCCTGGTGCCATGTGTTCCCCAGGTAAGCGACACACATGCACCCGGCCATCCACGTGATGTAAAAGAAAACGTGATTCATCAAACCAGGCCACCTTCTTCCATTGCTCCGTGGTCCAGTTCTGATGCTCACATGCCCACTGTTGGCGCTTTTGGCGGTGGACAGGGGTCAGCATGTGCACCCTTGACTGGTCTGCAGCTATGCCGCCCAATACGCAAGAAACTGCGATGCACTGTGTATTCTGACACCGTTCTATCAGAACCAGCATTAACTTCTTGATTCTTAAGCAATTTGAGCTACAGCCTTCACTCCCCACGTGCATCAATGAGCTTTGGCTGCCCATGACCGTCGCCGGTTCACCACTGAACTCGCTCAAATCCTTACGCTTAACCATTTTTCCTGCTTCTAACACATCAACTTTGAGGACAAAATGTAAAGGGCCTGAGAAAAGAGAAATCAGAGAAACAGGCCAGTCTAAATGCAAGAGTTTTTACAAACAAGTCTAATTAGCAGGGTTATTATAGTTAACTAAACTAAATAAACATTAACTGAAATAAAATAACCTTGTTTTATTTCAGCTAGTTGCCAAAGCAACATTTCTCATTTCCATTTCGTTTAATTTGATGTATACTAAAATAACTAAAACTTAAATTTGTAGAAAAACTATCTAGACATTTTTTAAAAGATGACTAAAATATGACAAAAACACAATAAAATAACTAAGAATTTAACGAAAATTTAAATGAAAACACAAATAAAACCCAATTCAAAATATTTAAAAAGAACTATCAGCACAATGCTTCAACACAAATAGTAGAGCAAAGCGTTAGCAACACAAGATCATGGGTTTGATTCCCAGGGAAAGCAAGAACTTATAAAATGTGGATCTTGAATGCCAATGTAAGTCGCTTTGGATAAATGCATCTGCCAATTGCATAACATTAATTATTTACAAACTTAATAAATAAATTATATTATCAGCATAACATGAAATTGCATGAATTTCTCTGTACTCTGCCTTTTTGCACCACTGTACAGTTTTTTGCTAAATGAACAGCAATACAAATAATACTACATAAATACTTCAACAGCTTAAAGATAAAATCCTTTATTTTTTCCCCTCTTTTTATTGGTATCTTTAAAATGATCAGAGTTCTGAAAGAGAGATACCTTGTAAAACCTTCAAAATAAAAAAATATTAAAATCTTCATGAAATGACTCGCTTAGTGTCAAAGCTGCCATATTTCACAATAAAACATCCCTAATTTATTGGACACAGCATGAATGTGCCTTTAATTAACTGGGTAAATTAGGTATCTATGCTCATAACTTCAGACAAGTTCCACTTCTGCTTCAAGTTTGTCATAGACAGCCTTAAGAGAATCTATAAATCATTTCTTTGCTGGTGTGAAAAAACTCACAGTACAAAGTAAACAGTTTATTAGACAATTTCTCTTCACTTTTCGTTCCGTCGGCCATCAGCTCAAGGGTGTAGACGGAAGCGTGTCAAAAGCGGCAGGTGGTCAGAGGAGTTATGCTGGTTGGGAAGGCCGTTAACCTCATGGAGTTCATCTTTCCCCACCAGGGCTAACCTTCCCAGCAGCTGCAGACCCTTCTCTGGTGGCACACTGCATTCTGGGTAAGTGAGGGGGGGGAAAAACAGTACCATGGTAACCAGCAGCAGCAAAAAAATTGCTGTTGAATGTACTGCACTGCAGCAAACTGCAGCATCACAGGTCACATGATTACAGGAGTGGTGATGTAACATTTACATTGATAGTCTAGTGGCATCAGCTTCTACTTAGAGGATATTTAACGCAAACACAAGTTCATGTGGCGACCGCAAACACAATAGCTGTAGTGATTATATTTTAAATGAAGTGTTACATTACACAACAACTATTGAGTATTTCCTAGGAAAGAGAATAGTAATGTAATGGTCAAACCTGCTTGAGACATCACATCCCCCAGAGCTGCGGAGTAGAAGATGTAATCGACGGTGATGGCTGTACGCGAGTGGCATGTGGTGATCTCAGGTTGACCGCTCTCTTTAAGATAGTGGGAGTATGCAGAGGTCAGCTTTAAACAGTGCTCTATGCTGGGCTTGGTTAAACTGCAAAACAGATCACACGAGAGAAAAATGATTACTGTTCAAAAAAATTAACCTTGACAACGCTGAGAAAAGACACATCACAGGAGTTAAACAAGACACTTCACTTTGAGCTGTCAAATCTCTTCAACTTAAATTTGCTGAACAGCACTGACTGTCAAGTCAGCTTGGTTTTAAAGTGTCGACGGTTAAGGAACAAAAAAAGAGCTACAGAAACTAGGGTCAAGAGTTTATGAAAATTGTATCGATGTGACTGGCATGAGTGAATCAAGCAAGGCACTGTAGAGATATATTGGGATTTATATCTACCCATCCAGTTCTGTCTGCTCCAAATCCGTCAAATCAGAATCTGTGAAAATAATTCAAACTAAATGTTAGCAGTTGCATCTTTAAAGCTCTTTAATGCTCTGTTTAAATCAATATTACTGTTTACTACACTGTAATGTATAGTAAGAATGAATGTCAAAGTTGCTTTCAAAGTGCATACAGTGGCCCCAAAACGTATCTGGACACTTAAAGGTGCAGTGTGTAATATGTATTAGGATCTATTGACAGAAATACAATATAATATACATAACTATGTTTTCAGTGGTGTACAAAGACCTTACAACTGTTATGTTATTACCACCTTAGAATGAGCCATTTCTATCTACATACACCGCAAAGTCGCGAAGTTACTGTGAAGTCGCCATTTTGCGCCGCAATGTTTCTACAGTAGCCCTAAACGGACAAACTCTACAGAGCGCTAGCTACTCTCTGTTGTCTCAGACGACGACATCTTTGTCCTGTGTCAGCCACCGTAGCTTCTCTATGTGCTAGGTAGGGGTGAGCTAGATGCTGCTCAAATTTACACAGTGCACCTTTAAGCCACACAAATAACATTGCATTAAATATGTAATTCATATATAAAATGCATTAAGGGGGTGAAAACTTTTGAACTATTTATTTATTTTTTTTCCTTTTTTTTTAGTAACATAAAATAAGATACTTGCATGCTTTCCAGAAGACAAATTAAGTAGTTTATTTTGATCTTCAAATTCAAAAAGTTTTCTTCTGGAGCATAAGTGAATGTTTGAATCTTTAAAATAAATTTAAATAAATTGTTACTCTGATCCAGCAAGGATGCATTAAATTGACCAAAAGTGACAGTAAAGACATTTACATTGTTACAAAAGATTTATATTCCAAATAAATGCTGTTCTTTTAAACTGAAAAAAAAAAAAAATAATTCAATGTTTCCACAAAAGTATTATGTAGCACAATCGTCCACATAATAATTATAATAATAATACATGTTTCTGAAGGATCATGTGACACTGAGTGGCTCCTGAATATTCAGCTTTGCCATCACAATAATAATTTTTATATATATTGCAATATAAAACGTTCTATTCTGTTTTTTTCCAAAACATCAAGTTTCTTTATAATATTTCAAAATATTACTGTTTTTACTGTATTTTGGATCAAATAAATGCAGCCTTGGCGATCATAAGAGATCCCAAACTTCCGAATGGTACATACAGTGATCATCAGAAATAACATTCAAATACACTGTGGAACAGAATGTTAAATTTGTTAGAGTTTTCAAATGTTCTTGCTAGTGCTGTCAGTTAAACGCGTTATTAACGGCGTTAACGCAAACCTATTTTAACGGCGTCAATTTTTTTATCGCGAGATTAACGTTCTTTTTGGTCTAACAAACTTTGTAGTTTTTTCACATGCTGTTGCAACAACTAGTAACGTTAGAAAAACTACAACACCACTCCGGATGTAGCTAGACCGGAAACAAAACATCAGGCACGCTGCGGCTGCCCGTTTGGGCCATTAAAAGAGTAGACGTGGATGGCAAGCGTGAGACGCCGAAATGAGAAACGTATTAAGCCATGGTTTAACTCAGGGGTCTTCAACTAAAAGTTCTTGTCTTGAGCGCTGCTTTCTGCTCTGATGGTGCGTAGCCTACACACCAGACGCGAATGAAGCGTTTTGCGCGAGTGATTTAAGTCAATGCAAAGACGCAAATAGACATTCTGCGGCGCGGATTAAGCGGTGTGCATGTCGCGTCATTCGCGTCCGGTGTGAGCGCACCACCAGTCTCTTCTTCACTGCATGCTTGACCGCGCGTCTGGGTCTGAACGTAGTAACTGAGCATTGCAACGTTAACTGTTTCATTATGTCAAAAGGCTTCGCGGTCCGGATGGACCCCTGGTTTAACTGCACTATAGGCGGAGTCCTAGTTTACCTTGCATGTGCACTTTGTAATTTTATTTTGTATCACCCTGTTTTGATCCCTTAGAAAGTGCTGTTGAAGGGGCTGTTTGTGCAACAAAGTATTTGTTTCACCCTTTTATTGATGGGCAGTGTTACATTGTGTGAGATTATTTGCTTCAAGTGAGAATGTTGGTGTGAAATCGAACACTAAAGTATGCCAATGTTGTTTTCAATAAAACAAACATTTGAACAAAGCAAGCCGATCCACTTTTCTATGTTGATAAGAGCATTAAAATAAGAAAAAATAATGGGACAAAAAGAAATCAAGGGACATTTAGAATAAATAAAAATGTGCGATTAATTGTGATTAATTGTGAGTTAACTATGACATTAATGCGATTAATCGCGATTAAATATTTTAATCGTTTGACAGCACTAGTTCTTGCTAATTATTATCCAGTTAGTGTCTGTTATATTATATGTAATAAAGGCTGAAAGGTGACCTTTTGTTTGGCTTTCATACTGGCACTGCTGAGAGATGCCCAGATTTCTGGGCCAAATTGGCACAGTGAGAATACGCTGCCCTCTTGGGTTGTCCTCCTGTCCTGACACCTGCAAAATCAAGTCAGAAAATTTAAGATATGCCAAAACTGTGTCTAAAAAAAAAAAAAAGAGCAAGGAAACATCCCAAGATTATCTACCTTCCCAATAGGTATGCCATCATAGTCCAGTCTGCTGTCCTTAATAAAGCGATACAGGGGAGACCAGGGTACGGAGTTAAAATCCCCACAGAGCAGCACAGGACAAACGCTGCTGTCAGGTAACTGGGCCACCTGGCTTATCTCTGCCAGCAGCATAGCCAGCTGGGCCAATTTAATGTCCCCGCGTCTAGGATTGTACAGCAAATGTGTGTTGGCCACACAGACGTTGGTCAGCGAGCTATGGGGGTCAATGGGACGCAGCAGCACAATCAGGCCCACGTTATCACGGTCCAGGAGAGGGATGCCACGGCGGAAATACTCCACAGGATGACAGGAGACCAAAGAGAAGCGCTCGCGTTTGAAGACCACAGCACATCCGTCAGGCTTAAGTCCCGTTCTCCGTTTGAATTCACAATGGTAGCCTGTTTTAAGGGCAGAGAATTCTTGCGTTAAAAATGAACAATTTATTTAATACAGTAAGGTCAAAAAGTCCAGTTGTGAACATTTTATTTTGAAATCTAACACCCCCCTCCCCCATTTTTTAAAATCCCTAAATCTTGCCATGTTTACAAAGATTTGGAATCCCAGATTACCAATGTGAAACCCATTTCTTATATGCTACCAATCAAAGGTTTGGGGTCAGTAAGAATTTTTTTTAAATAAATTAATGCTTTTATTCAACAAGGATGCATTAAATTGATTAAGTGATGGTAAAAAAATTGCATTGTTACAATAACTCTCTCAAATAAATGCTTTAATCTTCTATTAATCAAAGAATCCTGAAAAAAAATTCATCTCAAAATCCACAAAAAAATATTAAGCACCACAACCATTTACAGTGTTGATAATAAAAAATGTTTCTCAAGCAACAATTCAGCATATTATCTGATTTTTATAATCAGCTTAGCCAGACAGGAATAAATTACATTTTAAAATATATTTAAATAGACATAATACATAAACAAAACTAAAGATACATAGAGACATCAAGGAAGTAAAGCAAGTACCTAAAGATTCTAGCAAGGGTTTGATTTGTTGCTGATAGTGGTCCTCTTGCACCTCCTGCAGGCACATTATCTATAGAAAAAGATATTTTGCAGATATTTCAAGAAAATCATCCATTTTTGTCCACTGAATATAAAAACAAAGCATTGTTAGGCATCTGAAACTCAAAGATAGTCTTTTTTATAACTCTGCTAAATGTAATCTTTAGCAAATCTTATAATCAATGCAACCATTTGTCATACAACACCTAAATTCTACTGCATTTAAAATGATTGACTTTAGTTTTTAGTGTTTTCATCTTAATTTATTTAGAGAAAATAGAATAGAATTTTAAAACCTGATATTTACTGTTATCAGTCATAACATGAAAATGACTATCGGCTTATTGATATTAGCCGGAATTTTAATATCTGTGTATCCCTACCATTACATAAAAATAACATAAATGGCTCCAGGCTCGAGCATAAGGGTCAATGACAAATAAGGTTAAGATAAAAAATATATATAATTTTAAGCAAAAAAAAAAAAGTTTTAAAATGCATTTTTAAGTCCAAAAAATGTAGGGTGTTGATTCATTTTGGTTTTACAGCTTTTAAGACAGCATTAATTCATTATTAAACAAGATTTCTGATTTTACCACCCAGAAAATATCAGGTGGTGCGACCATATATTCATTTAAAATAATATACACTTAATGTACTTAGCACTACTGAAAATTTGTAGATATGAATCATTGTAGTGTCTAAAATGCATATCAAATGGTAAATTCCCTTTTAGTCCTATTCATATAAACGGACACTTTTCTGTGTTCAAACACCCAATTTTCCATAAGGAGTTTTTATGTTTTGTTTTTAACTGTAAAAAGTATTTGTATACATTATATAACAGTTTACAGTTATATTTCTTACTTCATTTTGCAATTGCAGTGGGAATTTTTACTTTTAATGCAAAATTTTCTGGTCGCACCACCTGACATTTCAAACTCAATTCAAATCTAACAGGCATTAACTTGGACACCTATACAAATGTTTGACCATATGCTCAAGGTTATACATACATTTTTTAAATCAAATACAAATTTTTATAATAACACATTTCCAAAGTTTTCCAGGGGTCAAAACTTTGAAAACTTGAATCAACCTCATCATTACTCAAACATGTCAAATTATCTAATATTTATGGCGAGGGTGACTAACATTGTTACTGCACCAAAGGGGTCCTCTGGGGTCTTCTGTGTGATGTCATATGCGGTCACATGGTTTTCTTAAAGTAACATTGCATAAAATGGCATTTTTATGTCGGTCGCCCTCCCTGACATGTGGAGAAGTAAATTTTTCGGACAAAAGTTTTTCAAGTAATAGAATAGTTTTGAAATAGGACTGATACACTATTTCCCCTCATTTATAAGGAATTTAACGTAAAATCATGCCAAACTATTTGATTAACAATTTAATGAACCTTTTTATTGCAGTTTTGTTTTCTGCTTGTACGTTCGGACGGTCGCACCACCAGACCTTTTTGGTCTTTCAAACACCACAACTCAAAAAGTCAATTGAATTTCAAAAAAATTTAAAGGGTTTCTTATAAAGGAAATATTGTAGATCGATTTAATATATGACATGTATTTATTAAAATTATTTAATAAAAATAATGAATTCGGACACAAAAAATACATGTCATGTCATTGACCCATAACTGTTCATACACTCTTATGTAAGAAATATGCTGGCAAAGAGTTCAACCCAGTCAGACAGTTTTGAAGTGATGTGTGACTTGCAACAATGTAAGGTATAAAGCACAAAAGGCCAGAAAGTTGAATCCAGCAATTTTACGCAAATAAGTTGTACGCGGGGATGAGAAATAATGAAAATATACAACAAATGATTCATTCACTTACATCAGCACTGTGTTGTTCCAGCTCTTTGATGATGTTTGGAAACCTATGGCGCCAGTCCAGAACGGGAGGATTACAGTGTCTGTAAAGGTACGTGTTATCACAGAGCAGGTCTTGCGAGAGGATATTATAGGACATCACAGAAAAATCAAATGGCCATTTTTGTTTCCCTTCTTTCGCAGATGCAGCATTACAAAGATCCTCCCAGTGTCTCTTCAACTCTGTGAAGGGAAAAGATTGTGGATTTGGCTTTTTATGCACAACTACACACCAATACATCAACATAAATTAAAACGAGCACCCAAATCATTCACCTGGTGTGGCTGCAGTCCTCTCTGGGCTTGAAGGAAATTTCCCAGGGGGCACTGGAATGCTGGTTACGTTGCGTAGCAATTCAGGACTTCCTTGTAGACTCCTGCTGCCTTTTGGATGTGCACGTTCAGGTGAGCGTTGAGATCTTTCCCCTACTGGCCGCCCGTCTGCACTCTTCCTCCTCTTCGCGGGTGGCTCCCTACCAGAGCGGTCCATCAGACCTGCGGAAAAGTGAAGGCCTCGTATGGGTTGAGTGTGTGACAGTATTCCAGTTTGCCTCCAGGAGCTCCAGCTGTACGGATCCGGAGGTCTCGGGGGCCAGTTGGAGGGGTGTCTGACCGTGCTGAAATAGGAAGAGGGATGATGCAGGTGAGGTGGTTGTGTCCACCATAAATGACCAGGCTGGTACCAGTGTCTCCAGTGGTTGTAAACCGTATGAGCAGGCGGAAAGCCCACTGTGCTCAGGTAACGGCCAAACATGGGATGACTGCAAGAGGAAAGAAAACCTCCTTCATTATACCAAAGAGCAAACTCTTCGAAATATTTACAATGGTTTTACAATGGACACACTAACTGAAGTTACCTTGCCTGAAATATTGTAGAATCATTATAAATAAGACTTTTTATTAAGAATTGTTATGGTTTGTATTGTAAATGTGTTTATGCTACTATTTTTTCTAATATCATATAGAAACTAAGGATGGAAATCAGGAGTCACTCATGCTTCAGAATCAGTTTAACTATGCAAGACAAATGGTAAATTTTCAGTAAAAGTAAAGTTATTTATTAAAAGTAAAGTTATTTATACAACACAATATTTATACACAGTGACAGCCATATTACTAATATATATATATATATATATATATATATATATATATATATATATAAACAACACCTTGTTTCTTATATAAGGAGGGATTTAACAGACTAAATTAAAGAAATAATTATATAATAACATGATTAAAATACATAATAGAATGTAGCAAAAAGGTACAATGAAATGAAAGCATAAATTAATAAACAAGGCATGAAAAACATTTATTTCCTGTAACGTTAAATGAAAAGGCATTTGAAAAACACACACACACCAATAAAATGTAGACAATATATATCCTCCTGGCATTGTATATACCATGAAATGTTGCAATCAATAAATATGAGCATTATGAAAGTATGTACAAATAAATAAATAAAATACCTGATTTACGGCACTGTACGTTTTATTTATTGAAACATTCTATGTATAATTTCATTATATATATATTTATTTAATTGTTAATTTACATTAAAATATTATCATGCAGTTTTGCTTTTGACAGTCATTATTAGCATAATCAATACTCACAATCCAAATATGAACTTACTTTGGAGATACTCCTGGTCTGACATAGTTAGGATTAGTGTGTCGAGGCATGTAACGTCCTCTTATCATAAAACGACTCTTTTTGGCTCCATCTGAGCTGAGTAAAACCCAAAAACTACGAGAAAACTCGTCTACTGTAGTAACATGCTAACACAACAAACACAGATGTGATGGCGTTTGAATATGACGTCACTAGCCATGTCCGAATCCAATTCGTGAATGAATCGTTCTTTTGAGTCGGATCTTTTCTATGAGAACCGAGTCAACGAAAGGTGCGGTAACCCCACGCTTGTTTGGAGTGCAACGATAGCTTGAGTGACGGCGCGAAAACGCACTGGAAAATGTTTATGTTATGACAGCTTTATATACATACGAAAGAGAGGTGATATTATCTTACATTTATCTACTATTTTATCTAAAGTTTTGATAAACTTTTTTTTAAATGTATCAGTACGTTATGCCTATGTGTTCACTACTAATTGAATCCTTGCGCCCTTGAGAACTTTACCAATTCTGTCTGGATACCGGATCACATCAATTAAATATTTAATATAGTAATTTTGTGTAGCTCATATAGATTTTAATGTAAATGCGAATTATGTTTGAGTACGAGTATTAGGGAATTTAAGAACTAAATCATGGCTACAATAAACAGAACTAAATCAAATGAACTGATCGAAAGAATCGATTCGCGGAAAGGAGTCAGACTCGAACTAGTCATGACGGAAAGCATTATGTGACAAAATACTAGAACACTCTGTCCTCCACAAGAAAATTAGTTACAGTACATGTAGACCTCTGATTGTTTTTGAGCAGACTAATTATATCCATGTGCAAGGAATTGTCGTTATATAAAGTCTTCTGTAGAGTATTAATTAGGATTTGTATCGCATATAAGTAAACGTCCACTGTAGCAGTTGAAATAGCGTTTCACTTACCGGTGCATTATATCGATAAAACTGCGGCAGTGTGATTATGTCTTACCAGAAAATCCGCGATAAATACAGCGCGGAACTCTCGATCCAGATATTAAATGATTGTTGTTGATGCGCGGGTGGAATGGGCAGATTGTCGGCTCTTGTCTGCCCTGTCTATCTTCTCTGACCGTAGATGGTTTCGTGCTGTTGAAACAAAACATTTGTGCGAATCTTTTCAGTTGCAATGGATCACTCGCATCTTGAACGTTTGGCCTTTTCCCAATTTTATTTATTTATGATAATAATTTGCGACTCATACAGTCAAATTAAAATATTTTTTTATCCTATCAAAACAAAATATTTATACCTATTAGGGGGTACAAAATAATTAAAATGTGTTGAATAGATTTATGTATTGTTTGAACAAACGTTGTAACCACAAGAGGTCACTCTTGTATTGTAGATCCCAGGTCAAACTCCATTTACTCTACTACTCAAACAAATTGCCTTTTCAGAATTGAAATGAACTTTGGTCATTATTAAGCCTGCATGGATAAGTGGAAAACTCGGCTATCTTGTTTCATATCCACACTGTTCATACATTTCCTGGGCTCGCAATTAACCATGTAGTGGTTTTGAAATTTCACAGAGCACATTTGTAAACTCTGGGATTGTTGAGTGGCCAAAGACACAAATCCTGTTTAATAACTTAACTCAACTCAACTGTGTTGGCTGTCGCCATTTAGATCTGCTTTATTGTGTTAAAGGAATAGTTCACCCCAAAATTTAAATTACTCCATGATTTACTCGCCCTCAAGCCATCCTAGGAATATATGACTTTCTTCTTTCGGACGAATACAATCAGAGATTTATTAAATATTATCATGGCTCTTCCAAGCTTTATAATGGCAGTGAATAGAGGATTAGATTTTGAAGCCCCAAAAGTCCATCAATCCATCATAAAAGCCTTATAAAAGCGAAGTGATGCATTTTTGTGAGAAAAATATCCATATATAAAACCTTTTAAAAACTAAAATGACTAGCTTCCGGCAGACGGCCTAATCGCAAGTCGACTTCCACCAAAAGAGTAACCCATGACGCAATGTAGGAGTAGCGTAAGCTTTAACAAATTCAAGCTCCTCTTACATTTCTCTCAAAAAATGATTGTTTTAGACTTTGAAATGTGACCAGTGTTTTGTTTTGCTTTATTCTCTGCGTTCCGTGTTGGCCAGGTCAGGGGTTACTCTTTCGCATAAATCGATGCATACGGCCGTCTGTGCTAGTTATTTTAGTTTATTACGTTTTAAGTATGGATATTTTTCTCACACAAACGCATTGCTTCAGTTCAGAAGGCCTTTATTAACCCCCTGGAGCCCTGTGGATATCCTTTATGATGGATGGATGCATCTTTTTGGGCTTCAAAATCTAATCCTCTATTCACTGCCATTATAAAGCTTGGAAAAGCCAGGACATTATTTAATATATCTCTGATTGTATTCATCTGAAAGAAGAAATTCATATACACGTCGGATGGCATGAGGGTTAGTAAATCATGGGGTAATTTTCATTTTTAGGTGAACTAACCTTTTAAGTTTCCTGAAACACTCAGCAAAAATAATAGTATGTCTTTATTACTCCAATTATAAATGAAAGTCATCATGAAATCCCGCCCTACATTTTTTGTTGTTTGTGAAACTTTTTCACTCGGATATGTCACAATAAGGAAGAAAATACCATGGCAACTTTTAATTTCATGCTGACGACTAGGCGTGAGAGTTTTAGCAACTGTACAGTACATATGAATATTTAATAAGGTAAACAACTGAGGCAGTTTATAATTGGTTTTCTGATTCTAAACGACTCACTGTAGCATTTTAGAAGCATAGAAGGTCTCTGGAGCAGGTATTTAAAACCCAGGGTTATCACAATCAGAAAGAGCTTTATTGCTAAGTGGATTTTACATTGGTATTGAAAATTCCAGTACACACATATAAAAATAAAACACTTAATAACATTTAAAAATAAAAATTATATATGAAGAAGTATAGAGTCAAATAGGTTTAGTCAGAATAAACATTTACAGGTAATACAAATGTGTACAGTGTTATGCAATGGTGCATAATAATATGAATAAAAAGGATATTGCACAAACAAGTGGGGTTATTGCACATGGAAGGCAAGAGGGAAATAGCCTGTGGGAAGAAACTGTTCCTGTGCCTAGATGTTCTAGTGCCTAGTGATATGAGGTGTGGCAACAGTTCATATAGGTTGTGGCCGGGGTGAGATGGAGTTTGTGATGATTGGACCTGGCCTTTTCCTCACTCTGGAAGAGTACAGGTCCTGGAGGGTGGGCACAGGGGGGCACCAATAATCCTTTCCGCACTCCGGGCTGTCCGTTGTAGTTTCATGATGTCTGATTTACTGGCTGAACCAAAGCAGACAGTTATAGATGAACACAGGACAGACTCAACGACGGCTGAGTAGAACTGTGTCAGCAGCTCCTGTGGCAGGTTGAACTTTGCTGGGCCTTTTTCTATAATGTGATTGTCCCCCGTCTCTTCAGGTCCTGGGAGATGGTGGAGCCCAGAAACCTGATTGACCCCACTGCTGCCACAGTGCTGTTCGTGATGGTGAGTTGGGGAGTGGGGTGTTCCTCCTAAAGTCCACTATTATTAGCATGTTATGACTGTACCTGACAGCCAGTTGTTCAAACTTTTGTCTGTTTGCAGACTTCTCTCCATCCTGGATGACTAAAACAGTGCTGACCATAAAGATGAATCAAACTCGTATGCCTACAGATTAACTTGTGTTCCATATTTACGATAATGTTGGCTGATGTGAGCATCAGGGTGTGCGATATTGACCCAAACAATTATATCTCGATATTTTCAGGGATTTTATCGATAATGATAATTTAGACAATATTTTGCTGAGTGTGTTATTGTGCTGCTACCTTGGCAGGTTTAGGACTGCCGGGGACAGGACAGCTGCCTCTCAAAGCTTTTTATATTCTTCATATTCGGTGCGGTGGTTAGTCCGCAGCAGTGAGAGAAATGAACTTTTCCAATAAGTTTAAATACATTTTTACCTTTTAGGGGCATTCTATTCTATAAGACATTTTTCCTAACTAATTCAATTTATGCATCATCTTTTGTGTCAAAATTCAATCCAATTAGAATAAGACACAATAGGGCTTTTACCAATCAAATGAAATCAGTATTAACAAAATTCATTTTTGCAATGAAGAGGAAAGAGAAAAGCTGCATCTGAAGTAACATTTAGATATATTTATTTAGCCTGTTTAATGCAGCTCAGAGGCATCATAAATGCATCTAACCTGCAGTTAAAAATGAATAAATGCTTGAATACTTTAAAGGGGTGGTAAAACACATTGTTTTGAAGGCTTGATTGTGTTTGTGGGGTGCACTGTAACATGTGTTAATGCTTCGTTTTTAAAAAAAAAAACATTATTTTTCATATATTTGACATTTATTCTACACTGCTCTGTCCCTCCTTGTAAAACGGTCTGATGCTTTCCGGGTTGTATGAAGCCAGTCCCTCAAAAATACGCAATGGGCTCAGATTGGTTAGCTGGCCCAGTGTGTTGTGATTCGCTAACCGCAGTGTACGTTTGTCGGAAATGTCACGCCCCTTACCTTACCGGTAGACTGTGCTTTGGTCAGTATTAGAAACGATGGCGTCAATAAAACCACACCAATCTGAGCCCGAATCAGACCCAGAACATTTTAGTGAAGATGATCGAGCAGAACCTGTTCAGTCCTAATGAGTTAAGACTGCGGATCTATAGTGATCGCTACTGAATGGCACTGTTACTTTTGTATTTTTAGAACGATTATAGCCAAATATCTGTCGCAAGAACTATTAACCCAAAACACTAAACACTGGCTTTACTATAGTAGCCAAATCACACACAGAACCATGTTTAGCATGCCTGTAGATAAATAATACATAAAAGCTCTAATCAAAGAATCATTTACACTAATGCCAAGTTCGCTGGTGAGATTTTAACGTTAGTGTTTGTAACGATAGGTGTTCGTCGGATAACGTTAAGTATGAATAAGCATTTAACAGACTGGTTTGCAGAACAGTGTTGTCATCTGTTTACTTCCTTGCTACAACCTATTACAGGAAAACACATCGATGAAAACTAAATCAGACTTACAGGTTGTGGCCCGTAAACAGCTTCTGTTTGTAAATCCAGCTTTCAGGTCAAGCCGTTGTGCATATCCTGCATTGAACTCGCGAACATTGTGAAAGTTTTCCTCCGTGAAAAACTGCTGCGGGAGGGAGCCCCGCGCGCGTCGTGCATTCACACACTGGCAGTGTTTGCCTTATGCAGCTGACGTTGTGCAAATCCGGTGTTGAACATTGTGAACATTGCGAACATTGTGAAAGTTTCCCTCCGTGACATGTGCTGCGGGAGCCCCGCACGTGCCTGTTCCCTTCTGTCTCATACACACGTGCATATAACATGTTGTATGTTAAACGCTCTCAACGCACCCCTGTCCCTATGAAGGCTGAACAAAGCAAGTACCCCAGACCTGCAATCCGGATGAATATAACAGCGTTTCCTCGGCATCGCGGCAACAACACTCCAGCCTAACTAACCACAACAGCGCCGCGATACAAAATGGCCTCACCCCCCCTATTTAATATTCTCGGAGGAGGGGTTTATGTAAATATTGAGCCTGGTGATGTCACCAACCCTGGAGGAATGTGTGTAGTCGCCTACTGGCCGTTTGCTGTAGTTCTTAGAAATGGATTTCTTTAAAAGCAAATATCTCCCTTTGCTTTAAACTTTGAACGTTGTAACTTTGCAGATGTTGTTTATGCTAAAGCAGCAACATTACACGCTACCTTAAGTTAGAATAGTGAAATCGTGGTTTACCACCCCTTTAAATGTGGAATTAAAACCGCCAGTAGGTGGCATTGAGTCATTGAGATTCAACTATTCATTCAACCAGCTGATTTGAATAGCCCTGCATCCCAGTTTGCATACTATCTGCCCTAAATAGTATTGAATATTACTAATGTCACATATTATTTAGGGTGGATTGTATGTACATTGAGATGCAGGCTGAACCTTAATGAGTGAGCCATTGAATAATTCATTCAACCAAATATGTTATATAATAAGGGATTTATTCAGTAACGAAACACTACTGTGTGTTGCTCAGAGACGCAAAACAGTGCTGTGGCTTGTTTCAAACTATTTACGTTGGCGAAATGGATCAAAAACAGGCAATATTGTGTCTAAAATTTAAATCACTTAATATCAACTTTATTGAACTGTATAAAATCAATATCACAATTGTAATCGTGCTTATATTTGGAGAAAAAACAGCACTATATTAAATTAAATAAATATAAATTTTTGCTCCTTATCTTGAATTTTGGGGGCATTATAAATGCACTCTACACTCAAAAAAAATTAAGCCTTTTTTAAGATTTATGCATTTCAATAAATTGTAAAATTGCATAAAATTGAATAGAATAATCCTTAAATATTTTATTTGAATAATTGAACAATCCTTAATCAATTAAAATATGTAAGGAATATTCGATTCAATTTGATGGAATTTTACAATTAAAGGTGCACTATGTAACTTTTCCATCCACTAGAGGTCACCTATTCAAAACAAAGGCGTAGTTTGATGACGTCAAGTGCAGAATCTTGGGACATGTGGTCTTCACCTTACAGCCGGAGGAAAAGAATCGGGATAGGACTCGGGCAGAAATCATGTTCATAGATGCTATTATTAACATTACTTTAGTATGAAGCAGAGCAGGCCCGAGTGTTGTGGGAGCTGAGCAAGGCCGCTGGAGCGATTGTTAATAAGATGAACGCAACACACGCCTCGCGAGCAGCGGGACTTTTATTATGCCACAGTCGCCGGTGCCACTTCCGCTTTTCCGGTCATGAGTATGAGGTAACGCAGATCTGTTTATCATATTGATCGTTTATCGTGTTGAAAATTGTTATGACGTTACCGTGGTTCCGTGGTTAAAATAGCAATTTTTTCACGATTTACAAATAGTTGGAAACATTTGGGATATTGTAAGTACTCAACTGAACAAAATTTATATCCACTGGCCTGGATATTTTACTGAAAAAAATGTTACATAGTACACCTTTAATTGAAATGCGTAAATCTTAAAAAAAGGCTTCAATATTTTTTGTGTGTATTAACCTACTAGAATACATCACATAGAGTATGTGTGCACTTTTTGGGTGTGTTTTTGTGGAGGAAGGGGTATTATACTCGATAATGTCAGATTGCATATGGTTAAAAGAGCAATTACGATATTATCGTAGACGATATATATTGCATCCCTACAGTTGCGGTCCCTCAAATCCAGACCTTATATTTGATGAGGCTGCTGATCAACACTCTCCAGCCATCTGCCTGGCAGCATGACCTTATTCACCGACACAGTCCATTAGCTCATATTGCTCTGTGAATTTGCTGCATAAATGCCTGTTTTTGAGAACATTTCTTTAAAATCATTATTTGGGGAGGCTGTCAAACCGATAAATAAGAACACCGAAATGTCTTCATTTACTAAATATAAATTGGTTGGGTGGTAGGTGTAATGTGGCGTAAAAACGTGTTGATCAGGTTGACACAGCAAGGGACGTTAGAAGAGGAGGTGTTGTGCTGTAATTGGAAGTAATACTGGGAGAAAGACTATAATTAGGAGACTGTGAAATGCAACATTTTGTTAAAATTATGGGGTTTTTTTTGTTTGTTTTTACGGTCTCAGAAAGGATTCATAATTTTTTAGTTCTGCTTTAAAACCCCTCCATTTATAACCATGCAAAAACCCAGGGATGAAAAATTAATAGCTTTTATAACACCTCATCAGTTTTGAGGTTCACCTTGGTTCTTTTGACCACACAGACATCAAATATTAACATTTCCAGATAACCGTGAGGCAGAAGGCTAAAGAAGTGTCACGGTAAATGGGTCAAAGTAGACGGAGATCTTGCATAAATTTAGTGTGATGTGTGAAATGCATTTTCAAGTCACTCCTTCCCCAAGGACAGTATGAGGAAAAGGTCACTGAGAAATGAGACACTATGAAAAGCAATGATTCTCAATAAAGATACTCTCTTTATAGAGCGCCAACAGTGCACTGCAAAACTGTATAGGATATCACAGCAATGAAACGTCCAATATTTTGCATTTGCAATATTTTAAAAACTCATTAAACCAATCAGCTAATTTTTCCCACCAATGAACACATAAAGACATATTACATGATTAACACAGCCACTGTATTTAATAGCGATTACTCATTTTCCTCTTCAATGTACAGTGCTCTCATTACAGAGTTGTGATGAAATTAATTTCAGCTTGTCATGTGTGTAAAGTAAGAGAACACAGTTTTAACCTACCTTTCTGTCGTTGTGTGGTTTTGAAGGCCCGGAGGTTTATTACAATTCAGTCTTTACACGAAACATCAGGTGGCAGGCGTAGAGGCAGATTAGTAGTTTAGCGAGCAAAGGCCATTGCCATCTCACTCTTTAATAGGATCAAGCTGGAGTGTAAAATGTGACTTGAATTAAAATATAATTACCTTACACGAAAGACAGGCCACCAGCGGCTCAGATGTATTGATTTAATAGTAATCGAGCGTGACTCCATGTTCATCTGGTTGGAAATCGAGCCGCTGTTTAATCTGTTGTATTATACCGTCTCTCCAAAAGGACCAATCTTCAATCATGTTCACATTTTTGCACATGTAAATATTATTATAGGGATAGAAAATAGATTTTTGGCTCATGTTATACCACAGGGTTCTATATAAGACATGTTTCATTTGGAAAAATGCACCTAATATAAATACACACTAGCGTTCAAAAGTTTGGGGTCAGTAAGATAAAAATAAAAAAAAGAAATTAATCATTTTGTTCAGCCAGGATTCGTTAATTTGATCAAAAGTGACAGTAACAACAAGATTTATAATGTCACAAAATATTTCTATTTCAAATAAATGCTGTTCTTTTGAAGTTTCTGTTTATCAAAGAATTTCAAAAAACAGGGTTTTTGCTCAGATATTAAGCGGCACATCTGTCTTCAACATTGATAATAATAATAATAAATGTTACTGAAGCAGCAAATCAGTATATTAGAATGATTTCTGAAGAATCATGTGACTGAAGACTATAAGGAGGGGCTTTTTATTTTAAATTGCAATATTTTACAATACTACTGTTTTTTTTACTGTATTTTTGATCAAATAAATTCATTCTAGGTGAGCATGTGATACTTTGACAGAATTGAGAGAAACATAATTGATACAGTAAGTAACCATTAAATCCATGAATAATACTTAAAGCTACATTGTGTAACTTTTTTAGTTTATTCTTAGCTAAAAGCACTTAGTTCTTTCAAAAATATATGTGCTCATTAATGTATATTTACTTCTTTCAAGTAATAAAGTATTCTCGTAAGTTTATAATATGCCATTTAAAATACATACGGGGTGAGGGGTTCGAATGCGGGTCGCCATGTTGCCCCTCCATCTTGAAAGTACATTAGCCAAAGAGGGACATACCCGTAAATTCAAGCTTCTCCTTTCGCGTTTTAACACACTATGGCACCGTGTCGAATGTGGACGAGGTCGAACTGGAAGCCATATTAATCTTGGACTAAATCGGCCACCGTAGGAGTTAAAACGAAATCGGAATTGAGAGGAAGAGAAACTAATATTCACTGGATGGTCATATACCTTTTAACCGCTAGATGGGGGGAAATATCACACAGTGTAGCTTTAAAGAAAAAAGTATTTCCAGTGTACAATTGTGTAAATTGTCAAACCATATCTTTGATATATTGGTTAGTAGCTGCTCTGTGGATAGTTTAAGATGTAACAGTTCTGTTTAGGATGTTTTCCGAAGACACCCTTGTACTAGCCATTGTTCCAATCTGACGTCTGAGTGACACAGACAGGTCTAAAGGATGGCAAAGGTTGAGGTATAGATTAAGAGCAAATATTCCGTAGATCTTCTGAATATTAATTTCCTCTCTATGCCTGTAAGAAGCTGGTCTCGCGCCCCGTATCCCATATGTCTCCTCTGGAGTAGTGGGCAGATCAAAAATAAATACTGACCACTGCAGACCGGGAACACCTCAAAAGAGCTGCAGTTTTGGAGATGCTCTGACCCAGTTGTCTAGCCATCACAATTTGGCCCTTGTCAAACTCGCTAAAATCCTTACGCTTGCCCATTTTTCCTGTTTCTAACACATCAACTTTGAGGACAAAATATGCACTTGCTGCTTAAAGGGTTAGTTCACCCAAAAATGAAAATTCTGTCATTAATTGCTTACGCTCATGTCGTTCGACACCCGTAAGACCTCCGTTCATCTTCGGAACACAAATGAAGATATTTTAGTTGAAATCCGATGGCTCAGAAAGGCTTCCATTGGCACAATGTACTTTACACTCTCCTCTACACCGACTTCAAAACACAGCATCATGAAGCTTCGAAGCGTTATGAATCAGCGAGTCGAATCATGACGGATCGCGTGTAAATCACGTGACTTTGGCGATCCAAACCGCTGAATCCACTCACTATTTCATAACGCTTCGAAGCTTCATGATGCAGTGTTTTGAAATCGGTCATCACTATATAAGTCGTTATTTAGTTTTTTTTTGCGCACAAAAACTATTCTAGTCGCTTCATAAAGTTATTGTAGAACCACTGTAGCGAGATGGATTTTGTAACGACGTCTTTAGTACCTTTAATGGGTCTTGAGAGTGTAAAGTACATTGTGCCAATGGAGGCCTTTCTGAGCCATCGGATTTCAACTAAAATATCTTCATTTGTGTTCCGAAGATGAACGGAGGTCTTACGGGTGTCGAACGACATGAGCGTAAGCAATTTATGACAGAATTTGCATTTTTGGGTGAACTAACCCTTTAATATATAACAGGTGCCGTGATGAAAAGGTAATTAGTTTTATTCACTTCACTTGTCAGTGGTCATAATGCTGTTGCCTGATCGGTGTATGTATGCCTGTTGTCAAACGTGTATGTCTTAGTGCCTGTTTCTGTTAAGTAAGTGTTGTTTCAGTAGTTAAAGAAAGCTCTAATCATGTTGATTGACAGCACCAGCAAACTTGGATTCAAACTTCATTGACCCTGTTCTTGTAATCAATCTATTTTTGTGGCCCCCTGTGGCATATTTTAGCACAATTAAGAGACAACCCTAAAATAACAGTATGCGAGACATATCAAAACTCATTACTGTTGATTTTTAATGCAGTGAAATGTATTCCATACAAAAGTTCAACACTTCATTTATAAAATGCTGTGAAACATGAATATAAATGGGAATTAGATGCTTGTGTGAACTAATTCCCAGGCATACAGGCCACTTCAATTTGCAATTCTACCTTCTAACTGTGTATGTTTCAGGCCTGTTTAGCCTCAAAGTAATTTTGTGAGTTATTTCTCTCCAGTGTTATAAAAATGTCTGAATATTATGGGATTAAGCAAACAAGAATATGCTAAAAAATCCCTGGGGATCAGATTAAGTGCATGCGCATGTCAGTCACGTTGAGGCGCTTCTGATTTAAATGTACGATTACATAACCATCATCTCCTTTCAAGAATATGCACAGGTTAGGTTAAAGGAATAGTTCACTCAGAAATCCGCACGTCGTTCCAAACCTGTATGACTTTTTATTGTGTGGAATAAAAAAGATGTTTGAAAGAATGTTGGTAACGGTTTTGTAACTGCTCTTTCTTGATGATGATAATGATGATGATGGCGTTTTTTTTTTATAACCTTGGCAGTCCTGCTACTACAGGAGACAACCTATATTTGAGGTCACTTGTTGCGGTTTTGCTTCGGCTCTGTAAACGCACTAGGAAGCAGAACCCTCTGTGTTATGGCTTCAGAAAAGTGCTTATTCTTCCTTACCTCTTCTTGCAGCCAGAGTCTGTGTAAATAAAGACAGTCTCACTCCAGAGGGCTGTTGTGTTGTATTCTCTGTATGAAATGTTAATGAACTGAGTGATACCGGAGACCCTCTGGTTCGTTTGAGGCGGTGGAAGTTGTACATTGTATTCGGCTGTCTGACGGCCGTAGTGTGTTCAACTGCTGTCTCAATTTCCAGTTGATTAATGTACCAGGACGTGGGAATGCATCCTTCCCTGTAGGGAAGGGAAACGCATGCCAATTTGAAGTGTAATTTCATGCACTTCTACTGAGGCATTCAAATGTGTAAAAAAAAGCTTGTATTCCTTGCGGGATCAAGCGGCTGTGTAAATGGGTCTGCATGATCTGATGGCTGTATGGTGGTATGAGGCTTTTATGAAGGTGTTTTACTGGCGTTTGAAAGACCTGAGCAATCCATAACCAAACATCAGACACAACACATATTCTCAGTAAGTGCATTTCTGCTCCGGTTTCATGTGCTGTATCAAACAGGCATCTTGTTCTCTGAGATTTTCATTTTGCTCCATGAATATAGGCTCCTGAGAAAATGCACTCCATGACAGATGCATTTCAGATGAAACAAGCAATAATGTGGGGTGCATTTAGGATGGTTTAATTTCCTTTTCCCCTTTTATTATCACATCCTCGATTCCAACAGTCATGAATCTTAACAGGCAATCTGCCTTGGTGCTGCTTGGAAGTGTTTTTGTAGTCATTTCCCTGAGCTGCAAGACCAGGCAAAACAGAAGGAATGCGATGTGACTATAGGGCTTGTCACACTTGATATAGTTAACCCTGGGTCATTCTAAACCCCAGGTAAATGGAATCCTGGGTTACCATGCTTCATGTTTTACATTGCTCATAATTTACCCAAGATTTACAATTAATCCTGGGTATTCATAAACTATCGTTTCACACTTTACATTCAACCTGGGTTAACATTTTTATTTGACGTGGCAGTGTCACTGATTGGACCAACACTGCACGTAATATGTATAAATAAAGACTCTAGCGTTGCGCATCCTCATATCCTATTTGTGACTTTTCACACTATAAAGGTATGAAACGGTCTCTTCTTCTCTTCAATTGTTGTGTTTTCTGTCACCATTTAAATTTTTTCCCCCTCAAACGCTGAAACTACTGTTTATACAATGTGCTGAGACTGTCCAAAGTATGTGAATATGAGGCACGCTATTGGTTTTCAGTTGCTAAGCATCTAGTCCTAACGTTCTAACACTGCATCATTTCTCACTGTTCCACAGACTGTAAAAAAAGATGGACGACTTGTCTCCACTTCTTTCCACTGTAGAAAAATTAAGCCGCTGTAGTAGAAAAAAAACGGCATTCGCTGACATTTTGTCCCGATTACGTCATTTGGAGCCAGAGTCTGCGCAGTAGTGATCCTTAAATGGAGCCGTGGTATCAAGTGCTCTGTTTACACCTGGTATTAAGATGTGTTTTGGTCGATTGGATCACAAATAGTCGAGGCAGACACATACCTGTTTACACCTGGTTTTTGTCCACTTTCAACCACTTCTGTCCTAATTTCTTCGTGGGGAGGGTCTATGGGCGGGTAAATGTATGTTTTTTTCAGTACTTTCGATCTAATGGACGAAATAAGCTTGTGCAATTTACATATGAATGTCCACAGGGACGACGTAACACTGAGAGCATCAGCTTTCGTTTCTGCTATGATACACTCATACAAAACAAAATTGTTTTAACCCAGCTTGTGGGTTGTTTTAACCCAGCGTTTAGGTTAAAACGACCCATTCACTGGGTTAAAACAACCCAATTGCTGGGTTAAAACAACCCATTCACTGGGTTAAAACAACCCAATTGCTGGGTTAGTCCATTTTCAACCCAACTAGGGTTGTTTTTAACCCAGCATTTTGGTAGCATCGTGTAGACAAGACGAAGCCAAACGCTGCGTGCGTGTTAGAGAGAACATTGTGCTTTGTACGTTTTTTTGTCTTCAAATCAAGCTCGAGTCTTCAGACAATACATTTTAAATCCCGTCTGGCTAGCGCGCTTCCCATAATGTTTCTGCATTAGGTCAGTAGGTGGAGAGGACATCACCGACCCACTGAATCTGAGCTGCACAGACTCGGGCGTGCTGGTGTCGCCCATGAAGAGCTGGCACAGGTCTTTTGCGGCTGTTTGAACGCTTGCGACCACATGAGCGTTTACACTTCGAAAGGAATCTAATTGAATGCGTTTTCGACTAAGGTCCCGATGAGGTATGAAGTATATAATTAAGTATATATCCCAGGTTCTCAAATATATCCTCTATTGCAAGCATAGTTGTCAATCATGACGTTACACCCCATTTCTATAGCCTCAAATAACTAGCCAAAATCAAACTTATTGAAAAAAAAAAAATCCCTTGAACATACGTCTGTGTGATCAGAACTACCTAAAATGACAGAAACGACAGAAGAATTATTTGAGGTGTAATTAGATTTTTTTAGTTTGGCTCATGTCCCATTCGATTACATGGAGTGGGTGGGGTTTATGACCTATGCTGCAGCCAGCCACAAGGGGGCGATCGAAATGTTTTGGGCTCACTTTTCAAGACGTGTGTGGCACACTTGCACTGTACAGTTTTGGCACTGCAATGTGGGGTTAACAATGTGAAAGCGGTGCTATCCCTGCTTTGGGGCAGGGTTTCGCAACCCCAGAGAAAAAAAGGTTCTGACCCCGCATCTAAATTCTAAATAAAGGAAATCACGTTCCTTTACCCGGGCTTAAAAGCGGAATAGCTATAGAATGTAGAATGATAATATTATGATATTTAGATATTATAATATTTTATGATAATATTTAGAATGATAACCATGCAGAGCCCGGGTTTAAGTGCAGTGTGTAAAGCCTTTATGTGACTACACAACAGTCAGTGCCAAATTAATGAATGTTGTGCCGCTAAAGTCTGAAATGTCAAAATTTGTGAGATGTGGGATGTGAATTGAAAAAAATGAAACAATAAAGTTGTGATCGTCCCCCAAACTTGAGTAGAGTAGGAAGTTAATTTGGTGACTAAGCTTCTCACATTTATCATCCCGCTTTTATGCTAGCCCTGACTGTACCGTGTGTCAGAGATGTGAGAGGAGGATATCAACACATCCGCTACAATCCAGTCTCTGCATAATTTACAGCTCTGGGAACTTAAAATAGAGCCGAGTGCAACTGCAAGACATGCTCCTGCATAACATTTGTCATACATCCTAATGAGACTGTATTATGCATAAATGAAATATAGCATTTGCTTAAGAAGAGGCTTGCATTGGAAACCATTACTTTTAATAAAATTTTGTTTTAGAATTTCTCATTTATATGTAGCTTTGGATAAAACTGTCTGCTAAATGAATACATGTTATGGTATTGATCAATAGATGTATAGCTCTAAATAAACCCATAATTACTTGATTGATAGATTTGTTCACATCAAAGAAAAAAAAAGCAGCTTTGTTGCTCATGGAGGATGGACAAAAATTGCATTGATAATTATAAATTAAGCGGCTGTTTGTTCGATTGGTATATACGTGAATGCTTTTATGCTACACACATTACATTTAAAGCTGCACTATATGTAACTTTACCGTCCGCTAGAGGTCACCTATTCAAAACAAAGGCGTAGTTTGATGACGTCAAGCACAGAATCTTGGGACATGTGGTCTTCACCTCACAGCCGGTGGAAAAGAATCGGGATAGGACTCGGGCAGAAATCATGTTCATGGATGTGATTATTAACGTTTCTGTAGTATGAAGCAGAGCAGGCCTGAGTTTTGTGGGAGCTGAGTAAGTCCGCTGGAGCAATTGTTAATAAGATGAACGCAACACATGGCTCGTGAGCAGCGGGACTTTTATTATGCCACAGTCACCGGTGCCATTTCCGGTCATGAGTATGAGGTAACGCAGCTCTGTTTATCATATTAGATACATTTGCGTGTGTTGAAAATTATGTTATGACGTTACTCTGTGCGTTCGTTCGGCGGCTGCTATGACACTTGTTGCACACTTCAGTAAGAGTAAAGCGTTTCTGCAAAATAAAACCGGAAACCGAGGGTAACGCAGATATAGCAAATTGACAGGCGACTCCCTCACATGTCCCAGTTCCCTTGTTAAAATAGCAATTTTCTCACAATTTACAAATAGTTGGAAACATTTGGGATATACGTAAGTACTCAACTGAACAAAATATATAACACTGGCCTAGTGGTTTTCTGGATATTTTACTGCAAAAATTGTACGTATTGCAGCTTTAAGATGCTATACGCAACCATTCAATATATATATATTTTATTTATGTTAAAATGATTCTATTTGTTTTAAAAAAAACTTTTTTTTTTCATCATAGAATCCTGAAAAAAAAAATAAGCAGCACAACTGATAATAACTTTATTTGAACACCAAATCAGGATATTAAAATAATTTCTTAAGAATAATGTGCCACTAAAGACTGAATATATTAAAATGTATAAAAAAATATTAATATATACAATTCTTACAGACCCATATTTTTTAACCATAGTATTGAGTTGATTTGCACATAAACACAGTTACAGCTAGACCAAGATCTTTATAAATCAGCTGGACATAGGGACGCCCTTGATTTTCTGACCAAGTCAAGTAGCCCAAATTCTTCAGACAGATCAACTGTCAAACGACAAACCGTCTCGGACGACATCGCAATGCATCTTGATAATTGTGCATTTGCTTTGTATCTCTGTTTACCCGTGGTCGATAAGCAATATGCTTACAGATGGATGTATTCATTTTAGAGACACTGATGGATGAGAGCAGGAAAGAAATCAATCTCTCTTTCCTTTCAGGTATTGATCACTTGTTCAAGAGAGTTCAGTGTATTGGGACATGTATTAGAGGCCAGGATGTGAGGAAGCGTTAAGATGTTTAAATCAGTGTTAAACGTGTGACAGTGGGTTTTTATTAGCGTTGTGTGTCTCTGGCTTCAGCACATTCATGCACAGATAATAGAGTTGATAATGTAGAAGAGCACATATTGTGTGTAGCTTTAGCTTTAATATCCACTATAAAGTGTCCTATACATAAGTGTCCTATATTTTTCTTATTATGAGTTAATTCAATTAAAAAGTGAAATATGAAACCATAGAAATGTAAATGTTGTATTAGTCCATTTTATCGAATCATATAATCTTTTAACAACCTTTATTAAACATATTAAGCTGTATAAAACAACTAATTCATTAAAATGAAGACTAATATAGTCGTTCTGAACTCGTGAAGCATATTACAAATTAAAAACAAATAAATAGGCCTACCCTATTTGAGCGTGATGTTATTTGTTGCCATTTTCATGGAAAGACACTATGAAATAGACTGAGTAAACCCAGCCTGATCTGCCGGCGATTTGATTTCGCCCTGCAACTCAGGCTGGAAACCTGTACATATTTTTATCCTGCTTCTGTTACAAATTTGCGGGGACCAATCACAAATCGGCTTATCCACCTGGCGTGCTATTGGCGGGTTTAACACAATGACGGATAGAGAAGCGATGGATTGTTGGATTGATTGTTGGATTGATTGGTTGAAGGACTGATTGGTTGAAGGACTATCCAATTAAGTACAGAGTCATTTGAACTATGCCCGTTGATCACGCCTCTTGTGGTCTGACTGGTTGAAGGACTAGCCAATTGCGTACGGAGTCATTTGAACTATGCCCGTTGATCACGCCTCTTGTGGTCTGATTGGTTGAAGGACTAGCCAATTGCGTACAGAGTCATTTGAACAATGCCTGTTGATCATGCCTCTTGTGGTCTGATTGGTTGAAGGACCAGCCAATTGCGTACAGAGTAATTTGAATGATGCTTGTTGATCACACCTCTTGTGCAGTAGAAAATACAGAGAAGACTCCCCAGACCAATGTTCAGTCTTAAAGGGGTCATGAACTGGCTTTTTTTTCTTTTTAAATGTTATACTGTTGTTTTAGGTCAACTTATGACATTCGTGTGGTTTTTACATTAAAAAACATCACAATGAATAAGTAATAGGCTATTTTCTACCCTGGTTTTGAGCCTCTCTCAAGAACAGAGAGAGGGTGGGACAAGACCCACCCACTTTTTACGATCAATGATATTGGAGCCACTCACTTTTACAGTCTCTAATTCAGCACGTGTCTGATTACTTACCCCTAACCGATAAACACTTATTATTAAACACGTTAGATGTGTTTCTAATATTTTCTTCATTTAAAAAAAAAAAAAAAATCCCTTCCGATCTGAAATGTGATTGGAAAATGGAGTGAGTTTGGCAAAAGGCGGATTCGAACCGCGGGTAGATTTGCGTCAAAACTTGATGCCATGCGTCTCACCCCTACACTATTGCCACTCTCAGTGATAAGGCGATTTCCATAATTTTGTCTTTCCCAACCAGACGTTTAGCAAACAAAGCCGTATATTTGAACAGTACTCAATGTAAATGGCATCTAGGCTCCAGTAAAAAAAAATTCTGAGAGAGGACCCACCCACATTTTTTTTTTGCTTCCGACTTGGCCCGCCCGATCGGTGGATATAAGTGCGAACTGTGCATCACTCACACACACTCCAAGTATGTTGCAGACTGCATGATCAAAACTTCTGCGATTGTATTTTTCCTTCAAATATCAAGTCAAGAGAGTGAACGCACATCAAGAAAGGAATGTTATTTCACTATTTAAGATAACCCGTCAGCAGGCCGGGCTTACGTTTTGGTACCCGTCTGGAAAACACGTAGCCCCGGGACGTTGGGCTTTGCGAGCCCTAGCCCATACATGTCCAAGTCTGATCCCGATTCGCAGTGAACCAACAACACCACAAATAAAGGATTCTCTAGCCTATGACAGCGTCCTAAGGTTTGTTCTGTTAGATACGTACACATAATCAATAGATATCAATACGATCTGTAACAATGCAATACTATCACATATAAAAAATGTTTTTACTCACATTAGTGTTCATGTAATCTCATCCTGTCTGCAAATCCAGTCTCTTGTTTACAAACGAATCTGGTGAAATGAAAGAACAGACGTGCAATGTCTTCCCCACGTGAGCTGGATATTCATTAAAAATAAAGTTCATCCATGCATTTATAATATTGGACTCCGAATTAAGCTTATGCGGTATGTTTAGAAATTCTATCCGGTTTAGCTCCATGCCTGTGTTATGTTAGTGGCATGAGTCGATGGGCGGGGCTACAGAATCAGGCGTTGTTGTTCTTCTGTTGAGGCGGTGTTTCACCACACTCTCACGTCATAGCCGGGCACATTCTGAGATCGATCGTTTGCTGGGCCTGGTGTCAATAAAAGTTTTTCTTTGACTAACAAGGAAGTTTTCAGCTCTGAAACTTACAGGATATTCTTATATTACCATGACCTTTTATATATCAAAAGCTCAAGGGAAAGTTGATTTCTCAATTCATCACCCCTTTAAAAGATTGAGCTTGGTCTGGTGAAAGCCAGACAAACTATGAAAACCTTTTCCGAGAAATTGATTTCCTTCCTCACCAGGCTAAGGTCTGCATCACTGATTGTGAACTTAAAAACACCCTGACACGTTTTAGATGCCAATTTCGGTTACAGTTTTGAATCTTTGGTAAATTAAAGTGACTTGAAATATTGAACTATTACACTTTCCTTTCCTGCTCTTTACATTTTTAGTCTTCAAAGCTCATCTCCATAATTCTTGGTTGTTTTGGGTAGGCTATACATCGGTGTCTCTATGCAGTCACTATTCCTGTTTTTGAAATTGCCCCCCTATATCCTCATTCACTATTCCCTACATTAATCCACTAATAAAGTACACTTGAAGGAGTGAATGAAAACAAGTGAGTGAATTCGGACACTTGAGTGTGTTGGAAGGGCTGCCGCTTTAGCATAGTTAGTGCTTGCTGTTTAATAATCCTTTGAAATGCTCCAGTAGAAAGATAAAAAATATTGAACTCTGCATGGAAACTAGCATGTAAATAAAGCTTAATTAAACAATTAAATAATTAATTAAAAAATAACGTATAACATGATATCACACTGTACCCACATTGGACCAGTGGATTGTAAAATGAATGGATGATTCATCTTCTGGTCAGAGCTCGACACTCACAGTGCATTATGGGTATTATCTAGCCGTTGAGCATATCAGTTGTACACCCGTTTTTTCGGTGCATTGTGGGATTGAATGAGTGCCCTTGATAACATCCACTATGGTTTCGGACACCACTACAAATGGCTGTCCCCTCAAATAGGGTCCAATTTAAGTGTATAGGGGCTGATTTCGGACACAACCTATGGTTTTCTTCACATTGCTAGGACGTTGCTAGGGTGCTCTGAGTGTAGGATTGCTTAGTTCAAGTCAAAACAGTTGCTCTATTCTGGTGTCAAGCTCAGTTTCCTGCTTTACTTCAAGTGTACAACATTATTTTGCTTCTTTTATCATCCACTGTGTTAGATCACTTAGAAACGTAATAGCACACCTCTCCTTAACAAGCTGCATGATTTAAGGTACTGTATCATTTATGTCTATATTATAAATTGTGTTGGACAAGTTACATGCCACCTTAGCTATTTTGTTTAAATCCCTACATGTAAATATGAGCAATATTAATTCTGATGTTTGCCACAGCCACATTTCAGGCCTGCTTTACTAAGCTCTACATTAATTAAACAAGATGTTGCAGCTCCTAGTACACAGCTGAGTGCAAAACTGGAATCTACCTCCCTTGTATTTTCCCGTCAGTGGTCTTGGAGCATTTCTGAGCACTCCATTCTTGCTCTGAGAGTTTGCACCTCAAGTAAAAACCCACAGGACTGTCAGCGTGTAGCATTGGTTTCAGTCGGTGCTCCGTAATCATCTTCACAGCCTGTTGTTATCTCCACAAAACAAAATCCAACCTGCTGTCAAATTACTCACCATTGAACAGCTGCTCCTGAGAGCCACAATGGCATTACAACCAGGCATATTGCCAGCCCTTGACCCAAATCACAGATTTTTGAGAGTGTTTTCTTTTAAAACACACTCCAATAGAGCTGTCTTGTTATTTCATTGATATTAGATGGAGTCGTAATTAATGCTCAGTCCCTGGACTAGTACAGTGAAGTTTGATAGGTTGTTTCATTGCACCAGACACATGCTAACCTCAAAAATATTACTGCTCTATTCTGCTTACTGGGAATTATTTGGCAGTTTCTTCTGCTTTCCTCAACAGTTAAGATATGTACTGTTTAGAAGTTTGGGGTTAGTAAGATAAATTAAATTAATTAATCTTTTCCATCACAGGATTTAATTACATCTTAAAATATTAGAATAGAACAGTTACTTTAAATTGTAATAATATTTCAGAATATTGAAGTTTTTTTTTGTATTTTTAATCAAATAAATATATAATAATAATAAATAATGATCAAAAACATTTTTAAAAATCTTACCAACCCCAATCTTTTGAACGATAGTGCAAATATAGATTTCTATTTTTCAAATACCTTTTATATATGAATTATTTTGTTTTGCTATCAATGTTGATGCTTAACATTATTGTGTAAAACAATAATACCATTCAAACATTTGTGGTAAGATAAAAAGAGAAGTTTTTATTCATCATGGATGCATTAAATTGATTAAAAGTGACAGTGAAGACATTTATAATGTTACAAAAGATTTATATTTAATGAATGCTGTTCTTTTGAACTTTCTATTCATCAAAGAATCCTGAAAAATAGAATGTATCACGATTTTCTACAAAAATAGTAAGCAGCACAACTGCTTTCAACATTGATAATGATAAGAAATGTTTCTTGAGCAGTAAATCAGCATATCAGAATGATTTCTGAAGGATCGTGATGCTGAAGACTGGAGTAATGATGTGGAAATTTTAGCTTTGACATCACAGTAATAAATTACATTTGACAATATTTTCAAATAGAAAACTGTTATCTTAATTTGTAATTTAATTTTCGCAATATTACTGTTTGTACTGGATTTTTGATCAAATAAATGCAGCCTTGGTAAGTATGAGACTTCTTCCAAAAACAATAAAAAAATAATGTCCCCTCTACATTCTCCAAACTTTTGACAGGGCGCAGCCACACACACACACACACACACACACACACACACACACACACACACACACACACACACACACACACACACACACACACGAGAAGTTCCAACAGTTCTCTCCATTTAGTGATATAGTGCTCTGCTTATCATGCATTGCATTACATTAGTTTGTTATCTTTATAGATTGGATCAGTGCTTTTAGCGCTCTGACTTTAAAGCCCACATCCACTGCATGGAGAAGCAGTTATAGTTCTGACATCCTTACTTTCTATTTCTCCATGCACAATCCGAACAGCCCTTTGTGTAGGAGGAATTCTTTAACAAAAGTTTACCTGGATTTCTCTACATGGTTGCTTAGTCTTCTGCACTGTCTAGAATGTCTGAATAAAGCTCTCCCTATCCGCATAGCTCCTTAGCTGCATTTACACTGCAAGACCTAATGTTCTGATCCAATACTTTTTTCTTCTTTTTGTCTTGTGCATGTGAAATTAGAGTTGTCAGGATTGAATGCTCCATCATGGCCCTTAGAAATTGTCTTGTAGACATGCTTTTTTTCCCCCCTTCAAAATACAAAATATAAGAAAGTCAGTCATACAGGTTTGGAACTGCATGAGGGTAAATGATGAAAGGATTTTCATTAATGGGTGAACTATCCCTTTAAAAACCGAATAGAATAGAGTTAGAAAAGGTTTTTCAAGGACAACTGTACTCTGTTGCCTCATTTTGTGTCTCTTTTAAAGTGCAACTACGTTGTTGTGTGGATTTATATCTGAATGTTATATCTGAATTGACTAACTCACCTTGTTTTGTTTATTCGCTGTCGGCTTATTCTCTGAGTCAGAACCACTTTACTACATCACACATTTGTCTACAGACAAGAGATAAGGCTGGATCACAAATGCACTGCTGCTGGCTGTGGCTTCAAACACCTTGAATTTCTGATACCTTTCCACAGATCCACCTCCGGAGTGCTCTGTCTGAGGTCAGCTTTACTCAGCCAGCTGGAACAGCTGTCCCGGCATTTGTTTCACTAGAGAAACACTGATCGCCTCAGATGTACCTTGCAGGTCCTGTCAGCTCTGTGCCGCTTCCCGGTGAGAAACATGCTGAGTGAGCTCATGCATGGGGAGGTTGTTTTGCAGGGTATTTACATTCTCAATATAGCAGCACCTTACATTTATACTATATCTTTTAGCATTTTCTTGTTGAGGGTTTGTTATGTAGATCATTTTCTTCTCATCAGCTTTTAAATGGGCCAGATTTGATGGCACAAGTCAATGCAAGACTAGGTAAATGTTTTTTCTGTCAGGACCACTATCGTCAAAGATGATTGATTGACTATTAGCATACAGTTTGGATTGGCGGTATGGTTCTGTTCTGGGCAAGAACTCCCTGCGCATCCATGCAGCCTAGCATGGATAAGAGCAGGGGAAGCAGCAATACCCCCCCCCCCCCCCCCCCCCCCCCCCAAACAGAACAGAACCAACATAATGTATTTGCAGATATCATTAATGTCGAATAACAAAATAATTTGGGAATTTAGTCTGATTCAAGGGGAATCAGAATACCAAATCCTGACTGGATGAGAGGAGGAGCTGGGGATGGAGGAGGGTAAATGAGCTCTGGAGACTATCGCGTGATAGCTGCTGATAGTACTGAAGAAGCTTATGTATGCCGTGATAGACGTCGTATTTCTATTGGTAGACGTAATCAGCTGACAGTCAGTTGATGCGAGTTTGACTAACATGACCTGCCAGAACTGACGCTATGCGCTTGATTTCTTTTTACACTATTGTTCAAAGGTTTGGGGTCTGTAAGGTTTGTTTATGTTTCTTATGCTCACTAAGGCCCCGATCACACAGAACGCGTTTTTGCAGCGAGAGGTGCCTCTTTTAAATAGATTTCTGTTGGCAGAGAGTGTTATGCACGCTGCTTATGCGCCCGGGCGCCTCGCGTTTTAGAAGGAGCGCTCTGAGCTCATGAAGTTGAAAAAAAGTCAACTCTGAGCAGAAAAGCACCCGACGTCATCGCGTTTTTTTTCTATTGTCCAATCGAATGAATGGATAGGCGGGCTTTCCGTTGTGGCGACCGTTACCTTGATTAGACTGACAGCACAGCTGATTCGGGGGTTTCCTAGCAACGTAAAAAAAAAAAAAGCGCACTGCTCTTTTCTCAATGAAAAAACGTCAACCAATAAAGGCAGTGCAGTGCGCCTCGCGTTTTCGAACCTGAAAAACGCGTCCTGTGTGATCGGGGCCTAAGACTGCATTTATTTGATCATAAATATTTGTACTTTTTATTTTGTATTTGAATATATTTTAAAATGTAGTTTTTTCCTGTGATGGCAAAGCTTCTTCAGTGTCACATGATCCTTCAGAAATCATTCTAAAATGTTGATTTGGTGCTCAAGAAACATTTCTTCTTCTTAGTACTATTAATGTTGAAAACCGTTTCAGCTGCTTAATATTTCTGTGGAAAAGGTAATAATGTTTTTTCAGGATTCTTTGATGAATAGAAAGTTCAGAAGAACAGCATTTATTATAGTGAAGAGGTCTTTTGTTACATTATACATGCCTTTACTGTCACTTTTGATCAATTTAATGCATCCTTGGGGGGGGGGGGCTATTTCATGCATTCTGACTTATTTACACTGTTAAATAGGTGGATTTCCATGCTAAACATTGCAAAAATTGAAGAAAAAAAAAACGAGTTGGATGTATGACGTATAATACACTCCTTTCACTAAAGAAGTGTGTTTTTGGTTGTGAGGGAAAGATAACCTTGTTCATCTTCCAAAGTAAACAGTGGATGCAGTTCGTTTTTCCGGAGCGGCAACGGAGTTCTCAAAGTTTGTTTGTTTGTTTTATGGTCATGGGTCGGTGTGTTTTGTTGGCAATCGGCATGTAAGTGCATATAATGTAAACAACACGAACATATAGTGAATCAAAAGTTATCCTGGGGTAATTATGCCATGATGTATTGTGTGTGTGTGTGTGTGCTTGTGAGTGACTCTTTAGCTCCGCCCACTGCACGCCTCCACGAGTTCGGCTGTTTTTGGAAAGAATCGGTACAGCGTATCTGTCTTTTATAAATGTGATAAAACTAAAGACTCTTCTGAGATATGAAGGATACTGTGTGTGTTATGTACCCTTTCATAGTCATTTTACTGACCCCAAACTTTTTATGGTACTGTGCCTTTAAACTGAAATAAAAATCGAAGAGAACTGCAGTATGAATGTACAAAGACATGGCAATTTGCAGAATTACATTCCTAAGTGAAAATGCTAGTAAATATAGGTTTTGACGACTAAATAAAACCAGTTGGTCAGTAACTTTGTTAGGAATTGTAACATAATACATGATCAAATTAGAATTGTACAGTTTCACAGACTGTAAACTCTCAAGTTGTGTATGATGCTGCGACTGACAGTGACCTGCGCTGTTTGTCATTCTCGTGTGAAGAAAACCGCAGCAAAATCTCATTGAAATATATATTATTTAAAATACTTTTTTGGGGACAGGGCCGTTAAGAGACATTTGACCGGTTCATTTTCTCAATTCACCCACCATTGGCAGGTGTGGCACAAAGTTAATTTATGACTCTGCTTACTTTAGATGCAACAAATAGCCTAGACCCAAGCTGTTCAAACTCATTGCCAACTATCCTGCTGTCTATGACTGACAGCATGTTGCCTTCTGTTGAAAAGTGGATGCTGACAGCTATTAGAAATCACTTCTGCACATCCACAGGCTATAATCAGCATTATATTTGGCTTCCAGCCAGCTTGTATTCTCAGACAGATGTCAATGAGCCGGAATGTTAGATTGAGTTTCTCCCTTGTGAACCCCGGACAAGGGGAAGTCAACGCAATTCTCACGTTCGAACCAAAAACCCACCTGAGTGCTGTAATCAATTAACACTGTTACACTAAAGGCACTACATGTTTATTAGAAGCCAATCAATTGTCATTAGAACTTGTCATTGTCATTGCCTCTTATTTAGTTTTGTAAATCTGTATCACAATTGCTTTCATATCATTTAGCATCATTGTGGTCATTATTAATTATGATTAAACGGCTCTCTGGAATACTGGATTCACTGAATACTGAATATTACTTATGAATGGGCGAAACTGCAACGCGCAATATGGCGGAATAGCCCTGCCTTCTAAAGTAAAAGAGCCAATCGCTGATTGGTAAAGTCATTGTATCACTGCAGCTGCCGTTAGAAATTGCGTTTCCCTTAGAATCCTGGAACTCACACTTAGGACTGCACATGCACATTGGCTCGTCTAGCCTGAAAATATATATATTTTTGATGCTATTTGATAATAGTAAATAACATTTGTCGGACATTTCATATTAGATTTTGTTGCTGGTTTTAAATGTGTTATTTAATTGTGTGTTTGGCAAGCAGCTTTTGAGATTCCAGGATTCCCCCATTCAAATAGATAGGACTTGGTCTTGCATGCCCCGAAATAGCTGCCCGGAGGCGTTGCAAATATGGCCGCTGAGTGAACAGACTTTCCTTGAAAGGGACTTTGATTCTGATTAGTCAATCGCATCATACAGTATTCTCATATGTCATTATCATCATTATTAGTATTAATGTAATAGACATTGCAGTGTTCATCTTGTTGCTTGGCAGATTGTTTTGTACATTGTACTGGACTACAATTTTCTACGATAATATGACAGGTAAGATTATAAAATAATCTAAATAAGTGTTTCATATATATATATATATTTTTTTTGGTGAGTAAGTAGCAAGTAAAAACGGGATATTTACAGTCAGTCGTAAATAAAACAACACAGTGTTCTTGTATCACCATGAAGGGGTTTATTTTGTTAAACTGTACATATAACATGGCATTAGATGAGATTCAGAATGCATTTTTTTTTTTTTTAAATCAAACCTTCAGTTGCTTCATTGTAAGCAAGTACCCCAATTGTTTGCATTTAACAACTGACAAATTGCAGTGTGCTTACACAATTCAAACAGGCTTTAGTGTTCAGCATAATGGTTTCCTATCATTAAAATATGTCTATTGCTCCTCTGCAAGGTGGTATTGATTTGGGAATTTAAGGTTTCACTCTGCCTATGTGAGCTGCTATGTATGTTGGTCGTGTCTTTCTATATGAGACTGACACTATTCTCTCCGATGTCCGATCCAAACGGGAGTTGGACATCAACAAAAGAAAGGAGCAACATTTCACTATATTTCCTGGTTGAATTTGGGCTGTGAGTGAATTGTTCTTCAATTTGACCTGGATGTTAGAAAAACATTTGAATGACAGCATTCATTTTCAGCTTGCATTAGGGACTTAAAAACCGAGGCAATGCATTAAAAATATAACAAAATTCTAAACAAAGTCAAAAACTGAGCATGCTCTGTGTTTGTCCTATATTTTGCCAGAGACTGGGGAGGCACGCCAAAAAGATCTGTGTTCCTCTGTAAGTTTGTACGAACATGTTCAAAGTTAATTTACATCTTTATCTCTCCTTCTTTTTAAAAATAATCAATCAGTGCTGCTCTATTTTCACTTCTAAAGCACAGATATGCTGGCAGAGGCTGCAATCTTTCTCCCTGTGATTTCATCTGTGGGATGTTTCCTATCAAAGCCAGCTTGTCCTCAAAGTCTCATATCCTCAATTTGAAGCTGTGCCACAGTTTGGCATTGCAGTGTATGTGTGCGTGTATCTCACTGCTCATGGAAGATGTGACATGAGCAGCAATCCCTGGTGCTTCTTTTTTTACATCATCTTCGTTAATGTCAGGTTCAGATATTTCTTTTATGTAAGTGGATTCCACCCAATAGAGCAGACATATCTTGGAAAACAGGATTTTTCCGGCTCTTTTGAAATAAAAAAGTTTGATGTACCATGTAGACATGTATGCTCTGACATTCATAAAGCAAAGCTTTCTCTTAGTCCACGGAGACTATTTATGGAGATTAATGCAGCAAAAATTGGGTATTGATGTCACACCCATGAGCAGCTTTACATATGACCGCCTCCGTTTACATATCATCTCCTATTTGGTATTCAGAAAATTTGTGGGGGTGTTGCTTATAATTTCATACGTGAAAAGGTTAGCCAATCATAATAAACATAACTTACACTACTGTCCACAAGTTTGGGGATGGTACGATTAAAAAAAAAAAAGTTTTTGAAAGTCTCTTTTGCTTACCAAAACTGCATTTATTTGATTAAAAAAAAATACAATAAAAACAGTAATATTGTGAAATATTACAATTTAAAATTCTATTTGAATACATTTTAAAATGTAATTTATTCCTATGATGTCAAAGCTGAATTGTTAGCAGCCATTACTCCAGTCTTCAGTGTCACATGATCCTTCCAAAATCATTCTATGAAACATTTCTTAATATTATCAATGTTGAAAACGCATGTGCGGCTTAAGATAACCAATACATTATTCAGGATTATTTGATGAATAATATGTGTGTCAGAACAGCAATTATTTGAAATAGAAACATTTTTGTAACATTATTTGTTTAATTTTTTTTTACTGTTTTTACTGTATGATAACACAAGTGACAGTGTTTACTGTCACTTTAGATCAATTTAATGCGTCCTTAATATGAATATCAATAAATAAATGTGAAAATTCTCACAAAAAGTGTTTATACAGATGTACTAATAACTATTTCACAGTTTTTTTTTTAAAGGCAGCATAGATGGAATCCTCTAGGATTGCATTAAGACTTGACTATATATTAGATTTATTCATTTATTTTAAAATACTACTGTCAAAACTGATACATAATTTTGTTTGGTTTATGTCAGCAGTGTTTTGTGAGCCAGTCATGATATGACGCATAAACTGCTATTACAAGATGGAGCAGTGCCAAATATTGGATCTGCCAGCAATCCTATGACCTGTAAGTAACCAGTTTCATTTTAATGTTTCATCAGATGACACATTACAAATATAAAAGTCATTTTAGGCTGACAGACATCCGAGTAACTGACACAATGACCCAAACTGTTACAGTCACTCATCAGCACAGTGAACCCAGCAAATAATGCAAAATGCCAGTCACAGACACTTTAACTTATCTGGAGAAACTTAATAACAAGGCTTCACAGGAATAAGCTCTTAGTGCTGTCAGCGCGGTATCACAATAGGCTGATGAAATGGCTTAATCAGCCTCCCTCTAACCATTCATCTGAAACCTTCAATATTATCCCACCTCAGCAGGAATTACGCTACAATTCCATGCAAGAGACAGACACAGAAAGAGAGAGATGATTAGCGTCTTATCCTGCCAGAACACTAGCTTTTACCCAGACTGCCTTGCTCTTCCTGTTGACACGTGTGGTGTAGTCATTCATCCTCCTGTTGGGCACGCTCAAGTGATTCAGTGAGCTGCCATATCCAATATGACTGTGATCTCTTGTTGTAAAACATATTTGTATGCAATTTATTTTCTGTGGCACTAGAATGTCTTGTTTTTATCAGCATATACGGATATATATTTTTGTGTTACACTGTCTTGTAGATCCCTCTTGAATGGGAATATATGAACATCCATCAACTGATGAGCCGAGCTGTTATGTTTGTGCGTGTGTGTGTGTGTGTGTGTGTGTGTATATTGATAGGTGCGGATTCTGAAATCCACTGCCGCTTCAATATATATATATATATATTATATATTGATTCAATATATATATATATATATATATTGAAGCGGCAGTGGATTTATATCTATATCCAAGTTATAATCAAAGCATTAATCAATATTTATCCTCCTATATTATTATAATGATTTTTAATGATTCTATCCAGGTTATTGTTTCTTCATATGTTTTTTAAAGTTTGCATTTGGTCTCTGAGGAGTGACTGAGGGTCTGGCCCATGCCAGGAGTGTCTTTCATTTTATATTATCTCCTTTTACTGAAACACTGAAGAATTATGGTGAATATTGTCTGTACCTCTTACTGAGAGAAAGCACATGTTATCAGTATGTTTTGGGAAACTTTCTGGTCAGAGCTGGGGCTCCACTAACTCCAACCTTGGAGAAACTGTTTATGTGTGCCAGTATTCTGTGTTGCATATCAGTATTGGAAGTGGAGTATATGGGCATCCTAGGAAATGGGTGGACTTGTTTTCTGGGCAAGCTGGTGCCTGCTCCAGACCTGGAAGTTCACTACGTGCCTAATTCCGGGGGTGAAATCATCAACAAGTGATTTATGAAGACGTGCATCTGATTAACTGACAATGTGTGGAAATGTACTATGACTATCTATTTTCTCTTAGCCAATCAGAATCATTCATCGTAATGATGTAGCTAGACCTTGAAAAGAGTATACCTGTTGAGAAATTGTATGTACGAAAGACTGGTAGAGAGTCCTAAACTATATATATAATATTAGTGCTGGGCAAATGATTAATTGTGATTGATCACATCTAAAATAAAAGTGTGTACTGTGTATGATTATTATGTGTGTATATATAAATACACACATATGCATGTATATATTTAAGAAATATTTGCATGTATACTGTATCTATATTTATATAATTTATCTTATATAAATATAAATATTTTATATATATATATATATATATATATATATATATATATATATATATATATATATATATATATATATATATATATATATAAATATAACGCATTTTTCTGAAATATGTATTTACAGTGTATCCGTAAAGTATTCACAGCGCTTCACTTTTCCCACATTTTGTTAAATTACATCTAATACAACATGTCAGAGCACAAACCAAACCATGAAGTCCAAGGAATTATCTGTAGACCTCTGAGACAGGATTGTATCGAGGCACAGATCTGGGGAAGGGTACATAAAAAATTCTGCAGCATTGAAGGTCCCAATGAGCACAGTGGCTTCTATCATCCATACATGGAAGAAGTTTGGAACCACCAGGACTCTTCCTAACTTCCAAACTTGGCGATCAGGTGAGAAGGGCCTTAATCAGGGAGATGACCAAGAACCCAATGGTCACTCTGTTAGAGCTCCAGTGTTTCTCTGTGGAGAAAGGAGAACCTTCCAGAAGAACAACCATCTCTTCAGCACTCCACCAATCAGGCCTGTATGGTAGAGTGGCCAGACGGAAGCCACTCCTCAGTAAAAGGCACATGACCGCCTGCCTGGAGTTTGCCAAAAGGCACCTAAAGGACTCTCAGACCACGAGAAACAAAATTCTCTGGTCTGATGAAACAAAGATTGAACTCTTTGGCCCGAATGGCAAGCGTCATGTCTGGAGGAAACCAGACACCGCTCATCACCTGGGCAATACCATCCTTATAGTGAAGCATGGTGGTGGCAGCATCATGCTGTGGGGATGTTTTTCAGCGGCAGGAATTGGGAGACTAGTCAGGATCAAGGGAAAGATGAATGCAGCAACGTACAGAGGCATCCTTGATGAAAACCTGCTCCAGAGCACTCTGGACCTCAGACTGGGGCAAAAGTTAATCTTCCAACAGGGCAATGAGCCTAAGCACACAGCCAAGATCACAAAGGAGTGGCTACAGGACAACTCTGTGAATGTCCTTGAGTGGCCCAGCCAGAGCCCAAACTTGAGTCCGGTTGAATGTCTCTGGAGAGATCTGAAAATGGCTGTGCACCGACGCTCCCCATCCAAACTGATGGAACTTGAGAGGTCCTACAAAGAAGAATGTGAAAAACTGCTAAAAAATAGGTGTGCCAAGCTTGTAACATCATACTCAAAAAGACTTGAGGTTGTAATTGGTGCCAAAGGTGCTTGAACAAAGTATCGAGCAAAGGCTGAAAAAATACTTTTTTTCATGATATTGTTTTTAATACATTTGATTGCCCATTTTCCCTGCTTCTAATACATCAAATTTGAAGACAAAATGTTCACTTGCTGCCTAATATATCCCACCCACTAACAGGTGCCACGATGAAGAGATAATCAGTGATATTCACTTCACCTGTCATAATGTTATGCCTGATCATTGTATATATATATGTGTATATGGGTGGTTGACGTGACGCTACATTTTTGTGTTCATGGTGACAAATATAAATAAAAATATATAATATTTCATTCAAATATCGGTTGTTATATACAGTTTAATCTTCCAGAACTAATACATCTGTAATTAATGAGTATTATAATTCAAATATGTAAATATTTTGTTTTAAACATGACATTTGTCCACTGGTGTGACTGTCCGGGGTAGCGTTGCTTATCTTAAAACTACTGTAATTAAATGAAAAATAAGTCTAAATACATTAAAATACTTGAATAGATGTTATAGCGGTGTTAACTTAATGAAACTAAAGGTTATAAGTCATAAGGTCCCCATTTAGAATAATTGTGACACATTACATTTTGTCCGCAAAACTGGTGTCCACCTGGTGTGACACCATTCTGTAGATTTAAACGGGCATTCATTTGGGCACCCTATTACTGAGAGGGGGTCTTCTTCAATCCAGGAAGTACAGTAGACCTCACTGGAGCACATGGACTGCCCAGAAGGTAAGTTCTGTTTAAAATATTTTCACAATATTGCTATTTCCGTGCACTGTTGGAAATGGGATCCATTATGCAGTCCTTTGGTGTGACATAATTTAAGTATTGATCTGAAAATTTCCATCAATTTAAATTGATTAACTATTGAAAATAATGTAAACCTTAACACTGTTAGTCAGGATTGAAGACTGTCTCTCATATAGCTAGGCCACAAACTGGCCTTTATCTTGAAAATGTCCACTGGTGTGACAGCACTGTCCTATAGTGTGACATGAAATCAGTGTCACACTGGTGGAAATGGCTGTCACACCAGTGGACGTAAACATTCTTTGTTCAGTGATGTCCGGTTCGTGAACGAATCGTAACCACAGACTGTTAACAATTGTTTTTAATTAGTAGGCTATTTAAACATTATGATAAACATTTTTTGTAAAAAATATTTTAATAACACGGTTTGGCGGTTAGAGTTCTAATGACGGTGTTCAACTATAACCATCGGTCTCACGGTTATATCCTATTCCCTTCGTAACTTCCCTCCCAACCTATAGTAGCTAATTGTAGTAGTGATGTTTGCATTTTCTTACTCTCAGAATTGAAGGACACAACCTTCCTTCTCTGTTTTGTTATGGCTAGTTTGAAATCCACATTGAAAGTGAGAGGCTGAGATGACAAGCAAGGAAAGGACCAGGAAGTATAGGGAGAGGCTGAATAAAGATCCTCAGAGGAGAGAGAACATCCTGAAAGAGAGATGCAGAAAGTAAATTTGACAAGCTACCAAAAGTTATTTAGGCATAAGAATTGAAGCGTTTCATGACATGATTAATGCTTCATCGTATCACAATAGTCATGGTTGGTTTCATAATTTTCCCCACAGATATCAGGAGAAGAAAGCATGTGGGAAAATTGTTCAGCTCAGTGTAAAGTCTATGTTGCCAGCAACAAGGAAGAAGCTACAAGAAAAATGGAGAGAGTCAAAGAGGAGATGTAGGGCCAGGGAAAAAGCCACTAAGGCTATCCTTGATCTAACGCCACAATCACCTCAGGATCAGGATCATGACCAGCCATTCAATCGTGAAGAGATCAATGAGGCCCCAGTGCCAGTGCCTGTTTTGTGTAGCACACCAACACAATCACCTAAAGAGATGTCCACCAGAGACCAAAGGACACCCAAAAGAGTACGAAAAAGATCTGTCAACAAACAACTAAGGAAGCTAAGAATGCAAAATGAGAAGTTAAGGAAGCAACTTAAAGCTGAAAAAAGAAGATCGGATAGGTTTAGAAAAAAGAATAAACGCCTTGTGCAAAGACGGAAGGTGGATAAAAATGCACACACAAACACACAAGCAAAACAGTCAAAACGAAGAAACATTGCTCAAGAAAGGAAGAAACAAGTGGAGTCCTTCCTATTGAGAGACGAGAGCAGCAGGCTTCTTCCGGGGAAAAAGGACACTGTTGGGAGGAAAGAAAAAATGCAAAGGAGAGTACTTGTAAAGTCTTTGGTGGACTTGCACAAGGAATTCTCCCAGACAGCTGCACTAAACCATAGAATGTCTTACAGGCAGTTTCTACGCTATAAGCCATTTTATGTAACAGAAGCCAAGGCAAATGATCGTAATACATGCGCCTGCTACCAACATGAGAACATGCGTCTCCTTATTGATGCCTTGTCACAACGTGGTGTCCTACCTTCAAAAAGCCTATCATATCTTCTTTCCAGCATAACCTGTAATATGGACAACATGAAATGCATGGAGCGCACATGCACTGAGTGCTGCAATGATGAAGTCCAGATTGCCATATTTAATCTAGATGATCGGGCTAGATGGGAACACTGGGTAAAGGAAGATGTGGTTGTAGGAGACAAAACATACAAAAACTGGGTGAAGAAAACTGAAAATGGTACAATCGGAAAACTGGTTGAGGAGTTCAACAAAGAATTGGACGGTATTGCTATCCATCAATTCAACTGGCTTCACCAGGCCCAGAAATTCAGGCATCTTAAAGAAAATCTAAAAGACAACGAAATGGTTCTGCATGTGGACTTTTCAGAGAACTATGCCTGCAAACTGAACACGGAAATCCAGGCATTTCATTTTGGAGGAAACCGGCAGCAGGCATCCATCCATACTGCAGTGGCTTACACATCCACAGGCTCACAGTCCTATGCCACAATCTCTGACTCTGTCAGCCACAACGAACGTGCTGTGTGGGCCCACCTCAAACCAGTGGTACAGGAAATTATAGCAAACTCTGGCCACAAGATTGACACGCTTCATGTGTTGAGTGATGGTCCAGTCACCCAATACAGAAACAAGGCAAACTGTTACCTTTTGAGTAGTGTACCCTACACATGGAGGCTGAAGCGAATCACCTGGAATTACTCCGAGAGAGCCCATGGGAAAGGTGCACCCGATGGAGTTGGGGGATCAGTGAAACGCATGGCAGACAACCATGTCCATGGGGGGCAAGACATACAAAGCCCTAAGGACCTCTATGAGTTCCTAGCCCGAAAAGAGGTCCCAAACATAAAATTCAAATGGATCGATGAGGCAGATATCCAGGTGTTCAACGAGATGTTGCCACCTTCTGTCCCGAAAGTACCTGGCATCTTAAACACGCGCCAAATACTTTCCTTCTCTGCTGGAGAGATCTTCTATAGGTCTCTAAGCTGTTTCTGCCGCTACCCAGAGATGTGCGATTGCTTCTCTCCAAGCAAGATGAGGCCAGACAATCGGTCAAAAGATTCAGAGGAACCACTTGCCTGTGAAGTCCAAAAGACCCAACCTGAGAGTCCCAGAGGTGGAGAGGAAGAGTTTGACGACAAGTACACTGTAGGGAAATTCGTCATCGTCCGCTATGACAAGAAGCCATTTGTTGGCCAGATCACACAACTAAATGCTGAGCACATTGAGGTCAATTGCATGATGCAAATTGGCTGGAAAAACACATTCAAGTGGCCTGCTAGGCGAGACTGCATTATGTACAGCAAGGACCAACTTGTCAGTGTCATCTCTGAGCCAGAGCCCCACCAGCGTGCAGCCCAGCTCACCAAATATGACTGGCTGATGTTCAATGTGGTGTGAAAGGAGTAGGATGAGTCCTTAAACTCTAAAACTACTGTTTTTTTTTTATTTGTTTGTATTTCATGGTGTACTCTGTTGTACAGCACAGTTCCAAAAGAAAATAATCAGTTAACTATGAATTATTATTTGTAAGAACTACAGGATGTTTTGCTGTTTTATATAGGTCAATTCCTTTTAATTATTTATTCCATTATTTGTTTACATGTTCATGTTATGTTGCTAAATGTTATGATAGCTCCCAGGTTTTTTTTATAGGAATGTTGGTTTCTTCTTCTTTATTGTACAAAAAACATTTGAGCTTTAAGCTGTAACTTTATTTGAATGATTTTTTATAATTATTTGAACAAAAAATAATAAATGTGACTTTGTACAAAACAGGGGCATACTGGTACTTTTTGTTGTCCAATGATGTGACGAAATGTCCTGTGCTGTGACAAAGTGAATTATAAGTGGAAAAGGCACTTAAATGCACAAATTTATGTAAAAGGTGTTGAATAGTATAATAATGATATCATCACTATGCACATATAAGGATGGAATGAAGCTTCATTAGGTTTTATACTAATTATAATTAATATAATCCAGACATTTGGGTAAAGTCCCTATGTGTACATCTTATAGTGGGATAATAACATGATTGTGAATTTTTATTGGCTACTTCTGATGTGGGAATGTAATTAGGACAAATTGATAAGGATTGTGCATATTTGTCTTATCGTTCACACAATCTCTGAATTAAATATTAACATAAAAAATTGTCACACCGGTGGACAATATTTGGGACTACCACACAAAAAAGTTAATAAAATGCAAAATAAATAAGGAATTAGAAAGGGACACATTCAGTTTTGAATTATTCACATATTAAGCAATATAATTATAAGACATTTGACATACATTTTAGATTTTTTTTTTTCCCACTTTGGATTTGAGTTCACGTCAACCACCCATATATATATATATATATTCATGCATATATATATATATATATATATATATATATATATATATATATATATATATATATATATATATATATATATATATATATATATATATATATATATATATATGCATGAATATATATATATATATATATATATATATATATATATATATATATATATATATATATATATATATATATATATATATATATATATATATATATATGCATGAATATATATATATATATATATATATATATATATATATATATATATATATATATATATATATATATATATATATGCATGAATATATATATATATGCATGAATATATATATATATATATGCATGAATATATATATATGCATGAATATATATATATGCATGAATATATATATATATATATATATATATATATATATATATATATATATATATATATATATATATATATATGCATGAATATATATATATATATATATATATATATATATATATATATATATATATATATATATATATATATATATATATATATATATATATATTATATATGCATGAATATATATATGAATATATATATATATATATGCATGAATATATATATGAATATATATATATATATATATATATGAATATGAATATGAATATGAATGATATTGTGTGTGTGTGTGTGTGTGTGTGTGTGTGTGTGTGTGTGTGTGTGTGTGTGTGTGTGTGTGTGTGTGTGTGTGTGTGTGTGTGTGTGTGTGTGTGTGTGTGTGTGTGTGTGTGTGTGTGTGTGTGTGTGTGTGTGTGTGTGTGTGTGTGTGTGTGTGTGTGTGTGTGTGTGTGTGTGTGTGTGTGTGTGTGTGTGTGTGTGTGTATATGTATACATGTAATATTTCAGCACTTTAAAAATATGAAAAACCATAAAAATAAAATATTTATTAAGGTACTAGTGTATTTTTTCTTCTTTAAAATTATCCTACATGATAGAAATGGTGTCTTAATTGAAGAATCACTCACATACATTCATTGGTGTATAAATGGATTATGTTTGGACCGACTTTAGAAAACTGCAGACATACGCAGCCTAAGCGGTGTGCTTTATCAGCTTGACAAGTGTGTGAAGCACAGGTAATGTTCCCTGCAATATCTTATTATCCTACTCTAAATTGAAGTTTCATTAAAAAAGGCCCAATGGGTACTCGCTCCAGTGGTCGCAGATTTAGAAGTCTGCCCACCTACCACCAGGCATTTTAATCAAAGTTAAATCAAGGAAAAATGAAATCTCATCAGTGCACGTCGGCTCATTTCTCCGTCTACCCTTCCTTAAATCAGTCAGGGATCCCAGGGCATCATGACTTTGTTCTGTACTGGAGGTTTGTACAAGTTTTAATTTCAGCGACAGCAGACTTTCTCAGCTTTTGTAAGAAAGAAAAGGTTTATTACTGCCTGTGGTATTAGATGTAAGCTGGATTTCTGGGTGAAAAGAATAGGCACAAAGACAAAAACAAGCACAAAGTTAAATAATTACTTATTGTGTTACTTGCTTGGTGGTAGGTGGGCAGAGTTTTAAATCTGCGACACTGAAGCGAGTACAACACCTTGTCACTGGGGCAGTACCCTTCAAAAACCCTCGTTTACCTTATTTACTCCTAAAAGGTTCCTAGTAGTACCTTGAGGTACATTGCGACTCTAATACGCACCTGTTAGGGGTAAAAAAGGTTAAAAGATGTGTTTTTAAGTAGACTGTAAACTCAGCCCGATCTGCCGGCGATTTGATTTCACCCTGCAGCTCAGGCTGGAAACCTGTTACAAATTTGCGGGAACCAATCACGAACCGGCTTATCCACCTGGGGCGCTATTGGCCGGTTTAACACAATGATGGATAGAGAAGCGATGGATCATTGGTCTGATTGGTTGAAGGACTATCCAATTTCGTACAAAGTCATTTGAACTATGCTCGTTGATCATGCCTCTTGTGCAGTAAAAAAAACAATCTTGTTCATTCTTAAAAGATTGAGCTTGAGTTTTTAAGGGTACTGCCCCACAAACACAAGAGTGTAAAGAAAATGTTGTGTTCCAGGTAATTAATACCTACAATTTTAACATGAGGATGAATAAATAATGTCAGAATTTTCAAGTTTAGGTTTACTATTTTTTTAAGGCTGCATTTTCAGGTAAAATGTCTTCAGGGAAAAGACAAAAAATTTTCTGTACAAATGCCTCACTCAAACATCTACTGTACCTATTACAGTACAAATAAGATTCCAGGTGGGAACACTGTCTTCCACAAAACCTGTTCATTTAATATATTGCACTGTCCGGAATATTGAAGAAATGTGTTCCAAGCCTTGGGTTCATCATCTTCTTCAGCTGTCTATAAAGCTATAAACATCAGCATTATGGCCTCAGGCCCACATTAGACCTTTATCACAGATCATACCTATCAGATCAAGCCCTGATTCAAGGCCTGAGTCTCTGATTGGTTTGAATGACCTTGAGAGCACCAATAACCAGGCCATTTCCTGCATATCTGTAAAGGAATTTCATTCACCAGTAGTTTTTTTGTTTTTGTTTTAGCTATTATGTATTTATTTTATTTTGTTTGCTTGCTATTCATTGCCTTCAAAGTATACAGTACACTGTAAAAAAACGTCCACCTATTTCAACTTATAAACTTAAATTCAGTTGCTGCTTTAAATTGAAGTAGAATCAACTTGAGATCATGAGTTATATGAGATTCAACTACATTTTTTAAGTCAGTTTAATATAATTTAATTTGAAATGGCTTGTACAACTCAAGGCATTTCAACTTAAATAATATTAAACGGACTTAAAAAATCGAGTTGAATCTCATAATGCATGAATCTCATATAAATAATTTATTTTAAAAAGTAGAAATTGTTTAAATTATTTTGATGTGTTAGAGTAACGTAAAAACGTACGGATTTTATGATTTTTACAGTGTATGTCATTTAGAACTGGTAGCTTTATAATTATGTTTATACATTTTAATATGCTCTATCATTTGTACAGTCAGTTGATATGACTATAAAAAATGTAAGAGCAAAAAGTTGTGATCAGTGGTTTTTATTACAATGCTGAATTTCTAAAGCCCACCTTCACTCTCAGATTTCCCTTTTAATAATGAAAGGGATTAAGACACCACACAGGTAATCATTGATTCCCGCTTCCAATTCACCCATGCAAACAAAGTCGATACGGACATCTGATTTCTTGACTCGTCTCCCCATCCTCATCAAAATATCTTTCAAAGCCCTGTTGTCCCCAGAGGCTCTTGGTTATTTTTTGTCTCCTGCTTGCAATCTCAAATTTATAACCTCTTATTTCTCTCTACTCAGGTCTGCCTAGACAGAGGAAGGAAAGGTAAGAAGTCTCCTTTCATTTTCTCTTCCCATATTGTTTTTCCGAGTCTAAATGCATATGATGCTCTTCAATATGATCACCTAGGTATCTGCAATAAAGGCGGTACAGTGGCAGAGAAATAACAGCTTTAGTTTGCATTATGACCTGTGCGCCAGAATGATGAAACCTGTTATTGCATGTCACGACCTCTGCAGTGCAAAAGGTAATGGAAGATAGAATGTTATTTTTAAGCCAAGCAGGCCGAGCATTTATGTAACACAATGCATTCAGCACAAGAACTTAGAGAATTGCGGTTGAAAGAAAGGGTTGAATAGCTGTGATTTGGGTAAACACAATTTGATGTGTAACATTTGTCAGATGCTAAGTCAGAATAAAAATAGATGAATGCTCATTTCTGCTTCAAAATGAAGTTTTTCTGCTGTCTGAGCAACCTGAATATGCGTTCAAGGAACAGTTCACTCAAAAATGAAAGTTCTGTCATCGTTTACTCGCCCTCGTGTTGCTTTAAACTTGTAGGATGTCTTCTTCCATAGAACGTGAACAGAATAATTTGGACATATTTTTAATGCAATTGGAAGTTCTTAAAGGCAGGGTAGTCGATTTGTTCCAGAAACATTTTTGTTATGCTGGTTGAAAGTCTCTTCACATCCTGATAGCAATCACTAAGTTAAGTGGTCTAAATGTATATACAGGGAGTGCAGAATTATTAGGCACGTTGATTTTCTGATCATATTTTTTTTCCAGGCACATTTGACCAATTCCAAACCACAGTAATCCTAATAACTACTATTGATTTAGTATTTAATAATGTATAAGTGATATATAATTGTTCATGAAGGCTGGAAATGAAAATCACCTTATATTCAGGTGTGCAGAATTATTAGGCATGTTTTCTTTTACAGATAAATTGAGCCAAAAAAGAGATTTAACTCAGACTGAAAAGTCAAAAAGTATTAAATGCCCATGAGAAGGATGCAATACTAATGCAATACTAGACATTGCAGTTAAGGCATGACCATTGGACAGTGAAATGCTCGTTGGGTCAGCAGGATCTGACAAAAACAGGTGGTGAAGAAAAGACACCTGTTAACTGCAAAAGAATTAAGAATTAAGGTGAAGAATTAAGGGTGAAACCATCAGGAACCCTTTAGTCTCCAGCGCCACCATTTTCCTCTAGTACCACTGTTTGAAGAATTCATCTTCCAGAATCTGGCAGTACGTTTTGGGAGTTCATTTTTAGTCCATCTCTGCAAAACGGACTTCAGGATGGAGGATACTAGAGGATGTGGTGCTGGTCCTTCAAGAGTCACTCTCAACCTATCTGTCCATAAAGCCTATAAAAAAACCTTCTTAATGTATTTTACAACACTTCAGCTTGTGATTCTTATCTAGTGGGGGTCATTTTTTAGGATTCTTTACCTAACTGAAGTCTCTGAGATCCTGACACCTTGCACTTCTGGAGACTCCAGGTAGGTTGCAGCTTTGGAAAATGGTGGCGCTGGAGACTAAAGGGTTCCTGATGGTTTCACCCTTAATTCTTCACCTTAATTCTTAATTCTTTTGCAGTTAACAGGTGTCTTTTCTTCACCACCTGTTTTTGTCAGATCCTGCTGACCCAACGAGCATTTCACTGTCCAATGGTCACGCCTTAACTGCAATGTCTAGGATTGCATTAGTATTGCATCCTTCTCATGGGCATTTAATACTTTTTGACTTTTCAGTCTGAGTTAAATCTCTTTTTTGGCTCAATTTATCTGTAAAAGAAAACATGCCTAATAATTCTGCACACCTGAATATAAGGTGATTTTCATTTCCAGCCTTCATGAACAAATATATATCACTTATACATTATTAAATACTAAATCAATAGTAGTTATTAGGATTACTGTGGTTTGGAATTGGTCAAATGTGCCTGGAAAAAAAATATGATCAGAAAATCAACGTGCCTAATAATTCTGTACTCCCTGTATATATATAGATGGAAACATGCGACCGTCATGCGCGGTTCTGAGTGAGAGTGTGTGTGAGGTAAACCCATAGACTGTAAACCGCGCGTCTACGCATTCATTCGCACAGAGACACGCATGATTCTTATTTAAATGGTCTTTTTTGCGGTTTAATATTCACAGACACTAGTCTATATCACAATATGCGTTCTTAGGTACCGAAATTTGGTACCGATTGATTTAATGGGAATCGGTAGTACCAACGTAATTTGGTCGGTGCCCTTAAAAGTACCGAGTTCGGTACCCAACCCAAATAGTTACATCGTGTACTAAGACCGACGGAAAATTTAAAGTTATGCTTGGTGCAGCGGCGCAATGATATTGAAAATAGTCCCAAGCACACTCTCTGTGCAAGCAGGTTATCATGTTGGTTATGTTGACGGAAGTTAGCCTATTTTCAGGCGCTGCGTAATATCATTGCGCCGCTGCACCCATAGTACGGCAGCAAAGTTCCTCGATTATTACGCAGGAAGAGTATAGTTCCTAGCCATATCGGTCTAGAAAATCGCAACTTTTCATTTTCCATTAGTCTTAGTACACAATGTAACTTTACACATCACAACATGTAAATAGGAAAATGTTGGCGTTATTTTGTCACTTATTGAGCAGTAGGCTAGATGGAGCTGTTTACCTCCAAAACTCCAGCGTTGAGCTAAGCTAGGCTAGCGGTGGGTGCGTCAGACAGAGTTATGGCACGCGCAGAGATGAGAATGTATGGACTTATCTAACTCTGGGGGATACGGTCAATAAGCTAACGTCCCAGAAAGTTGCTGTGTTCCTTTAAGAGAATGATTCACTCATGAATCAGACATTGTAGTGTTAAAATTCCTTTATTGCTTTTGCATGGAAGAAATAATCTCATACGGGTTTGAAATGACTTGATATTGATAATTATCCCTTTAAAGATGAATAGACACAATACTACTGTCAAATATGTACACTAGGCTGACCATTGCTACTTTCATGTTTTATTTTCTTAGCAGTGATGCATTTTCAAAACACATCTCCCACTGAACTTGTTGGAAAAAACAGAAAGTGAACCGATTTAGGTAAAAAAAATACGATGCATTAAAACAAACGTTTGAATACAAACCAAAAAAGTTAATTTGATTTTAATTGGTTTTCCTTCTGAATGCACCAACAAGTGATTGTCTGTCAGTAATTGGACCGAAAGACTGATCCTGACTTTTTGGACTGTCGACCATCATATCTCTCAACCACTCAAAAAGGCGCCTTGCTCTGCCCAGGGTCTGCTGCGACGCCAAATTCAGAGCTTGAGTACCGCAGCTGTGTAGTGCAGATAGCTTGCTGTCAAAAGCTGTTTCTCAGGCGAAGGACAATTATGCTCAATCAGAGATGATGCTTTACTGAGTGTTTTCCTCCCTCTCATGCGCCTCTGATTTGGTTTACGAGAGAATGTGACTGATGGCGATCTTCCAGAGATGTTGAGCGAGTGGGGTTTTAAAATTGCAACAGCAGCCAATTATGGAACAGACAGAGCACATGCTCATTAAATTTGCACAAGAATCTCAGCATTTCGAAACCATTAGCTCTGAGACCTCATTCTCAATTTCAGATGTTTCTCTGGGAGCATACTGATAATAGAAGTAGTGGTGTAAAGCATTATGGAAATTGTGTGTACCAGCAGATGTGAACCGTTGAGAGTGCAGTGATCATGTTGATACACCAGCAATTGAGGCTGAAATTCAGTTTGTTTGTTTTATATGCCGCATGGTGCCCATTGACAGCACTCTGAAGTGCACTAGTTCATGTTTAAATAGAACCTTTAAAGGGAAAGTCATCCAATTCAGCAATCATTTACTCATCTTGGTATGGGAATTGTGAATGATTTAAAGAGATAGCTGACCAAAAAAATTTACATTTTGTCCTCGTTTTCATGTTGTTCCAAACCCATAAGACTTTCGTTCATCTTCGAAACACAAATTAAGATATTTTTAATGAAATCTGAGAGATTTATGTCTCTCTATTGAAAGTCTATTCAACCAAAACTCTTGATGGTTCAAAACAACAAAGATAAATTGAATGAAAGTCTGGGTTTGGAACGACACGAGGGTAAGTAATACTAATTGATAACAGACTTTTCATTTTTGGGTGAACTATCACTTTAGCAATTCAAGTTCCAATTGCTTTTAGTGATTCTTGTTCCTTAACAATCCCATTAATGATGTAAATGATATTGCCGAATTATATGATTGAAGACTTTTCATCTATTTTCAGAGGTAGCTTAAATGCAATGCAATAATTTACCTTAATATAAAAGAAGTTCTGTCATGTCACACCGGATCCAGTATCACTCTTAAAAATAAAGGTTCCTTTAACATCCATGGAACCTCTTCACTGCACAAAAAGTTCTTTATAGTGATAAAAGGTTCTTTAGATTATTAAAATATTTTTGACACTAAGAAAATAACTGTTCACTGAAAGGTTATTTGTGGAACCCCAAAATAGTTATTTTATAGCACTTCTGCGAAAAGAAAAAAAAACCTTTCTTTAAGGGTGTGTTCATACTTGTGTTTGGTATGTTTGGTTAGATTAAAACGAACCCTGGTGCATAGTGTGGTTCAGAATAAGTGTGAATGCTGCCATCTGAACCCTGGTGCACACCAAACAAGTGCGCTTCCAAACTCTGGTGTGGTTCAAATTATATACATTATATTACTTAAAGTTTTAGGACGCCTGCCTTTACATGCACATTAACTTTTATGACATCCCATTCTTAATCCATAAGGTTTAATATGGAGTTGGCCCACCCTTGCAGCTATAACAGCTTCAACTCTTATGGGAAGGCTTTCCACAAGGTTTAGAAGTGTGTTTATAGGAATTTTTGACCATTCTTCTAGAAGTGCATTTGTGAGGTCAGGCACTGATACTGAACGAGAAGGCCTGGCTCGCAGTCTCCGCTCTAATTCATCCCAAAGGTGTCCTATCGGCTGGAGGTCAGGACTCTGTGCAGGCCAGTCAAGTTCCTCCACAACCAAACTCGCTCATCCATGTCTTTATGGACCTTGCTTTGTGCACTAGTGCCCAGTCATGTTGGAACAGGAAGGGGTCATCCCCAAACTGTTCCCACAAACAGCATTAAGAGTTCCTTTCACTGAAACTAAGGGGCCAAGCCCAACCCCTGAAAAACAACCCCACACCATAATCTCCCCTCCACCAAACTTTACACTTGGCACAATGCAGTCAGGCAAGTACCGTTCTCCTGGCAAACCAAACCCAGACTCGTCCATCAGATTGCCAGACAGAGAAGCGTGATTCGTCACTCCAGAGAACAGTGACGGCGTGCTTTACACCACTGCATCCGACGCTTTGCATTGCACTTGATGATGTAAGGCTTGGATGTAGCTGCTATAATACCACTAACTGTTAACCGTAGAATATTTAGTAGTGAGAAATTTTCACGAATGGACTTATTGCACAGGTGGCAACCTATCACGGTACCACATTTGAATTCACTGAGCTCCTGAGAGTGACCCATTCGTTCACAAATGTTTGTAGAAGCGTCTGCATGCCTAGGTGCTTGATTGTATACACCTGTGGCCATGGAAGTGATTGGAACACCTGAATTCAATGATTTGGAGGGGTGTCTCAATACTTTTGGCAATATAGTGTATGAACGCAACATGGACCAAAGACATGTAAATGAACCAAAAACAGGAAAATTAGACCCTAAAAAGTACAGAATGCTCAAGCATATACTGGTCACGATTTTGCCCATCACAGTTCATTACAGGCATCAGAACCACGTCTCGCAGCAGATCTTCGTTTGTGTGTGTGACGGAGGGATACCTGCCACAGTTTTGACACCTTTACACATTTTATAAGCCGTTCACGAGTTCTCAGTTGGTCAAAATATCATCAAATGCAGGCTACGCACATACAATCATTATCTCAACACATACGTCATAAAAGCTGACCAATCAGGTTGTGAACGAATGCCTTTAGGTTCGGTATCTTTTGGTTTGGTGATAAAAATGGCAATCTGAACGCTAAGCAGACCAGGACTGAATGGTTTTTTTTTTTTGGTCCGGACCTAGCCTGGATGCCAGCCGAACTTAGCCCCACCCACAACATTTGAGGTCGGGCAGTTTGGTCTGGACTTGATCCGTTGTGGAGCAACTATGCCCGAACAGAAGCTGTTCGGACCAATCAAATTGTCAGGGCGGGCTTTAGATTATGATAAACAGTAACGTAAGCATCCACGTCACCAAAGAGCGCTTGGGTTGAATTAGTTCTAATCCTAAATGGAGAACTTGTTCCTATATGCATTCACCTTTACTATTTCTCTCAGAAATGATGATCGTGTTGGTAAGTACTCCGTGCATCCTTAAATTATTTTTTACAACACCGGCAAAGATCGTTTACACTCATCTCCTTTTTCTACTTCTTCCAGCGTGCATGCAGTGCAGTTGAGTTCTGTCGACATTTGACAAGTAACGTTATGCGTCGCTCCGTTGCTCTGATTGGTTGTAGGTCTATCCAATTAAGGTCTTTCCTGGTTCGGCTGAAACACGCCCCATAATCACAGCCCAACGGAGCAGTATCAGACTCATATTCTGACTAGAATTGAGTATGACAACGTCAGGCTAGTCCGGACCAAACAAACCAAACTACTAGTGTGAACACACCCTAATAGTGTAGACAGCATCATTGATTATAATGGTTTCTATTGCCTTTTGTCGCAATGTAATGTGGCGTGCCACTCATGTCCGGTGTGTGAGGACTCCGCTATTCTCTTTATATTTATAGTTATTGTTATATTTATCATTCTTGGTGTGAACGGGCCTTTACAATTGTAAGTTGTAGGCTTATAGGCCTATGTTTGTTAAGTAATGAACTGCTTTTACTGTTGTGATTATCTTTGGCTCACTATTTGAGTGATGCATGCTATGCAGAGCGTCACTTATGCTTCCATTTCAGTCAGGATGCTGTCAGCAGCTATGTAGGTAGCGAAGCAGCTCATTAGGTTTTGGATTCTCTTTAGCATATAAAAAATGTCCAAGAACGTCCTTTTTTGTGCAAAAACATCAGCATTTTCTAGCACAAGTTTCAAGAAAAAGTGAGTTTTTCCCTTGCTCAGCAGCGAAAAGGAGGTTTAATATGCGCTCCAATGTGACAGTGACTGTAGATAAGCAGTATCACACTCACCTCGCAGAGAACCGCATGTTTCAATTTTAGATTTTGATTTAATCCTAAAATCCTTGTTCCAAAATCTGTATTTTCAAACTCCACAGTAAAGCAGTGCATTTTAATTAAGATCTTCAAGCAGAGCCAGAGATGAAGATTGATGATACAATCAGTTATAGCATGTCTGTGAAGAATGAGATGTTTTTCTAGTACGCACACTAGGTGAATTATTAAGACTGTGTTTCTGCATTCATAATAATGTTCCATCACACGTTACAGTCATCCAGCCTCATTCGATGCAAATTATTATTGCTGTAATATATTAGCACAAACATCAACACGTTTTTTTTTTGGCTTATTTATTATTTGTGACCCAGCAGAGTAACGTGTACAATTTCACTTCCCGTTGTGAGTCGGAAGAACATCATATTAGATCAATAACAGACAGCCATGGGTGTGTGTGTGTGTGTGTGCTCACAAAACTACCCGTTGCCCTACCCATTGTGAAAGTAGGAGGCGAGACCCCTCAAAGACTCATCTGTCTCTGGCTCCACTACACTGTCATCTGTATTCCTCTCTTTAAGGAATACCGTCATATGCCAGGATCAAATGGCATTCTGTCAGCATTCTGCCATGCATTTCCAGCTTCCCAAAAATCATTGTTATTCTCCACAGCAGGATTTGAAAGAAAAAATAACAGAAAAAGAGTAGAGACTTATTCACGTATAAGCTATTAAACTGCAAAATGTCCGTTGTAAAGGTGATAATTGCATTTTACACCTTCTGTGGTTGGAACAATACCTCAATTATATTATTTCTATTTATATTGTGGTAATTGTCTCTCGAGGAACTGTTATTTTGTTTTACCAGATTGTGTTTCTATGTTTTGTGTGCCAAACTCTGCAAGGATCTCGTGATTTTGAACTCCCACTTCAGAGTGTGAACTCAGCGCACTGCCGTTTTGCATAGTTTCTCTTATAAAGCACAGCGTCACTGAATCTTTTGTCGGAGCCGTAGTCTGCATCCTTTGTACTAGTACAATCAATGCGGTATTTCTGCTTTTCCCTCACATCATTTCATGTTTTTGGCTTTGATTCGAACAGAACAATGGTAAAAAAATATATATAACTGAGCCGTCTCATAACAGACAAGCATTCAAAACAAGATTCATCCACCCACTTGGATTATGTCAGGTTGAAACAGAAGGCTGGAGAGGGATTGCTTTGTTCCTGTGTAGGGGTTTTCCTGACTCGGGTATTACCGGATCTCAAGCAGCGGATCCCAGAGAGAGTGGACTTGAGAGTGCACGACTGAGAGTGATACAATTTCTCATCTTCTTGGTGATAGTGAGAAAGCAAAGAGATACAAAAGTGATTCTGCTCCATTTAACAAATCTAAGCTAAAAATCAGGATGCACGTAGTGCTCACCCTTGCTTCTCTTGAATAGGTTTGTGATTAATGAGTAGCATCTGAAACACAGTATGATGAGATATAAATTAGGTTGTTACCAATCCGCGTAGTGATTGCGACTGCTAGAACCGGAAAAATCCATTAGTTAGGTAAAACACTTCAACAAACATCCAGCTGAAAACCTATGGAGGCATTTCTGAGGAGAGTATTGATTGAGATGTTTTTTGTGCTCAGCAGGTTTTTGCCTTCAGAGGTCTCTTAATATACGAGCGTGTGCCGTTTAATGAAAACCGTGTGCGATGCCTCCCATGCTGTGATTGCTCAGCAGGTTTGCTCTTTTCACGACTCAAAGCCCTCCTAAGAGTTAATGTACGGTCAGAAATGTCCCTGCTTTGTGTTCTTTGGTCCACCCAAGCTTTTACTGCTATTCTGAGATACAGATAATTACTGGATGACTGAATTAGATTTCCTAATGTATTTAGAAAAATGGCATATACTTTTTCGTTTTGTGTAATCTCTAAAAAAAAAAATGCAATTATAAATCATGTATTATATATAATACTACTACCATACAAAACTTTTGGGTCGGAAAGAATTTGAAATATTTTTGAAGTGATGGCGCTCAAGGCTGTTGGACATAGTGGTGTATTAGAGGTAGGGATGGGCGATATTGCCTAAAATCCATATTGCGATATACATTGCAGCCTCTTGCGATAACGATATATATCACAATATATACATTATAATAGAACCATTTCAGAACAGATTACATAGACCCTAAGGAAAGCCAAACCTTAAGGAAACATATTTCAAACAAAGTTTCTTACCTGCAGCCTAATGTAACTTATTTGGTTTTAAACATTTTGTTCTCTTAATGAAATGAAAACTGGTGTCTTGTTAATAAAGGAACGGATACTATGAATTAGGGAATAGGGATGTCGCGATACCAAAATTCCAGTAGTCGGTACCAATACCATAAAAATGTAACGGTACTCGTTACCACAGCAAAATGTTTTATTTTTTTATTTTTTTTTAACTATTAAAAAAAAATCACAATGTTTATTATTTATGATGATAATCATTTTAAGTAAATAATACATAAACATTTAAAGGCTGTATGCTGTTTTAAAGTAAACATTGTTTATAAAAAAGATCAAATGAAAAATAAGCAACCATCTAGGGATAATTATTATTAGTAGTAGAGACAAATTATTATTACACGTATAAAGACGTAGCTAAATCTACTGTAGGCGAGGCTACAAAAGTAGCCTAATATATTCTGTCAATTTCTTCACGTTAAACCAAAATTTTATTTTGACGGGTTGCCGTGAAGATCTTTGAGTGTCTGTGTTCGTTTCATGGTATGACAGTTTTCTCAAATTAAAAGGTAAATTCTCATGAAGTGACGGTTTATGCGTTTATGTCCTCATAGTAACACACGGCAGAGACTACAAAGACAGCGAGCAAGTGTCACGCACGTGTGTGTTTGCTTGTCGGATGGCTTAAATCCGAACCAAGTCCAAATAATGGATGTTGCACTGGTCTTTTTCACCAGCTCCTCCGTTTTGCTTTCAGCCATGTTTACTCAGATGACGAATACGATGATGCGTTGCAGCCAGTTGCAGCTTGTAGCTCAAAATTTCCTGTGTAGATTGCGTCATCAATATGTATTATCGCTATCATAGGCCAATTTTGTGTGGTTATATATTGCATATCGTTTATATCACCCATTACTAATTAGAGGTAAAAAATTATATAAATACTGTACGGTTTCTCGCTCAAACCGTTCGTGTCTTAAGCCATCAATGCGTCGTCACGAGCCGCAGGATTTAATTTGGATTTGTCTGTGCATGTTTACTCTCATAGATTTTGTTACCATTCACATGCATTATACGACTGACAGACTGCAACGGTTGGAGTTAAGAATCTTCATTTGTGTTCTACTGAAGAAACTGAAGATATAAATCACCTATATCTTGGATGCCCTGGGGGTAAGCAGATAAACATAACATTTTCATTTTTGGGTGAACGTTCCAGATCGGGGCAACATTCCATCACCCTCTCAACCTCCCGGACACCACTGGACTAAACTGGAGAGAAGCTGTCATCCGGTGTCTGGAGATCATCGCTTCCCGATCTGGAACACAGCCAGACCCAGAGCCCATATCTACACTCTCGACCGCGGAATACTCGTGTGTCCACCGCAGACGGAGAGCTACCACTCGCCACAACGTGTCAGCCAAAGCCAGAGGAGAAGAGTACAGGGCTGACCTTCACTTCGGAAGTGCAGCTCCATTGCAAGTCTGACTAGGGGTGTGAGCCAGCGACATCAGCAGACGAGGGAGTCATGATGACGGAGAAGGAGGACTGGCTGATCGATTTCAGTGAGGATTCACTAACTTCCACCATGTCCCACCTTATATCTTCATCCTCATCAATGGTTCTGAATTATACTAATGACTGTATGGACTATGTCTCACTCAACAGCATTCCGTCGAGTTCCTCACCACCTTCATCACCCCAGAGCACAGCCAGTCCTCCAGCCACACCGCTGCCGGATGTTCACAGCCCTGCGCTGTCTCCGTGGGAGCCCTGCTATGACATCGAGCCGCAGGTCGGGTTACCATTAGTAGCGTCAGCGTTAAAGGATCCTGCCGCTCCGCCTTCGGCCTCGGAACTCTTCGCTTCATCTCGACCTATCGGCTCTGTCTTGGCTCCTCCCAGCGCCGGCTTCATCGGAGACCCTCGGACTTGCGGTTCTCCCAGGTTCCCTCGTCTCGCAAGCTCACCCTGGGTCAGTCGTCATACCACTTCCGCCACGGACTTGCAGACTTGCGACCCCTATGCCTGCAGCGAGTTCCTCCTTCCCCATGGAGTCGCCTCTGTCCTCGAGGACACCGGCTTCACCTCAACCCTCGGGTACTCTGGCTCCTCGTTCGTCAGGCGTTGCTGTGGCATCGCCTGGGTCTCCAGTAGCAGCGATGCCGCTCATTCCCATCGGCTCTAAGAAATCAACCTTCTTAGTTTTCCTCAATCAATTCATTATAAGAATGTTTACAATGAATGAAAATTTTTACCATAAATTTTTTGTAAAAAATTATATAGGGTCTCTAACTACCCAGGGCATGTTACAGTGCAAGTATATTTTTTCTGCACAACAATAATTGAATCTTTGATTACTGAAGTGCAATTCACCTTTATTCTGTCTGATACACACAGCATTCAGAAAACAAAAGGGGAAGTATCATCAGCAAAACTGCGATTTACAACTGAGCGTAATCAAATATTAGTCACTGTCACTTGATGATGGATCTGCTGAAGAAGCTGTCAGTGATCAAAATATTGAAGAATTTTGAAGATGTTGAAAATGATAGTTTTGAGGATATGTTTGAGATTGCGAATATGAGCCAGATGCTGAATGTACTGGGAAATGAGCTCTGACGAGGACAGTGATGATGGTATAAAACATCTGCTCAAACTGAACCCTTCCAAGCTCCAAAAGGTAACAAAATATGCTTTATTTTATAGCCTACTTCTGTTAATTGTTGGTCTTAAATTAGGAGAGTTTTATATTATTGCGACAGTTAGAGTTCCATCCATGTTAGATATAGAAACAGGTTGCTAAAGACCTGAATATGTATTAATGATTGGCAAAACATTTATGCATTTGAGAGTTAAAATAACCCTCAAATGCCTTTTCTTTTCTTTTTTGATATATTTTAAAATGTATTTATTCTATGATGGCAAAACTGATTTTTTTCTGAATTTTCAGAAATCATACTAATATGCTGAGTTGCTGCTCAAGAAATGTTTTTATCAATGTTTAAAACAGTTTTGCTTCTTAAAGTAACCTGATCCATTTTTTTCTGAATTATTTGATGAATAGCAAGTTAAAAAAAATAGCATTCATTTGGAGTAGATTTTTATGTAAAAATATTTTTGTTTTTAAATGTAATATCATATATTTATTCTTATTTAGTCAATGACACAACATACGGACATAAAGCAGGGGGCCTACATTATTTTATATTGACAACTTTGTTGATATTTGTTTGCAAGGAAACATTATTTTAGTTTCAACACTGGTGAATGTTTTTGTGTAACTAACTGAATGAGACATCTCGGCTCACAAAACTGTTAAAGGTTAACCATGTTTAAACTCAACTGTCATCCTAATTCCCACACAGAGTATTCCCTGTTCTGCTATGTTGGTTCCATTAATTTTAGCTGAAGATAATCGCTTCTGCTTTCTCTTTACCCAGCTGGCCAGCTCCGATAGAAGAACTCAAGCCTCATTTGAACAGTCAGTATGCACCTACTCCATAGACAGTGTAAACCAGAGGAGGCTGAGTTCACCCATCCAGAATAAAGCGTTATTGAGGATGAAATGGGATTTTTAATTGGCTAGGGTTACAGTGCCATGGAAGGGCTCCGACAGGTCCGGTCTTGTCACAACGACACTGACCTACAATACAATGCTGTGGCATTTGGCTGTCCCAAGCACAAATGCGTGTCTCTTCACATTACATGGAATGATGGCATTATAGGACAGTGTTTCGTGGAGCAGAATGCAGGCCTTTCATAAATTACACCCTCACGATAGTGTATTTGCATGTTAGACAGGTTTAGATTACTAGCACAGCAATATCTCATTTGTTTTTATTAAACACTGGAGACGAGATGTTCTGGATTGCATTATGTTCTGTCAGACTTTTTTTCTGCGTTGCGTTGCATTGCATTGCATTAACTTTGCCTCTGAATTTATGATTAATGCAGGACTCCAGGGCTCACCTATCATGCTACAAAGCCTGTTGTTTTTGGGAAATCAATATCTGAAAGGTGCAAGGTGGATTTCTCCCAGCGCTTCATGCATCGCTGGCTACTCATTCAGCACGTGTATGTATTTCTAAATGTATTGCTTATCGACCAGTGTAAGAGCAGATGCAAAAGACACGTAGTATTCATAATGCATCACACCAATTTATTAAGCTGTTCGTTTACCACAGGGATTGAATCTGTTGTAAACAGAAGTTGTCATTATTGAACTCAAACTTTAAGAACCATACGTTTGAGAAGTTGGACATTTTGTGTGATTCAAGGACGTCTTGTATACAAAGCAGCGATGCTTAAAGGTTTATGTGAAGGTTATTGCCAGCATAAGCAGTGGGCAGATGGGATCTAGCCATTAATGAACCATTATACTGATTAAAGCCATTGCCAGCAGAAATTATTGCTTCAATTATTGACAGCCTTTACACTAAAAATTAATTAAGGCAGAGAGAGGGATTCCTGTTAGCCGGTCCTTAACACACTAAATGCTGTCCAGATGCAATTCTGATTATATCTGTGAATATTATTTGAGATTCCAAATCGTAGGGAGTGTATATGTTCAGTACAAAGGGCACGTCAGATGGCATAGGGAACAAGTGGTATTTCGCTTGCCTAACCGAGATATTAATTTGGAATGATATGATGAAATAACAGCTGACTAACTTAATAAATAAATTAATATGTACACTGATCAGGCATAACATTATGACCTTTCCATTCCTAATATTGTGTGGTCCCCCTTTTGCTGCCAGAACAGACTCCACTAGACCCCTGAAGGTGTGCTGTGGTATCTGGCACCAAGATGTTAGCAGCAGATCCTTTAAGTCCTGTAAGTTGCGAGGTGGGGGCTCCATGGATCAGACTTGTTTGTTCAGCACATCTTGCAGATGCTCGATTGGATTGAGATCTGGGGAATTTGGAGGCCAAGTCAACACCTCAAACTCGTCGTTGTGCTCCTCTAACCAATCCTGAACCATTTTTGCTTTGTGGCAGGGCGTATTATCCTGCTGAAAGAGACCACAGCCACCAGGGAATACCGTTTCCATGAAAGGGTGTACATGGTCTGCAACAATGTTTAGGTAGGTGGTACGTGTCAAAGTAACATCCACATGGATGGCAGGACCCAAGGTTTCCCAGCAGAACATTGCCCAAAGTATCACACTGCCTTCGCCGGCTTGCCTTCTTCCCATAGTTCATCCTGGTGCCATGTGTTCCCCAGGTAAGTGACGCACACGCACCCGGTCATCCACGTGATGTAAAAGAAAAGGTGATTCATCAGTCCAGGCCACCTTCTTCCATTGCTCCGTGGTCCAGTTTTGGTGCTCACGTGCCCACTGTTGGCGCTTTTTGCGGTGGACCGGGGTCAGCATGGGCACCCTGACTGGTCTGCGGCTATGCAGCCCCATATGCAACAAACTGCGATGCACTGTGTATTCTGACACCTTTCTATCAGAACCAGAATTAACTTCTTGAGGAATTTAGCTACAGTAGCTCGTCTGTTTGATCAGATCACACGGGCCAGCCTTCGCTCCCCACGTGCATCAATGAGCCTGGTGACCACCTTCACCAGTGGTCATAATGTTATGCCTGATCGGTGTGTGTGTATATATATATTGTAAGAATGTAAAGAACCAGGCCAAATTGTCTGGATGAGGAATTTTCATAAAGACTGTCTGAAAAGAAATGAAAGAGATTAACCTCTGAATCCACTCATACAATTATCACTCTCATCTGAGACAACGTCCCATTGAGTGAATCAACTGAGAATGGCTTCATTTGCATGTATTTACCTTGTCCCAAACTTCCCCCAAACTCCTGATCCCCTCCTGGGAGATCTCACAATATTTCAATGTCAATTTTCACTGTACAATATTATATGTGTTTGGTATCGTTTGAAATGTCTCAGTGCGAATGGTACAAAAATCTCATAAGCACAGAAATATGCAAGAAGTTAATACGAGTTTTTAGAGCTTAGGGGTATTTTACTTATGAAGGTGGGTGTGGCTGTTGGAGCCTTTTGGTTTCCTTTCAATCGAGCCAAATGGGAATCCGACTCAATTTAAATTCCCTTTGTTTTCATGTGTTTCTATTCTATTGTCTTGGTCTGAGCAATATAAAGAAGTGGAACAGAAAGATCGGGGCCTGACACTCTGCGCTGTGTAATATTCAGAAGTCAGGTATCGATATTTTATTCTTTGCTACAGAGTATTTGATGTTATGTACGAATTATCTTTGAATTGATTATGGAAGTGGCATTATACATTTACCTGACTGTTAATAAAATTGTTACATTTTGATCCTTTCTGAATTACTCTGTAATTATTAACTATCTCCAGAACGGAGCTGCAACAAAAGGTTAAACGGAATGATTAAATGTATGATTAACTATCAAATATAAATGACCAAACAACCCATTGGCATTCTCTTCTAAATTCGAAAACTATGATAAATGGAGTCAGATAAAGAATATTATAATTAAATCCCTTTTGCCCAGCTGAAACACTGAACGCGCAAGCGGCCTTCGAGTCGCTATCGCTACCGATCCTTGGAGCGATTTCAGCGGCCTTACAATATATATATATATATTGGTATGATATAAATATACATATAAAATATACATATAATTATACGCTAAATAGCACATAATACATTCATATTAATACTACGTTCATGAGTATTTATATAAAACACATAGTTACATATTTAAAATTATATATATATATATATATATATATATATATATATATATATATATATATATATATATATATATATATATATATATATATATATATATATATATATATATATATATATATATACTTCAGTGGAGAGGGAAATTTACTCACCAGCCATTATGCAATTGCACCACTTGAATATTATACACAGTTCATATTCATATCCATATACAGTTATCATCTCCAAAAAAATCATAAGGACACTGTGGGTTGGAACACAGCTTCTATCGCTCTTTCTCTCTTTCTTGCAGGTTTAACCAGATTCAATTGGAAGCACATGGTTGCCGAGAAATGAGCTGAGAGAGATGACCCCTTTAACGGCTAAAGTTTCAAAAAGTAAGAAAAGGCAGGAAAGTGTAATCTGGTTGGCATGAGGAGATAGTGAGTGTGTGTGTGTGTGTGTTTGTGTGTGTATGTGTGTGTGTCGGATTGGTGTGGTGGGTGAAAATGGAAAGGTGTTGGTCAGTCAAGTGGGAAAAGGCCTTAGTTTTCCATTTCATCAAGCAATAAAACCCCAAAGCCCTTGTGGCCTTTATCTGTGCTGTGATCTAAGCACATTATAAGGCTGAAACTCAATGTTGAGAAAGCAGCTGGAGGAACTGATGATTACTACAGAAAGTCCTGGCAAAGTAATGAGAAAGTAGCACCGGATAACATCAAAACCAATTAAGTCCATCCAGGTTCAATTCAACCTTGAACATTTTCAACCTGGTTTCATTTATCTATTTTGAATCCTGTCTAAATTTACGGATTAATCTGCTATAAAATACATGGGGGATTTTTTTGGAGAATAAAGATGCAGTGTGCCCACTGATTGTTTATTTGCATAGTGTCTGCATTGTTCTAGTGCCCAATTCACTAAAGGAATTATGCAAATCTCGGCAACAGAGCAAACATGCTCCCAAAAATGTGTATTTTTTTAATTGCCAGTGCACAGTTGTGGAGAATGCAGCAGTCTATCACAATCTGGCATACTTTTTTGAAACTGTAGCATTGTTCCATCAATGCAGCCTCTTTAAAAGGCCCAAATGTGCTTGCTTTCTGAAAATATCCCTGGTTATTACACTCTTCTCCATCATTTGATCTTTTTTTGATTCATTAATTCTGCCACGAACAACATAAAAAGTAAACAAACATATCTTTTTAATAAATATCTGTTTACCTTCTGCTGTCTGTGGGCGGTAATAGCCCTGAGTTTTGTAAATAAGGCACGATCTATAAATAATAAGCCTAATTTACATAGAAAGAGGCATATTTGTGCTGTAAAGAATGACAGTGACTTGAACTGATTTTACAGCTGATACTGCTTGGTTAAACTAGATAGCATCGGGTTAGTGAAATGAAATGCCATGCAGCTATAGTGTATAGTCTCATTTAATTCTGAATGCTATCTTACAAACCCAGGACTTGTGATGTGACAGCGATAACTAATGTGGATTTTTGTCAGTTAGATGAGCTGGAGGATGACTCAAAGGGAGCATGTGATAAAGAGATGCTCTGACAAAAAGCGTGACACACATGCAGTGGATTCATACCAAGTTGCGCTCTATTTTCAGTGAATGACACCTTTAATTGATGCAGCGACTGAGGACTCATCCGCAAAGTCAGATGGGTGTGAAAAGACAGAGGGACAGAGAAAGAGAGAGAAGTATTGCTGCTGTTTTCCCTAAGCATGAAAAATGAGACTGAGTCCATCTCAACCATATTATCCCTCTCTCAAAGTGCTTTGTGGACAGCCATTCATCTTTTTGCGTCTCGCCCCCTTTATCTGTCACTCCTGTCTCATCTCTACTCACCTCCTCCACCTGAAAACAATTTGCTGAAACTTTACCAAAGCAACTCAAGGCCTGTAACTCATCTTCATTGGCTCAGATCACTGGCCGTCATGTCACACATCTCCATTGTCTTATCATCACTGTTACCTTCAGATTCATAATAGCTCTGGCAGACTTTTTACAAATGTAGTGTTTAATGACAAACAGTAATCAGGAGGGAATTGGTGACTCATTTAATCTCTGGTTTTACAGCTTTGTCCATGGATGATTTTATCCCCCGAGGCAGATTCTTACGAGCTCACCTACTCAGTCTGACAGAAAGCATGATAAAAAAAAGCACTGCACTGGGGAAGAGGGGGAAAAAAAATCACAATTCGGCATTGTATCTTAAATAAAACCACCAGGCAGATTTTTCTTTGATGGCAACTCATTACTTTTTCATGTTTAAGTTAAATGATTGAATAAAAATGAACATTAGAAAGTGGATAAATGGAGTCTCAATTGGAACTTTCCTCTGTAACTCGTTAAAATGTTAATTCTAACAAGTAAAGGCATGCGGTTGGTACAGCATGGAAATCATTAATGGCCTAAAGCAGCACATCGATAACAGTAAAAATCAGGGTAACACTTTAGTTTAGGGTCCATTTCTCACTATTAAGTAGTTGTTTAATAGCATGCATATGGGCTTTTTATTAGTACTTATAAAGCACATATCAATGCCTTATTCGGCATGACCATATTCCACATCCCTTAATCCATACCCAATACCTAAACTTAACAACCACCTTACTAACTATTAAAGGGGTCATAACACACACAATTTCTGCCAATCTCATGTTCATCTTGAGTACCTATAAAGTATTGCATCCTTCATATCTCCGAAGAGTCTCAAAGGGTTAGTTCACCCAAAAATGAAAATTCTGTCATTAATTACGTACCCTCATGTCGTTCGACACCCGTCAGACCTCCGTTCATCTTCGGAACAGAAATGAAGATATTTTAGTTGAAATCTGATGGCTCTGAAAGGCCTCCATTGGCACAATGCACGGTTCACTCTCAAGACCCTTAAAAGGTACTAAAGACGTCGTTACAAAGTCCATCTCACTACAGTGGTTCTAAAATAACTTTATGAATCGGCGATAATAGTTTTTGTGCGCAAAAAACCCCTAAATAACGACTTACATAGTGATGACGATTTCAAAACACGGCCTCATGAAGCTTCGAAGCGTTATGAATCAATGAGCCGAATCATGATTCGGATCGCGTGTCAAGCCGCCAAACTGCTGAAATTTGGCGATTCAAACCGCTGAATCGACTCGCTGATTCATAACGCTTCGAAGCTTCATGATGCCTTGTTTTGAAATGTGGAGGATTTGAACTGTGACGATGATTGACAGGGCACTTTAAACGGTGACAGGATGCATGTAACTAAGCAACAGAGTTCGTTAAAGATGACGAAATAGTATGTCCCAAAGCTTGCATACTCCTCTGCTACACACTCAAAAGTATGTACTTTTTCTTCACAAAAAGAGTACATAATTTTAGGTCGTAGTATAAGTAGACTAATTGGGATGCAGCATTGGTGCATCCCAATTCGCATACTATCTGTCCTAAATAGTATTCGAAAATAGAATTAGTGTTCCAAATCGTAGTATGTTGAATTGAGTATTCCAAAGGTACCCGGATGGTCTACTATTTCAGGTCAGAATCTGAAGTGCAGATCGATGCCACAACCCATTGTGCGATAGGATGAGGATTCGATTAGAACTAAAGCACAAGTAAAAAGTGTTAAAAACTACAGACATGGAGGTTGTGCTAGTCCGGAGGCTATGTAGAGAGGTTTAGATAAAGGGTTTTGATTATAAAGTGATTAATTATCAGTATCTAACCTGACGAAAAGATATTCAATGTTTTCCACATTATGTTTCATCTGCAGCAGCGCTGTGAACTTTTGTAACGATACGTTTGGCCATTACCTTTTAAATTCATCATTACACTCAAATTGCAAACGCATGAGGAGAGTCTCTGCATGAAAGACGACTGACAGTTACAACATTATTCTCCGAAACGGTAGGAAATGAAATTAGATTGAATGTGGAAGATTTTAACTGTGACGATGATTGACAGGACAGTTTAAACGGAGACAGGATGCCCGTAACTAAGCGACAGAGCTGTCCGTTAAAGATGACGAAGTAGTATGTCCCAAAGCTTGCCTACTTTTCTGCTACACACTCAAAAGTATGTACTTTTTCTTCACAAAAAGAGTAGGTGCATACTTTTAGGGCGTAGTATAAGCAGGCGAATTAGGACACAGCATCATTCCACATAAGCCCTGTTTATTCAGTCACTCATTGCGAAGTCTTGTATATGTCACGCTGCATTTCTGAGCGCTCCCTCTTTTTTGTCTCCTGTGTTTTGGTTCCGACCTTCTGCCCAATTTCCTGGATTCCCCTGTTTGCCTGTGCTTTCTACCCTGTTGTTTCTTTTGGATTGTCTTCCCTGTGGTTTTGACCCTTGCCTGTCATATGGATTACAATTGTGGATTAATAAAAGCTGCGTTTGGATCCTCAACCCAAGTCTCAGAGCAGTTTCATGACTCGTTTATATTCCATTATAAAAAATAAAATATTATCTGAATATACTGTTTATAGGCCTATTTGTTTCATTATTATATTGCACTACCACTATACAGAGGAACAGGGTTTCACTGTAGGCCTGTTATTTATGCCGCTCAATTTATGTGTAGTCATCAGTGAATTTTAAGCATATTTGTTTTTTGGTGGGCATTTGTGGATGCTTGTGTTTGAGGGTGTACATTATTGATAAGAAAAAGGAAATGGAGGATATATTAGAAAATATTCCTCTGTTATTTTGTTTCGTCATTCTTCACCACTCTTATCTGAATTTGTGGCAGGCAAAGGCGCTGCAAGTGTCTCCTGTTCACATCCGTCAAGTTGTATTTGGACAACACCCATCCAAGAGAGCAAGACTGTGTGTGTGTGTGTGTGTGTGTGTGTGAGTACATATCTGAGAAACACATCTCACGATATTACATTCAGAGAGATGAATGTCTCTTCTTTGTTGTTTTACCAACCATGATTATTTGGTGTAGACGGTGGTCTCAAAGAGGATATTTGCTGATAAGTGTGCTAGAGGGAACAGCAGTCTTATTTGCAAGGACGCTAACCCAAAGACCTTTTAAAGTTCCACGCTAATGTGGGATTTTTTAGTTTGATTTATTTATTATTTTATTTATTTATTTTATTAAATCCAACAATCAATTTACCTTATTTATTATTATTATTATTTTATTTATTTTCTATATTATTTAGCATTTTATTTAATATTTATTCATTTTTTTATTATTATTACCAACAATCTTCCAACTACATTTACCATATTTAGCGGTTGAAATCTAAAATGCATTTTAGTCTTTTGCTCAAATCATCATCTTATTTGTATTTGTATTTTATATTTTATTTTATTTATTGTTTATTTTATATTATTTTTAATAATTTTTTTTATATTAATTTATTTAATATTTGTATATATATATATATATATATATATATATATATATATATATATATATATATATATATATATATATATATATATATATATATATATATATATATATATATATATATATATATATATATATTGTATTATATTATTATTATTATTATTATTGTTATTATTATTATTACCAACAATCTTCCAACTATAAATGGTGTAAATTCAGTGCAATTCTTTCTCTTATAGTCACACTTTGCCTGCTTTGCTGTTGATCTTTGCTGACTTTGTAGGGAAGGCTGGCTTGAAAGCCTCCCATCTTCTGGCAGCTCCTCCATTACCTACAAAGTGCTTCATCTTTCTCCGCTGAGGCTGGGGTCTACTGTGCTACTTCTGATTAATGACTGTGCCATTCCAGCTCAATTTATTACCATACATTTCACCAAGCAATATAATCCAGCACTGTATGGAGGCATTAACATTGTGCTGTGATACTTGACACTATAATAGTGAAAATTATAAGAACTTATTTGTCTGGCATTTGAGACAAATCCATTAGGTTGACTTGAATAATAGCTGAGCTGACGCTAAGGTACAACCTACTGACCCTCTGTGCATATATGAACACATTTAATAGTCAAAAGAGCATTATATAATAATAAATCCTTTGAGGGTCAAAAAATAGCTGACAGCACTGAATAGAAACGATCAAACTGTGATATATCATACATTACCTGTATTATACAATACTATGGGTGTAGAATATAGAGGATAAGCATTCTCTTTTGAGAGAAAAGTCATGTTTGTCAGCAGTTTTATGCCTCACGGGATCAGCGTTAATTGTTGGAACTCTGGGTAGCTTATCAGGCCGATTGTGATGGTGTGAAAGTATGTCCTCCTTATTAAGCTCTCCACATCCACTGTGTCTGAACAAACATGCTTGGACTTCTCACCCTCAACCATTTATTCTGTTAAAGTCAGCTTTTTTCCGATCTTCACAGTTCGCTAGACAAGATTCATCTTGCACTTGTGGAATCTGACTAAGCCTCTGCTCCCACAGTCCTGCCTCCGCTTTCCCTTTCCAACATCTAAACACGCAGAACTGCCTCATCACCTGTTGTTCTGCTTTTACTTTCTAGCACATTCACTGCCAAGAACTTTTACCCATTTTTTTATTATTATTATCTGTGCCCACTCGGATAAAGCACTGTGAATAATGTAACCGAATCAGTCTCCCTACACTTTCTGTAAACTTTTGCAGGATGGCATACTCAACTAACTCAGTTTTCAACTAAAAGTTATGTGCATTACATTACATTAATTATATTATATTAAATCCTTTACAATAAGGTTTCATTAGTTAACTACTTTAGTTAACAAGAATGAAGAGTTAACCCTCTGGGGCTCTTCAGTCATTTCTGACCCGAATTTTTAAAAATTAAAAAAATCGTAGCTTCATCGCAATGGTCCGAAACTTGGTGACTTTATTGGTACTTGGTATATGAACACCCAAAAAAATTGGGGACAGGATTTGAAAAGTCTAAGTGGTCGTAAAAAAAATTGTCACACTCAGGACCTTCGGGTCAAAAAGGACCCCCATTGGAAATGAATGGGAAATTGGCAAAAATATTGAGGGTTTTTTTTGTGCATACAATCTACAAATCAGACAGGATGCAGAAAAAAAGTGCTCAACAGTGAAGGGGTGAATCTCTAAAACATGAGTGCAAAACAGACAAAAAACCTCTCACACACATACACAAAAACACAATTAGCTTTTGGAATGGCACGCGTTAATTTGTGTGTGCGTGTGTTTTTGTGTTTATAAGTGTGTGTGTGTGTGTGTGTGTGTGTGTGTGTGTGTGTGTGTGTGTGTGTGTGTGCGTGCGTGCGTGCGTGCGTGCGTGCGTGCGTGCGTGCGTGCGTGCGTGCGTGCGTGTGTGTGTGTGTTTTTGTCTGTTTTGCACTCTTGATGTTTGAGAGATTCACCCCTTCACTGTTGAGCCCTTTTTTTCTGCATCCTGGCTGATTGCACAAAAAAACTAATTTCCCATTAATTTCCTATGGGGGTCATTTTTGATCCGAAGGTCCTGAGTGTGACCATTTTTTTTTTACAACCACTTAGACTTTTAAAATCCTCTCCCCAATTGTTTTGGGTGTTCATATACCAAGTACCAATAAAGTCACCAAGTTTCGGACCATTCCGATGAAGCTACGATTTTTAAAAATCTTTTAAGATCCACTATAGTGGAAAAAATGTGCTATTGCATGATAAAAATGCTCAATGTGTCCACCGGAAGCAGCGATCTCATTAAAAAAAATTGCTTTCATGAGGCCTAGGCTTGACTCTAAAATGAAATACAGCTTTAATAAAAAAAAAAAAAAAAAAAAAAAAATATATATATATATATATATATATATATATATATATATATATATATATATATATATATATATATATATATATATATATATATATATATATAATTTTTTTATGGGAAAAAATGGGTCATAATTATTGCACAAATATTAATTATAAATCATAAAATTATCTCAAAACACCATAAAAGAAAAGAAAAAATATTATTAAACAAAAATATATTTCATTGATTTTACTCAAATCTTTTTTATCTTAATCCCGCCCTCCGGGTCATTTTTGACCCGAAGGCCCTAAGTGTGACCCATAAATGAAGAACCCCAGGGGGTTAACTATCTTTCTATAGCATTTATTGTTCGCACTGCGAACTAGCATGAACAACCAATGAACAGCTGTATTTTTATTAACTAACAGTAACAAAGATGAATAAATACAGTAATAAATGTATTGCTCATTGTTAGCAAATGAGACCTTATTGTAAGGTGTTACCATAATCATTTAACCATGCATTTATATATATAGTATATGTCTTTGGAAGGCTTTTATCTTTCAAATACATTAAAATGCACAAATTCACGCCATTTTGTATTTCTGTAATGCAGGGATTCTCAGAATAATTTTTGTCAGCCCAACCTCTTTGACATAATATAGAGAATGGAATGGAATATTTTTCTCTTTGTATTTTTATATCAATATGGGACAAGATTATCATATTCACAAATCAATGTGATAAATGAGTTAGGTCAAAAGTAATCAAAAAGTAGTTAGATCATATTGCCTGAAATGTGATGCACAATGTATTGGACCACTTTTGATAGATACTGACCACTGCAGATGGGGAACACCCCACAAGAGCTGCAGTTTTGGAGATGCTATGACACAGTCGTCTAGCCATCGCAATTTGGCCCTTGTCAAACTCGCCAAAATCCTTATGCTTGCCCATTTTTCCTGCTTCCTTTCGTCATAATGTTATGCCTGATCGTTGTATATGTATATGCATGCATATTTATCTATTTAAATCCGGTACTACAATAGATCATTTTCTCTCTTAGTTTACTGGCTTCAAATGGAATACAGAGTGTGCTTTTATTTGGGTTATTATTTTTTTACTTTACAGTGCGCTAGTTCAGATACTTAAAGGACTAGCCGTCCTAAATTATGCTCTCGGATGTTGTTTCTCTCTTCACGCTCCTGTTGGCTTCTTTTTGTCCATCCACTGTTATCGACCCATTAGACAAAGCAAAATGGAATTTCTAGCTATCTGCACCCTCTTAGTCTATTGTTTCCCTTTCAGTCACGCTAAGGTAATTCGTTTTTCAGGGGCCGCGTTTCGCTCCCCTTTCACTGCTGGCTGATTGCCTTGTAGAACAGACCTGTCCATGTAACATTATCCTTGGTCTATGCTCTTTACTTCTAAATTATCTGTCTAGTAAATGCCAGGATAACCAGGGCCTCTGACATATACGCATCCTTCTAAAATGCCATGTTCTGTTTGGCTCCTTTTGTTAGTCAGTGGAGCTTTTTTAATAAGAAAGATCATTTTTAAAATCTGTAAAGAGTCAATATCAGGAAACAATAGTTTATGACTGTCTTATACATGTTTAAACAAAAGGGACAACCTTCTGGGCTTGTCTTCTCAGAAACATAAAAGGTACTTGATTGATAAGAACACTTGAGTTGTGATATAACCACTGCAAGTACACAACAACACCTATGTTTCCAAAGAAATTTTTTAATTTTAGTTTGACAAGCATAACAGTTTTATAATTGTATCAATTTCATTTAAACGGCATTTGATCAAATTGAGTTGGACCAACTCAATTACATTTCATTGCATGAATTAGTTGGGGCTACACATATTTATAGGTTGTTTGCACGTGACGTCACTACATGTGCACGAAATGCAGATGGAGGGCAGGAAGCGATTTTCTACGTAGGAATCGCGGACCCACTTTATATTAGGTGGCCTGCATTTACCTGCATCTAATTACATCTGTAATTAATTTCTGTAGTTACATTTATAATTACACAGTTGACACTTCCCTTACACCTAACCCTACCCTTAAACTTACCCATACCAACAAACCTGTCCCTAACTCTACCCGTATCCCACCTCAATATCAGCAAAGGTGTTTTGCAATACAATTTGAACACAGTAAGTACATTGTCATTATTTTTTGATGTAAGTACATAGTAGTTAAGGCCACCTAATATAAAGTGGGGCCGGAATCGCTAACACAAACTCAAAATGCATATGTTTTGCATCGTTTATTGTTGTTCAAATCGATCAAACCGAGAAACCACAAAGAGACTTCATCATTTAAGTAACTTTTATCACTTTTTAACTTTAAAAGTTGTCACCTTTAAGCGTCTGCTGATACTGAACTTAATACGGATATTGGCTTAACTTTGTTTCTGACAATTTTTTCTTGGTATCGTTTGCAGGGAAGAGAAGATATTTAATTGCATGGCATGTTCATTTGATGTTTTCACTGAAGTTTTGAATAATTCGGTTCTCAATGTTGATCTAGTTACCGTGAAAACAGTGTCACACACTGTGCACTCGCTGCTGCTTCAGCCATCATAAGAAATGTAACTGGAGCTTATTGTTGTCATTGTAAATATTCACTTTCCCACGTTGGGCCACGCAGGAGAATCGGAGAGGGTCACATTCAGCAGACAGACACAGACACACTATTTATTTTTTTGTATTCATTTCAACAAATGACAACCAAAATCAAATCCATGGGGGAAGCTTGTAAATAGTTTGGAAGTACTTGCCCTTGCAAGTTCTGCTAATTCACAAGCCAAGTGAAAATCATACATGCAAATGTAATGTTAATTATTAAACCAAGCAAAATACAGAAATTTCAAAAACACTCAGCGATGTGATTATTTTATTGGATGATAGGCAGTTGGTTTAATCAGTGACATTATTACTAGATTTGCTTTCCAGCGTCTTACCGTCACCTCCTCAACATGTGTTTTTACACATAGAAGAGGCAGAAAAGTGTATTACACAAATTATGTGAGTTCCTATGGCAATTCTCGATGTAGCATGAATGACCTACAATGGTGACATTTTTCACAATTACAACAGAAAATCAAAACACTACCCTAAACTCACTAACAGAAATACTATATAAACTAAACCAGACCAGGGGCCAGTTGCATAAACTAAGCCATTATGTTAAGACAGTGTCTTAAGATCTAGTATGAGCCACTAGCAGTTAGGCAAGTGGCATTCAGTCTTACTTTTCGTATCAAATTAGGCCAGTCTATGTTTTTATATAACTGATTTTAAAAAGTTATGAACAGTCTTGAAGAAAAAAATGAATGTCTAACTTGTAAGACTAGTCTTAACGGTGTATGCAACCAGCCCCAGAACTCAACACAGTGTGACAGCAGCTTCACATTCTCATATCTACCGTCTAGATGGCAGGCAAGTCTTCAAAGTTGGTAAAAAAAATAGCTCCTTTTCATAACATAAGTATCACGTCCAACATATGTTGTGATTTTCTGTTTATAGCTTTCTAAACCAGCACAGTACGGACTTTACTCCATCTCGTCCAATCGGAATTTTGCGCGTCATCAGAACCACGTGACTGCAAACAACCTATTGGATGGAAATCCTGCCCTCAATTAAATTGAGTTTGTCCGACACTCTCAGAAAAAAGGTATAGTGGAGGTACAATTTTGTTCCTCGGGGAACAAAACGTATAACTGTACCTTTAAAGGTACACAATTGGTCCTTAGGGTACAATTGAACCATTGGCAGGCAAGTTCGGTCCTAGTGAGTCGCTGTCCTGCACTTTGGCTTCAACCCTGAAAGACATATAGAAGCTCTTATTGAGAATTAACAGAGGATTCAGATGTTGGTTTTATTGAAAATGTTTGGTCACCATTATGGTTATCAGTGTTTCATTTAGTTGGGCAGTTCGACTCTTGACTTTTTATGCAAGTTTGTGGTTTTTGTTACAGTGTTGACAAACACATCATCTGTTTAAAGCCATAAACAAAAAATTTCATGAAGAAAAATGTTTGATTAAACTCATCACTGACTAAAAATATTAATAAATATACGTTCTTGCCACAGATCAGACATTCTGAATTTTCTGAACATTCTAGGGAGAAAAAAGTTCAGATTCACACAGATATCAAGAATCAGCATATGAATCTCAACAATGGTGACATACTTAATGCTGCAATGCATACTGGGAGCCATGAGTTTTATACTGTGGTGGCTTAGGGTTGGAGCTAAACTCTGCAGGACATCAGCTGTCTAGGACCGAACTTGCCTACCCCTGACTAAGAGGTAGAAAAATGTACCCTTAAGGGTACCACCCCAGTGACGGCCACTTGTACCTTAAAAGGTACAATTTTGTACTCTTTTTTTTTTTTTGAGAGTGGGTGAGTTATTTTTCTCTCTCAGTGTACTCCTTTGTCTCTGTTTTATCAGAACCAGGAGACGAGTACAAACATTTCGATCTCGTCTGAAAGAGTGATTTTCCAGTGATTCTGAGGATTCCGGTTGCACAAGTTATTTGGATAATTGTGGAAATATATTGGGTTGAGTTTTATGAGCAGAACTGTATATTCAGCTTTTCGTTCTGAGTTACATGAAATAACCTGCTACATTTTTCTGTTTTCTATATAGATAATCATTGGTCTGTGAAGACTGCCGTGCTGTCTACATCAAATTAAGGGCAATTCGGCCCTTAATAAAAGAAAAAGAAAAAAAATAGTTGTGCATTCCTATTCCTAATACCATGACTGAAATGCAGTGCACACTCAAATGCATAATATTGTGGGGAAAAAATTGGGTTCTCAAAGAGCAGTTCACATTGACTTTAACAGGTTTAAGAGATGAATTGCCAAACGGAGAAACAAAAAGTATAGGCTCATGGTTTTCAACAGGCATATAGCATTAGCAACACTGACATACAAGTGTGTCACGAACACTATTCACAGTAGAGAATATGCTCAAATTTGAGAGTGGGTAGCATAACTAAAGGAGTTTTTCAGGTTTCTGTGAAAATATTCCCTGAGCTGCATATTCAACCTTTGGCATATGGCATAAGAACTAATTAGAACTATGCTAATGTGCTCCCTCAGGCCCAGCGACTGAAGAGGAAACCAACTATGTGCTTTGATATATCTGTCATGCTTCAGCAGGCACTAACAAGGATGAATCTGAAACACTAGACCCGGCATAATATAGGTCTGTATTGTTCAAACTTATTCTTTACAGGTGGTCTTGTCAGTTTTATTTGTGACTTTTAGGCCCAATTTCACAGACAGGGCTTAAATTAAGCCAGGATTGGGTAATATACGTAGATTTTATAAGCGTGCTTTTGAAAAAAAAACACTGGTGCGCATCTTGAGACAAAACAATGGCACGGACATATTTTAAGATATGCCAATGCAAGTTGCTTTCAGTTAGAACAGCTCAAACATACATAGCTTAAACCTTGACTGTGAAACTGGGGGTTACTTTTAACTTCTGCACATCATGTGGGAAAATACTTGTTTTCTAAGAAGCTTAATATTTAAATACAGCTGTTATGATTGCATTGATTTACGGTCATCGATGGTCCTTATGTTCTTTATTGCACGGCAAAGCTGAATTAATAATTTGTCGTTTAGCTGTCACTTTTGTCCTCACTGTCTAACACTGCACTTTTTTCAGGGATAGTCCTCCGGAGGTTACAGTTTCAAGGATAAAATGGTGATGGATCAACTTAATCTCAGCCTCAGACGGCACGTCCACTGACCGCCCACTGTCTGTAGGCTATACTGGCTGTCTGATGCATGTTTTTGTGCCAAAAACAAAAAAATGTCAAGAGCCATGCTGAAATCGTTTGTTCCAATCTGATTGACTGGCACTATGCAACATCCGGGAGTCAGGGGAAAATGTGCACCTGGAAATTAAATGTTTACGAGCTATACACGTGTGTCAGGTTACTGGCATCAAATACATTTTCTTTGAGGCACTTGTAGCAAGTAAACTAGATACTCACAAGCAAAATTGCCAGTTCTGCTTTGTTTGTTGTGGACTGATCTGATTTCAATTCTGGTTTATTATTGTGGACATCTTATATTCTGATATAATGCAATATTTCATATTACTTTAATTCAGATTAAGTGAGTCCTTAACAAACTGTGTTTGCACTTTTCATGCATAGCCTATAATCAGACCTTTCCTGGGAATGAATTTCCATTAATTTTCCAGCCATTCATGATTACAACAATTTTTTTATAGATTGCACACACAACAAACATTTTCTAACCTGTAATATTTAGGTGAATGTGCTTTAACTTTAATTATATTCATTACCTATAGAAATTCATGATTTTCCATGTAGGTTTTTATGCATTTGCATGGCTTTTCCAGTGCTAGAAGAAATCTCTAATCATAAAATCCTCTGATATTTTCAGGCTTTCCATGGCAGTGGGACCCCCTGCTTATTGTAGGCTAAGCCCATTTCACAAATAACGGAGAGAAATTCAGAGCGAGTCGATATTAGAAGCGCATCAGGAACAGGCAGGTCCGTGAAAGCGCCGTTCCGCGGTAGGTGGTGCTAAACTCATTCACATTTTGTCGGTGCCTCGGTGGGTACACAGGATGATTTTAATCTCCCTGGACAGCGTCCAGCGTCACTCACAGTCTCAGCAAGTCAGCGCGCTGCGCACGAGAGCAACAACCTCATTCCTGGATATTAGGCACTACGGGCAAGTGCGCGAGCGCAGCGCGCGGACACAATTCGCCTTTCGCTCGCTGAGAGAGGAGCGCGCGAACGGTTTTCAAACTGAAATGAATCGTTAACGGACGTTTGAAAATGAAGAGGCTTTCTCGAAAGCTGACTTTAGCTCTCGCAGCGCTTTTTTGGATAGGCGCTTTACTCTATTTCATATTGCTGAATAGCCGGAAAATACTACCTGACCAAAGAAACGAGCAACCGAAAGTAAAAGAGGTGAGTGATACATCATACATATTTAAGCTCAAAGACTAAAGAGCTTGAATTGGTTGGTTTATTGATTTCTAAGATCTGCCAGTAACTCTTTAATCTGTGTCTGTTTCTAAGAGAAATATGTGTATAGTTGCGTCACTTAATAAAGGACAAAACTGTCCAATATGTAGCATCTTTTATATTGTTGGGGGTGTAAAATTCAGAAATCCCTTTCTGAACGTATTCTGAAATAGGAGAAATTTTACCTAACATGCTACTTTCCCCTCGGGAGACGAAATAATATGCCTTGCGATAACCTTTCACAATTTGTTTGTTGACAGATTTAATTCTGTAATAGCATTTTTCTCTCTTTTCCTATTCAAACATGAATTCCTATCAGTCAGAATGATGGACGCATGGAAACAGCTTTCATATAAAAGTGCGTACACGAGGGAGCAGATATTCAATCTAGATTATTGAGTGGAAAGTAAATATTTAAATAGTCTGTGCAAAATGCTCGTAATTAAGGCTATAAATGAACCAAGATCATTTTTACCTATGGCATTTGCTCTAGAAACTGTTCAGCCACTTTCTGACTCCCCACAGGAAAGAAAAACACATCTCTGTACTGTCAATTGTTTCTCAGACGAGTTTATTAGGCTTTATTTCACAAGTCTACTGGTTTTGCATGTGTTCCTCTATTCTGGAGTTTCAGAGGAGTCTCAAACGGTTTGCAAAAAAAGATACCAGTCTGAGAAATTCCTCACAAATCAAATTATTTGAGCTAGCCTATATGCCATCCACATTCATTTTATATCTCTATATTCTTACTACATATAAACAGCTGTCTGATTTGCATCTATTTTATTCATCCCAAGAAACATTTGCGACAAAACTGATACTTAAAGAACTCCATTAAGTCTATCAAAGAGCAAACTGAGCAATGAAACCCTTCTTTGAGCCTGGATGTTTGAACTTTTACATACTTCTTTCTGTATAATTCCCCGTAAGACTAATTCAAGATTATGTTTCAAACACTGTGTATTGTATAAAGCTATCTAAATAGTGACTAAGCAATTGATAGTTCTCTTGTTCTGAAGATGTAGTGATTTTACCAGGAAGCACCAATCAATAAATAATTCCACTATTTTGTTCAATATATCTATCACGACTAAGATAGAAAGTAATGGGAACAGAAGGTCAAGGATATTCACAAACAAAATGAGGTGATGGTCATATCTGTTGCATTAATAAAAAATAAAAAGAGCCTAGTTGCTGTATTCTTGCTGTATAGGATGCGTAAATCTGCAGCAAAGTCTGGTAAGTCAGTTTTTCATTGAAACAGCGGCTGGTATATGACAATAAAGTATCACTGAGGGTAATGGTGTATGAAACATGATATATGGTGCAATATATCACAACACTGAACAACACTCTATAGGAACGGAAATATGAAAACGGTTAGCATGTGCTCCTTACATCTGAATGGAGACGATGATAGAATTTGTATGGTATAATGACTGGATTTATCGCAGAAGAAGCAGGAAGAAAATCTTAGCTGGTGAATGCTTGAGTAGTGATGGATTTGACTTTTTTAATCTCAGCTTTTTGTACGCCCTTGTGCGAGTGTGTAAAACTAAAAATAAGTAAACCGTTAATGTGGCCTTGAAAACCGCAGTGTGATAGATTTCGCAGACATCCTCCCTTAAAAATACAACTAAGCGCTGGGAGAGAAATGTCTACTTTAGTATTCTGTGTTGAACAACATGTTTCCATTTGCTGTTTGCTTCAATATCTATTTTCTGTAATAACCCTGACAGGGAAGGCCGAACCTGCAATAGCTGTTATTGGCGAGGAGGAATATGAAATACAGGGTTGGCACAGCGGCTGTTGAGGTGAATGCGGTGTGTGTCACGGTGGCCAGTGTGTTCAAACCATTCATCAAATGGTGGTGACATCTCACTCAGATTCGATGGGAAGATACTCCCCCATCAGCCGAGTGATGCATTATCTTTATAATGGTACGGGAGGACTAAGATATCACCCATGACATCTGCTATTACCATGATTCATGGCAGATATGTCCCACAATACAGATTACACAAGCAGACAGTGTTGTTGTGTGGTATATTGACGGTGGCTTCGTGTCACTGGTTTTGAGGTGTTAGACCGGACAGATGGAGTTTGATGGACTCATCATTTGCTTGCACATGAATTCTGACAGAACATCAGAATGAATCATTTTAATGCAGTACCGCAGACCAGTTTTACAGTCATGCATGACTTCTGTACCTGCGGAGAGTGTGCTGCGGCCCTTAAAAGGGAGCAGGAATTCAAAAGAAGCCTTATGAAAGTTCAGATGTGTGGTTTTGTGCATTGCAAGAGGGCAGAGGCTTTGGTGGTGTAGAACGCGCTATAAAAAGGACCCACACAACCACACGTACAGAGTACAGACGACAGGACAGGGAGGATCCAATTACCACTTCCTCAGTCTGTCCTCCTCCTCTCATTAGAAGGCTGAGCTCTGTGGGAGCTTGGGGAACACTGAGCCCCAAACGTGGCACAGCTCAAAATGCCCTGATCAGTGACTGTGGAGCATCAAGGAGCTAATGATTTCAGCGGGGTGCGCGAACTCTGCCTTTTGAAGGCGAATAAAATTGTTAAGCAGATAGGAAATTTGACACATTGATTCAGGACCTGTCATCTTTCTTTTCACGTGCTAATTAAATTCTGTTTCTATTACTGAGTATGCTTAATCATTTTGCAGAGAGTCATTGTGCCCTTAATCCAAAGTGTCTAGATTAACAACAACGTTACATTTTTACTTGCGCTCTCACCTTTTGTCGTTTAAACATTAGCTCAGCCTGTAGGCTTGACATGTAGCTTTAAAGTTGCTATGCCTGTTTTAGACAAATTCAGAATTGATACATTTCCTGTGTTGTGGGTAGTAAAAACTAGAGCTGGATTAACAATATCTATTTATCGATTCTTATTTTGATAAACTGATATTGATTCGTGAAGGCACAATCTGTGAGTTTTCACCGCTAGAGGTCGCATTTTCAAAACAATAATGAAGGAGATGAAACGATGGGAGATGTTGTTTTCACCATTCAGAGAATTCACGAATCATGTTCACGGATGAGGTAACTAATAGGGATGCACAATATATCAGCCACCATATCGGTATCGATTCTTTTTTTTAATGTTATCGTTATCGGCCCAATAAGAAAATTTGCTCGATATTAAAGCAGATAAATAAATGATTATTTATGAGAAGATTAATACACTTCAGATGCACACTGTTCGTCATGATGGTTTTGAATTGCTTGAAATATGATTGGAATCACTTCAAAAAGGAAACCACAGTTAAGTGCAACATGTGCAGCGCAAGTCTGTCATATAGGCTACATAAAATTATAATGAGAACATCATAATTGTGTGCTTGGGACATGGCTTTCAATTGTGAGACTTTTATTTTGTAATCAGGTTGTCAAAAAAGGATATTATATAAAAATTTGGATTTATATTTATCGGTCAATATATCGGTTATCAGCTTTCAAATGAAAAGGGTTATCGGTATCGGCCGAAATGTTCATATCGGTACGTCCCTAGTAACAAATTAGTTTTTGTACTACCTGTACGATTGATCACATTATTTTATGTCATTGTTAATGCTGCGCAGTTTTACGTGTTTAAAACAATCGTACTAAAAGTACATTTGAACAAACCCACAGTATTTGCAAGTAATGGATAAATATTTTTATGCAATGCGTACTGTATTTAATTTCACCATCATAGACTTGATAAAAAGCATTACTGAAGTTGTAGAAGAGGACTGGCTTCTTTGATTCAGAGAGTGTGAGGATCGTTAAGTAGAGCTCACAGCGGGTGATCGGTCAGAATCACGCAAGATTTTCTTCATTGGAAGTATTTATTGAATGCACAACTGCATGGCTGAATATGTACAGTGAGGAGTGGTTCTGAACAAATAAAAAAATAAAACAAACATAATTAGTTGGATGCAAATGAATGGTTCTCATGCAACAAACCTCTATTTGTATTAACTGCATCCTATTCTAATAATGTAACAGAAATAAATACAATTATATTTTAACATGGCCAAAACTAGCATTAAAGAATGAAAAGGGCTGTACTGTAGGTCTAAGCAGCTACAACTATAACAATGAGTAATTATGAACCATTCGCTATACAATGGCTCCATCTGCTGGTCATATAAATAACTGCATCAGGCCGCTCAGAGAGGTGTCACGTGACGACCAGCGTACATGCGGGAGGTGCGTGCCCTATAACCAATTAACTAGATTGAAGGCGAATATCACCGCAAACTATGCGCAGAGGGTGCTTAACTGGTATTCTACAATGTGTAACCAAAGAATAATGCCCGAGTGGCAACCTATACATTGATAGAAAGAAGTATCACGATACGAGGACTAACCGGGCAGGAAAGCCTGAGCTTACAGTTAGCAACACTAAACAGACAAAACACTACCAATCTATCCTTAGCAATGACAGTAAAAGATCAACAAAATACTGATTCTTACTTGTAAAGACGCACACAGAATAAAGCAGTTGTATCAAGGCGGGTTGCAAGTCCGTGCGGTTAATTTAAACTACTGGCAAAGTCTCGGACAGAATGCTACCAGCGTGCAGCGATCCTGAGTCACTTGTGATTGGCTAATAGTCCAGGTGAAGCGAGGCGTCTTCTAGTAGGAGGGAGAGAGAGTCACAGTAAAGTGTCTGATGCTTAGCGGCCACAAGGGGGCCTTTTTTACAGCCGCCCCCAGATTACTGAAGGGAATCTGCAGAAGAAGAAAAGGCGCCCACTCGTCCAGTAGTGGTCAGTCTGACAACTCTGGAAGCTGGATGAGTCGAGCCACAGGGCGGGTGTACGCCCGGTCTCCCACCTTCACTTCAGCAGATCGTACTTTACCGTCGAGGCCGGGGAAGACGCTGGTCACTGTACCCACTGGCCACAGTGAGCGAGGGAGCTGAGGGTCAATGATGAGGACCGTCTTGCCGATGTGCAGGTCTGGGTTTTCAGCATTCCACTTCTGTCGGGCCTGGAGGCTGGGCAGATAGAAACGGATAAAATGTTTCCAGAAGTGGTCAGCCAACAGCTGGCTATGGCGCCAACGCCTACTGCTCAGGAGCTCGGAGTCAGGATACACCACCTGCGGGAGAGAGGCATCTGGCCGCCCAATGAGCAGTGAGTTGGGAGTTATTGGATCAGGGTCGGCAACATCCGCAGATGTGTAACCTAATGGTTTGGAGTTGAGAATCCCTTCAATCTCAACTAGTAGGGTTCTCAACACTTCATCTGTAACAAGCTGGGCTCCAAGGGTTACTTGCAGGGCTTGTTTTACTGAGCGTATCTCGCGCTCCCAGCAGCCGCCAAAGTGGGGGGCGTTAGGTGGATTAAACTTCCAGTCGATTTGCTGAGAGGCGAGTTGAGCTTTGATGTCTGGAGCAAGGTCAGCGAATGCTTCCCGGAGTTCTCGATTACCACCTCTGAAGTTAGTCCCCTGGTCTGAAATCAGCTCGAACGGCTTTCCTCTGCGGGCGATGAACCGTCTCAGGGCCATGAGGAATGAGTCGGTATTCAAACTGGAGAGCAGGTCGATATGCACGGCTCGGGTGGTCATGCATTTAAAGATTATTCCCCAGCGCTTTTCACTCCTCCTTCCAATCGCCACAGAGTATGGCCCGAAGCAGTCTACTCCTGCTGAGTAAAATGCTGGCTTGAAAAGTCGGACTCTGGATGGAGGCAGGTCTGCCATTTTAGGGATTTGTGGCTTTCCACGCCATTTCTGACACTCTTGGCACTTGCGCTGAAAGCGGCGGATAGCCTCTCGCCCTCCTGGTAGCCAATACTTGCGGCGCATCTCTGCGAAGACCCTCTCTGGGCCTGAATGGTGCAGCTGATAATCATACTCTTGGATGAGCAGCTGCGTGACTGGGTGTTTGGCATCCAGCACCACCGGGTGAACAGTTTCCGGTTCCAGCTGATTACTATGGCGCAGACGTCCACCAACACGGATGAGCTTGTCACTGTGGTCGAACTCTGGTGCAAGCTTGAGAAGTCTGCTGCTTTTGGCGACTGGTTTCCCTGACTGCAGCTGGGCATAGTCAATAGGAAAACTGTCTTGTTGGACCTGTTGTAGCAGAGCCAGCTGGGCTTGGCTGTAGCTTGTGACGTTGCCTGAGGCCGCCCCATGTAGAGTCTTTGTTGTGGCAGTCAGGAGGTCTCTGAAGGACGAGAACTGCTTAGCGTCCGGGAGATGACTTGGCGCGGTAGTGGTGAGGCCGCAGAAATGAGGTTTCTTGAGCTCTTCACCCTGCTCTGCCTCTTTCTGGATCTGAGGACTTTGTGGCCATTTGTCGGGGGCACAACACAAGAAGGTTGGGCCCTGCCCCCAGCGGCTGTCTGGTGTCAATGTGTCGAGAGGTTTGCCGCGTGTTATGTCGTCGGCAGGGTTCTGCGCAGAATCCACATACCGCCATGTATCGCCCTCAGTGAGATCCTGGATCTCTGCCACGCGTGTACCAACAAACACTTTGAATCGGCATGACTCCGACTGTAGCCACTGGAGCACGGTGGTAGAGTCCGACCAGAGCACCACCCGCTTGATGTGCAGTGTGAGTTCAGATTTGAGGATCTGAGCCATTTGTGCTCCGGTCAGAGCAGCGCATAACTCCAGGCGTGGGATTGACTGCTGCCTTTTTGGAGCAACTCTGGATCTTGCAGTGACGAAAGCTACTTGGACGACTCCATGAGGATTCTCGGTTCGGAGGTATGCCACAGAGCCATAGGCTCGCTCTGAGGCATCACAGAACACGTGGATCTCACGTTCACAGGTGGGAGAGTCTAACTCATGGCCAGTGTAACACCTCGGAAGTGCTATGCTCTGTAGATGAGGTAACTCGTCCTCCCACTCTCTCCATGCAGCTAGCAGGTGATCTGGCAGAGCAGGGTCGTCCCAGTCCCGCTTTTTGTCCCACAGGTGTTGGATGACAACTTTGGCTCTGGTGGTGTAAGGTACTAGAAAGCCAAGGGGGTCATATTGGCTTGCCACCACTTTATAGATGGAGCGCATAGTGACGACTTCTTCAGTGGCTAAAGCCTCTCGACACTTGAAGGACAGAGTGTCCTCTCGACAGTCCCACTGCAGGCCCAGGGCTGATTCTTCTTGGCCTGGGTGACCTTGGGCGATCCACTTTTCAGCACTAGCTGATCTTGCCTCAGCAGGGAGGTGACGGATGGTGTCTGGATGTGTACTGGCCCACTGGCGTAGCTCAAAGCCTCCCTCGGCAAGGAGAGTCTGCAGCTTGTCAATGATGGGCTTGGCATCTTCAACTGTAGGCACGCTTTGTAGACAGTTATCCACGTAGAAATGTCTTAACACAGAGTCTCTCACTGCATCAGCTGGCTGAGTATGGTCGGTGACGTGTTTCTGTAGGGCATATGTAGCACAGCAGGGGCTACAGGTAGTGCCGAAGGGAAGCACCTTCCACTGGTAGACTGTAGGTTGTTCATCACGCTTGAGCTCCCTCCAGAGGAAGCGGAGGAGAGGCTCATCCTCTGGAAGGAGCCTGACCTGGTGAAACATCCCCCGTATGTCACTGCTGAAGGCCACACAATGTTCTCTGAATCGCAGGAGAACTGAAAGGAGTGATGGACCTAGGGTTGGACCAGGGAGCAGGAGTTTGTTCAAGTCAGCGGCGCTGTACTGGAAAGAGCAATTAAAAACCACTCTGTGCTTGCCATTGTGCTCGACAATGTGGTGAGGGATGTACCAGCTGCTTGAGGTGTTCTCTGTGCCAGGGGGTAGTTGTGCTACATAACCAGCCTGTTCAAGTCTCTGGATCTCTGCGTTATAAACTTGGGCCATCTCAGGGTTCTTCGCCAGCCGCCTTTCCGTGTTCCGAAGCTGAGGAAGTACTGCCTCCTTTGGTGCGCAGAGCTGGGGAAAGTTCTTCACGCGGAGGAGAGGAGTAGCATAGCGGTGGACACCATTAACCTGTACTCGCACCGTCTGTTTATCCAAGCATTCAATGGCCTCCTTGTCCTGCCGTGACCTCGTACTGGCCTTTTCGCTGCGCCATGGAAGGACGTCCAGCTGCCACAGCCTCTCAACATGCTGGTAGATGTCAGCCGGAGGTGCCCCAAAGGTGGTGAAAAGACAGCGTTGTTCGATTAGGTACTGCTTTAGATTATTGGTTGGACCTTGCAGCGTCCATCCGAGACGGGTGCGGACAGCAACCGGTGCACCAGGGGGACCAAAGATGACTGGCTCAACTGGAGTCACCAAATGAGGGTGGTCTGAGCCAATGAGCAGTAGTGGGACAATGTCCTTGAATGAAGGGATAGAAAGTTTCTTCAAATGTCTGTATTTACTCTGCAGTGCTTTGAAGGGATACGTGTGCTGGCCTAGCCCGAGCTTGGGTGCGGTAAAGGCTCCTTGGATGTTGTATACCATGGCTGGAGAACAGGCTGGAGAAATGCTAAATGAAACAGCCGCCCCATGAAGCGTCTGCAGCTCCTGTCTAACTGTACGCAGGGGCAAGTCCTCGGGCTGGCCTTCAAGTCCCAGTTGTTGGACAGCCGGTTGGAGGAGCAGGGTGCGCTCGGAGCCGTCGTCTAGCACAGCGTATGTCTCTAGAGTTTGGTCACCATGGCGGAGGATAACTTTACTGACCTTGAGAAGCACACGATGGCCCTGCGGTGGCTTGCCAATGTATAACACTTGGTCTGCACTTGGTATGGACAAAGGTTTGCTTTCACTAGACTTCACCTGGTCAGGCCTTCTCTCGCTGACATCGTGCAGAGCAAGCAGGTGTCTGCTGTTGCATGTTTTACAACACATCTTCAGATCACATTCAGCTGATCTGTGTTCTCGGCCGCATCGCCAACATCGGTTGTTGTCCTGAATCCAGTTACGTTTCTGGGTGGCGCTGAGCAGTTTGAAATTTGCGCAATTATTCAGAGTGTGCTTGTAGTTCTCACAGAATGGGCAGAACTTCTTTGCATCTAGAATGGTTGGAGGGGTGAATTTGGCCGACTCCCTAATCGATTTAGGTTCAGCCCCCAGCATGAGGACTGAGGCCTTAGGTGACGACTTGACAGTACTCCTGATATCTTTGGGCTTAGATCCAGTGTCCTTTCTCAAGCGATACTGTGCTATATCCTCCTGGATCTGGAGCTCGTATTCCAACCAATCTGCCAGGTCCAGAAGAGTGGGGATAGGAATACGGAGCGGGTGGATGTAGCGCCTGAAACTGGACCTCAGGTCGTGCGGTAGCTTGCCCAGTAGACGGGTGACATGAGAACCACAGTCCAGCTCAACTTGCCCCTTTAAACCGAGCTGCTCCAACATGCTCACCAGTGATCTGACGTTCAGGGCGAACAACCTAAATGACTTGATGTCTCCACTCTGAATGTTGGGGCCGTCCATCAATTCAGCAATACGCTGAAGGGCGAGTTGGTGTGGTTGCCCGTACTGCTGGTTTAAAGCTGCCATAGTGTCAGTGAAGGGGTAGTCTGAATTGCTATAGGAATCTGCCACCAACAATGCTTCCTCCAGCTTCAGATGATCCACTAATATCTGGAACTTGAAACGTTCAGTGGCATCCCTTGGAAGGAGATTGTCTAGGGCAATACGGAGTCTTGCAAAGTCTCTTGGGTTAGGACGGTTGAAGTTTGGGATTGTAGGAGTGGGCCCTCTGTAGGTTCTTTCCTGTCCACCAGGGGGAGTCACTGAGCGTCGGCGTCTGGGCTCGTGCCGAGGTGAAGGGGGTCTACGTCTCTCACGCTGGTCTGGAGAGTAGCTGTAACGGTGTGCAGGAGAGTAGTCACCTCGGCATGATGGTTCTCTGTATTCTCTGGAGGAATAACAAGAGTCTCTGTAGCTGGCGTAGCGCTCAGGTGAGCGGCGGTGGCTGCACTGCTCATAATTATAATGAGAACTGTAGCGCCCTTCTCTGGACTCATCGCTTCGTCGCGAGGCCTGGTGCTTGGTGCGTATTGGATCGGGAGAGCGCTTAGGTGAAGGAGAGTCATACCTGGTTGATTCCCTGTAGTCCTTTGTCTCTCTACTGTGGCCATGACGCCTGTCAGAGGACCGTTGTGGTGGTGTCTCCCTGTCCCGGAAGTAGACTGATTTATACTGGGTTGAAGCACCTCCATAATCCAGCCCTTCTCGGCAAAGTCTATCTCTGGCAGCTACAGTACGTAGCTCTGAACGGGACTTGCTGGGCTCCGCTCTGGCTTTGAGCTGTTCGTTCTGTAATTTTAATTCCTTCATTGATGCCAGAAGATCTTCCCTTTCTCGCTCTAGTAAGCGGCACTCCCTTCTCCACTCATCTGCAGAAGATTCCCCTTTATCAGTGACTGACCATCGCACTGGGCTGTGGTGCAGCTGACCTTCTGGGGTTGCAGAGCGTGAATCAGATCTACTGTGGTCCTCTTCGTCTAGCCGCTCTCTGGACGGTGACTCAGAAGGCTTCTTGGTTTGAGATCTGGTCGGGAGATCAGATAAGTCATAATCTTGCAAGTAGTTAGGGAGGGACCGCTGCCTCCTGCATCGAGCACTAGACTCTTTATCCGAGGTGGTAGACATCTTGCTCCGCTGCAGGCTCTGGCTCCGGCTCGAAGGACCACTTTTGTAGAAGAGGACTGGCTTCTTTGATTCAGAGAGTGTGAGGATCGTTAAGTAGAGCTCACAGCGGGTGATCGGTCAGAATCACGCAAGATTTTCTTCATTGGAAGTATTTATTGAATGCACAACTGCATGGCTGAATATGTACAGTGAGGAGTGGTTCTGAACAAATAAAAAAATAAAACAAACATAATTAGTTGGATGCAAATGAATGGTTCTCATGCAACAAACCTCTATTTGTATTAACTGCATCCTATTCTAATAATGTAACAGAAATAAATACAATTATATTTTAACATGGCCAAAACTAGCATTAAAGAATGAAAAGGGCTGTACTGTAGGTCTAAGCAGCTACAACTATAACAATGAGTAATTATGAACCATTCGCTATACAATGGCTCCATCTGCTGGTCATATAAATAACTGCATCAGGCCGCTCAGAGAGGTGTCACGTGACGACCAGCGTACATGCGGGAGGTGCGTGCCCTATAACCAATTAACTAGATTGAAGGCGAATATCACCGCAAACTATGCAGAAGGTGCTTAACTGGTATTCTACAATGTGTAACCAAAGAATAATGCCCGAGTGGCAACCTATACATTGATAGAAAGAAGTATCACGATACGAGGACTAACCGGGCAGGAAAGCCTGAGCTTACAGTTAGCAACACTAAACAGACAAAACACTACCAATCTATCCTTAGCAATGACAGTAAAAGATCAACAAAATACTGATTCTTACTTGTAAAGACGCACACAGAATAAAGCAGTTGTATCAAGGCGGGTTGCAAGTCCGTGCGGTTAATTTAAACTACTGGCAAAGTCTCGGACAGAATGCTACCAGCGTGCAGCGATCCTGAGTCACTTGTGATTGGCTAATAGTCCAGGTGAAGCGAGGCGTCTTCTAGTAGGAGGGAGAGAGAGTCACAGTAAAGTGTCTGATGCTTAGCGGCCACAAGGGGGCCTTTTTTACAGAAGTACAAACAAAGTGCAATATAACTGTACGTGTAATTTCATCTGCATAACCCACACAGAATCATATACAATAAATATTTGCTTATACCTGTCTATTAAAAAACATGCGAGAGCGGAGTTTCTGTCAAGTCGAAGTTTATCGCGAAGCTCTCTCCCTCTCAAAAACGCCACGCTGATATTGATCCTTGTTTTATTTCTCCATTTGTCACAAAGCCTGCTTGTCTCAAGGCCAAAGTACACTTCAGCCGTCCGCTTCCGTACAACAGCGAGTGAAATGAGTGCTTGAAAACAAATGTCCACAAGATAGTGCGCAAGCGCAGAACGCGTCTATCCGCGCTCACGGTCAAAGAAGTATACTTTGAAAGGCTCACGCACACACACATCTATGGAAAGTGAAGTATATTGGGGCTTCAGTTGATCTATGTTTACATTTTTTGGGGATTTTCTGTACTCTCCATTGTATAATCGTGATCCATGATGACTGAACGACACAACAGCAGCGTGCTTAAGCATTTGTCCATGTGTGTTGCCATGGTTTCTACCAAAAAAAACTTGGATATTACATAATTTATAGCGACAATGACAAGGGACGAGCCATAATTTAAAATAAGAATTATCGAATTTATAAATCCTTGGTAACTTTTGGGATACACTTTGTTGGTTTTGGGATATTTTATTACAAAAATCTTACACATTGTGCCTTCAAATCCCAAGAATCAATTTATTAGCCTATGCTGTTTTTTATTGATCCATGAACAAAATTTCACTAAATATTATTTGTAGTGTGCCTATCATCCAATAAATCGCAATATTCTTTCAAATTTTCTCACAAAATGTGGCGTGACAGATCGCGGTAGCCGCCTCCCTTCAAGCGCAGAGCGCATGTGAATTGTTTATCTTGTGTGCAGTTTAAATGTTTGTACACACATTTTTTATTTGAGTGTTAATTATTATATCTTAAAATAAATAGCAACTGAATGTGGACTTTTTTGATAATTTTTAACCTTTAACTAAGAACTAAGGATTGTATAGTTGATTCATCCACTGCAGATTATTTCAAGTGTTTCAGGTTATTCAAGTGTTCTATTAGTATACTTCTTTTAAACTAAAAAATAAGAAAGTATACTTTCAGTCTACTTTTTATGTACTTCTCAGAAATATACTTAAAGGTCCTGTTCTTAGTGATCCCATTTTTCAAACTTTAGTTAGTGTCAGAGCCATAGAGAGAGAGAGTTGCGACAACGGAAGTTCAAAACGCTTGATAGTCACGTGATTCATGTAGACCTCGAATAGTTCCAGGAAGTGCTTTGACGGGCAATTCGAATTGATAGTCACAGTGACAGAACTGCGCTTTTTGGTAATTGATAGTCAATAAATGCATTGATTTTCAATAATTTTATTACACATCGACATGTGTATGTAGCATGAGTATGTAGTTACAGCGATGTTGTTTTTAAAATATATATTTTTTTAATGATGAATAATCTACACAAGCAGGCTTTAATGTACAAGTTATTTTGATTAAAATGTGCTGATCATTTAAAATCTTACTGATTAAACGTCTTACCTTTTAAAAGTGCATCACAAACGGTCTGTTCTGCTGTAACTCTATGGCGCGGCTGCTACTTCCGGGAACTATTGAGAGTCTCCGCGAGCCGCCATTGCTGTAAAAAAAACCGTTCCATTGGAGTCTATGGAGTTGTCGCAACTCTCTCTCTCTATGGCTCTGGTTATTGTGTAATGTTGCTGTTAGAGCATAAATAATACCTGTAAAATTATAAAGCTCAAAGTTCAATGCCAAGCGAGATATTTTATTTAACAGAATTTCCCTTTCAAAGCCTACAGCGAACGGCCGGTTTGGACTACATCCCTGTACTTCCTGCTTTAATGACGTCAGTAGAACAGTTTGTTGACTAACCTCCGCCCACAAAAATACGCAAAAAAGGGGGCGTGGTCTTGTTGCTCTCCCACGTGGAGAAGAGGAAGTGTTGCGTTCGGTTGCGTTTGTAGTTTGTTTGTCGCCATGTCGTCGAGACGCTGTTATTTTCATCCCGGAGTCAAATCACCTTAGTTTGGCCTTCAGGGACGCTGTACTTTGAGCACATGCATCTCCCCGTTATGGTAAGAGGCGTGACCTTTCCGGGGCAGGTAATACTTGTACTCAATCTTTTGATCGAGATATACTTAAAAATACTTAAAAGTATAATTAAGTATTCAAAGTATACCTGGCTTGTAATTGTGTTTAATCTTTTGATCTAGTAGCCTATTAATTATACTTTTTTACATAGTTTTACAAACAGTCTTACTAAACTTACATTGTTTGAAAATATTGATTCAAATATTGATATAAAACAGATATGTTCCTAATTCTGCATATCTGAATTTTTGTGTAGGCTAGTCCACTGGTAGTGTACATAGGAATTTACTTAAAATGTACTCTTTCCCTCAGCTATCCATGTTTTCACTGTTATACGGTATACGCTATGATGCATCTTCTAGTCCAGAATCTCCAGATTAAAATACAGGAGAAGAAGAAGCTGAAACAAGTGATACAAGATTGCTCACACAAATGTAAAATAACGCAATCATCAAAAATTAAATGGCATGTAAATCAAAATTGCCTAATGTTATCAAATTAAATGTTGAACCCATGAAGAGGAAACGACTGTGAAGCTTTGGAGGTGCTGATGGACTCGATCTACTCCATCTGTGTTTTGATCATCATTCTGAATCTGATCCGGACAAAGTCTTTGACAAAAATAAAATTTTCTTAGCTTTTTGTTAAAAATGTTGCCTTTCTTTATGAAACCTACCCACATTTAAATGTTGATAAACAAGATGCATGAAGCTATAATAAAATGAGTAAAAATGAGAAACCTAGTTGTGCACTTAAAGTTTACTACTGTTACACTTATTTTACACTTACGTATACTTTTATATACTAAAAGTGTGTGTGATTTTTTTTATTTTTATGGTAGATTTTTACCATTATAGGGTGGTTGTGTACACACACTACCAACACACATTTATGTCCAGACACCATGTAAAAGTGAATTTTGCATATTAGGACACCTTTAAATCGCCTACTTTAAAATTGAATTTGTTCCCATTATTATGTTTTGTGCAATAAAGGTTATAGATATTCAGCCTATACAGTATTTGCTGATATCTGCAGGCTTCTGTTGAAGAAGAGCTTCGCGTTTTTGGATTCAGATTGCATTTCTAAACCAGCAAATCATGTAAAAAAACACGTTCAGCTTTGTAAAAACTGTCTGTGTTCTGTTCTATTCTGTAGTACTCTGTCCAGTTGTGTTTGAACACAAAAAGGACTCCTGTGTGAACACCTCCTGAGAGACTCATTTGATTGAGGTCCCTAATTATTCACATGATCCCCCCCCCCCCCAAACTATTTCAGTGCAAACTCCTTCCCGCATCCGATCCTAAAGATTGAATTGGTCATGTCAATCACAGTACTGATTGCTTACACCAGGGCTGCATCTGAAATCGCATACTTCCCGACTAGTAGACGGAAAACAGTTTGTGACAAAAGAAGTACAGTATTCATAAAAGAGTAGACAAAAAGTACCCGGATGACCTACTTCCAACAAGATTTTGAAGTGTGCATACGATGGACATGAGGCCACGGGATTGGATTTGTGAATGGCGGTGAAACGGCGCAACTGATGCTGATAGATAACTTGATATTGACAGCATGGCGTAAGTACGTCCGGATTATATTCATATTATACAAATTCATACTATATTGAACATACATTATTAGCGGTCGTGAAGTAATTACTTATTAAAAATAAGTACCTACTCAAGAGTGTATACGATTTCGGATGCAGCCCAGGTGTTTTCAAACCTGTGCTGGATCATTCCCATTACTGTACATTTTGTATGGCTTCTTTATCTGACACACCCACTTCAGGTCTTGCAGTCTCTACTAATGAGCTGATGAGTTGAATCATGTGTGTTAAATGAGGAAGACAAAATATGCAGTGCTGGGGGTGCTCCTGGACAGGTTTGAAAACTCCGTGCCTACTCAACATCAAATACTAAAACCTAGGTGTTTCTCAATCAGCTCTTTAGTTCAGTATCAGGGCACTGATCAGGGAGTCAGCCATTTTAAGGGCTATCTCAATCGGAAAATCCTACCAGTGCACTGAAACGTTTGCTCTCTAAAAAGTCCCACAATTGGCTGTGAAAACCAGGGAGCATCGATGCTAACTAAGTTCCCTTAACATAACTTGTGAAGCGTGAAACATAAATCACGTGAACCAACTCACTACACATAATGACACGCACTATATGGTTTTTTTTTTTTATACAAAACATTATTTAATTATTTCAGAATATTTTGAATACATACTCTGCTAAAAGACGTCTAATAGCCATCCAAACACAGCCCTGACGTCTAGGCTAAAACATGGCAAAACTTGGGCTTTCAGTGAAAATTTAATAGACGTCTAACCATAGCCAAAGAATAGACTCGTCGTTTAAAACATGAACATGTCAAAGAAATGAAACCAAACACTTTGTAATCACTGTTGACTCTGCTTACATGATAGAATATCATATATCTCGCAAGTTACTTTGGCAAAAATTACATGTTACCAAATTCAAGGTTATTTTGGCTGGAAGTGGGTTACTCATAACCGGATCTATAGTAAATATAGAAGATATAAAATATAGAAAATATAGAAAATCTATAGACGGCTATTTCTTGCTGGGACAGGTTGTGAACATAATCTAACATTTATAATTTAACATTTATAATTTATTTACGGCTTAAATGTATCACATATATGTAACATGCAAAGTATTTACCATAATGTACTTTAAATAATATTTTAAAGAGAGATATCAGAAAGATATTAGTTCTTCTTTTGGTCATAAATACCTGTAGTGATGTTGCATAATGAGGACATTGTCATGTCGCCGGAAATAGTCATCAGTGTGTATGAGCCAGGGTCCCTGACTGTACCCTACACCCTACTTTATCCAGTGAAATTGGCTGCAGGACAGGATTGTGCTGAACTGGTTTGAGGGGATTTTTTTTTTGCAGGTTCCTAATGAGAACATTTGCATATTATTTGTATTATCAGAATGTGTCTCTACATTTTAATATCAGCCTGACTTTAAGACAAACAGAAACCAACAGTTTCTGAGAGAAAAAAAAACGTCAATATTATCTGAAACCAATATGGCTGGGAAACTGAATTGGCGAGCTGAATTAAAAGCCCAGCCATTATCATGCTAAGCAGTCTAAAGAAACAGATCTGTGCAATTATACACCACTATTACTGGCTGTAAAGATGCTGTTGTGGCTGTTGTAAAGCAGCGGGCCATGACATTCCGACCACACACCGACACACGCAATACTGTGAAAAGGCGTGTGAGCTTTTTTTACAATGCCCTGAAGCCCACTTGGTCCAGAAGTACAATGTTATAGCTTAATATTAATGTTGTTTTATTGCAGAAAAAGTGCATTTCTTAACATTACTCCAAGTGACAGGATTGTGGTTGATGTCTTTTCAGGTATTTACATTTTTTGGGTACTTTGTTACATTACAGATTACTTTTTCTAATTATATTTGTTAGATTTTTTACATGTCTGTACACAAGCCTCACTAAGGCTTATATTTTTAGAAAATCTAGGCTTTTTAAAAAAAAAAAATTCTCTCTACCCCCTTAGTCCTAAATTAGCAATACCTCTGAAACATGAGCATGACGTGCGTATGGGTTATTGATTTATGATGTGTGTTTTCAGAGTAACAACCCTCTCTATTGTTTTAAGCAGAATCTCTACACAAATATGAATGCTAGTAGCAATTATTTCCATGGAGGGCAGTAGCTGCATTTGGAAACGCAGGAGAGAAGGAAGTATCATCATCAGTCAGCATTCATACAGGCGTCTGGGGAGAAACTAGCAACCTGCTGGCATGGGTAATCACTAGCCCCAACCATAACCAACAGCCTCCAGTCCCCTTAATGGTCTAACATCAGCAAAAAAAGCTCAAGGAAATAATAAGTGGGAAAACATGGAAACTCTCAAGCTGCTGTCGGTGCAAAATGTGGAGGTTTATTAAATTATGATTGATATGGCCTTATGGATTCCAAGACGTAGCGTGTTCCACCCTCAAAATGTGTGACTACAGCTTGCCATGTGCTTTATATTTCAAGGGGTTTGGTGCTGCAGAATGCTGAAATATTAATGACTTTCTTATGATAATTGGGAATATTGCCTACAGCCACTTTATTTACTTTCCCCACTTTTTAACAGAACGTTTCTTTTCACAGAATGAACATGCCCAGATTCTTGGATTTTGCAGTGGATTGTTATTTATTTGTTTGTTGCCGATTTTAGATTCGAAACTCAAAGATGCTAGGCTTTTTGTTTGGTCAGACCTGTAGGGTTAACTTATGCAACTGATGTGTCTTTGACTTCCAGTATTTCTGTGGAACAAGACAACAGACAGTGAAAAATGAATAGACTAAATGATTACAATACATCTGACTGCTGCGTTTCCATTATGTTGTAGATTTCAGATGCTGAGTGGGATGACCTGCTGGAAGAGTTTGAAGAGAAAAGCTACCTCAATGCTCACAAATGGAAGCCAGGCCAGGACCCCTACAGTCTGTATGCCTTCAATCAAAGAGAGAGCGAGAGAATCCCCAGCAACAGAGCACTTAGAGACACCCGACATTACAGGTAAGCCGTGTGTGTGTGTGTGTGTGTGTGTGTGTGTGTGTGTGTGTGTGTGTGTGTGTGTGTGTGTGTGTGTGTGTGTGTGTGTGTGTGTGTGTGTGTGTGTGTGTGTGTGTGTGTGTGTGTGTGTGTGTGTGTGTGTGTGTGTGTGTGTGTGTGTGTGTGTGTGTGTGATCTATATATAATATCCACACGGTTCATATTAAATTAATGAAGGTGCATCTGTGAGTTCTTGAAAACTTTTAGAAACTGATGAAAGGTGTACTGAGATAAAAAAGAATAAGGATTTTTTCATGAGTGGTTCATGGCTGGGTAGTGAGTGATTCTCAGGTTCTTTAAGGTCGGCATGCTATACTTGATGCATTTATACTACAGTTCAAAAGTTTGGGGTCGATAATATTTTCAATGTTTTTGAAAGAAGTCTCTTATGCTCACACAGACTGCATTTATTTGATCACAATTATAGTAAAACAGTAATAATATATTATTACAGTTTAAAATAACTGTTCTCTATATTAATGTATTGTAAAATATATTTTATTCCTTTAGTGTCTTTAGTGTCACATGATCCATCATTCTAATATGATGATTTGGTTCTCAAGAAATGTTTCTTATTATTATTAATGTTGAAAAGAGTTGTGCTACACATTTTGTGGAAACTGTTACTTTTTTCAGGATTATTTGATCAGAAAAATATTTTTCTTATATAGAAATCTTTTGTATCCTTTATAAAGGTCTCTTTTGATCAATTTAATGGTAATAGAATAGTAATTTCTTTAAAAAGAATGATACTGACGCTGACCACAAACTTTTGAACAGTAGAATAAGATTTTGGCAGGATCATTTAATTGTTTTGGTATTGTGTTGCTGTTCCATCAGCCACAACCACATTTTGCTCACCCTCTGCCATATGCAATGCTAACAAATTTATAATTTAAACAAAACAGATATGGTTTGTGCTCTTTCAGATATTCAGCAGATACAATTCATTTAAGTGTTAACATGCTTTCTCTTGCACTGGTTATTGTATATAAGCTTCTTAATGAGACAGATGTCTGTGATATTTGGCAGCTCTTGGTGGCAACATGACCTCATGGTATTTGTAGCTCATGAAATGAGACCGCTCTTGGCCACAGTACATTTTCACCCTCTGCAGTGCTGTGGGAGGTCGCTCACTCATTAGTGCATGTCACTTCAGTCAGGCAGAGGGCCCTATTTAATTTTTCAGCTATTTCTGGATTCTTTTCATGTTTACCCTGTTTACACCTGGTATTAACATCCATCTTGGGTAATTAGTTTGCAATGATCAGCTTTGACAGATTTTCTCATATGTGCACCTCATGTTACCACTTGTGATAATATTCATTGAGGGGAAGGTGTCATGTTGAAGAATGAAAGCCAACACACTGTTGCTTCCAAGTATACTTGCATTTTTAAGGGTTACTTCAGCGGTTTAGCATTAAGCTTTGTATCAATAGAAACTAGGGGTGTAACGGTACACAAAACTGACGGTTCGGTACGTACCTCGGTTTTGAAGTCACGGTTTGGTACGGGTTCGGTACAGCAGTTTTAAAAAATTCCTTTTTAATTATTTTTTATTAAACAGTGGTTTACTGGAAAAAAGTGTCTGTCCTCAAATTAATTAAATTATAACTAAAAGTTTATTGAAGATATTGCTGTAAACTATATAGGGAGCCCTTACTTGCACATTAATATTAAAGTTTAACAACAGAGCCCAAACTATTAGCCTAAATTCAGTTGCTATTTATTTTTAGGTATAATAATCAACACTCAAATAACAGTACACAAACATGAAAACTTGAAAATGAAAGCAGTTTTTGCAATAACTTCTAAATCTAATTATAAAAGTTTTTTTCTCCAATTCGTTGTTGAAATATAATCATTTATACACAGTGTCTGTCATTTTCATGACAGGTTTATTTAAACATACATGAAATAATCAAGACATCACTAACAGGTTAAGTAGAATATAATATAATGTATATATAGGCTAATATATAGTGCATATACAGTATTTAATGAAAGAGTTGATTTTCCTAGTGAATCAAATTCTGTGGACACTGAATGACTGCCTGAGTTAAATGTGATGCTACATTACATTGTTTACAAGCAGTTATATTTAGGTCTTTCCGCCGTTGAATACTGATTGAGCGATTACACCACATATGATATGTGACTGTAAGTTGTATTGTATCCTCAACATACCTTCAGATGTTTGTTCATGTTTATTCTTTAGGAAGAGATGATCGATCGCGTTCACACTTGAACTGTGATCAGTGATCAGTCACGCCACATTAAAGAGCGTCAAAACTGCATTTATCGTTTGAATTTCGTGATAAAATGAACTGAATACTTAATATGTCCGTGTGGGAACTCGGATTGAAGTGTGTTCCGCGCTTAAAACAAGCCTGTTAACTGTTAAAGATTGCATCCGGATACCGTTCACCGTGCACCAAACCGAAAGCCCTGTACCAAAACGGTTCGGTACCAATACGTGTACCGTTACACCCCTTGTAGAAACCCGGTAGTATATTTGAATTATCATACTTTCCCCCCTCATGTCCCCCTGAGACGAGAGAACTTTGCATTTTATTTCTGGAAAAAATCTTTAGATGACTTAAATATCGTCATTTTGCATCATCTGAGGATTTTTTGGCCAGAGGCTAGAGACTACAGCCAGTAGAAGGAGCTAGTTCCGCATGTTATCAACCCGCCCATAGGGGTAGGATCTCACTCACAGAATGCGCGCTGCCGGTCAGCTCGGGCATTCATAACGGGCGGTGCGGAGCAAAGTGAGTGTTTCAACTTTTCAATGAATTCTTATGAAAGTTAAGCTTCCAAATGTGATCTGAATACGCGCCAGACTGGACACGCGTCATGAAGGACTGCCGCGCTCACCTCAGCTCTTCGCTCTCGTGATGAATGAAATCTGACTCCTGCTGCGTTTGTGCCGTGACTTTCGTTCGGCTCACTCACACTTTATTGAAAAGACACGTTCAGTTTTTAATTGTAGTGTCTATTCTCTAACTGAACTAAATAATTGTATTACTATGAAAATCAAAACAACGGTGGGGGCGGTGTAATGGTGGGAATGTGATAACCAGTAGCCGTGGCTTTGGGAGTGGCCTCGTTGGGCAGCGAAGCAAGTGCATTCTGGGAGTTGTTGTCTTACATCCACATGAGACAAAAATACATTTTCTGCCTTTTCTCAGTCTAGAGGGCACCAAATTCAAAAATAATTTCACATTTCTACTACATAAAGGACCCAGTTTAAATACACATTCATCTTCCCAGCACTGAAGTACCCCTTTAAGCTCACTACAAATGTTATGCTTACAGGGATTCCCAGGAATTTGCATGTATTGTATTTATTTTAAAGCTACACTTAAGAGTAGCTTTAAACAAGTTTAAAACTCTTTGTTTTATTGCAGTGGATGATTGATAGATGAGTAAGCTGTCTTTCACTGTTGTCTCACATCAGGACGCACAATCATTTACACTATATGGTCACGTGTTTCTGACTCTAAATGTGTATCAGAGATCAGTGCTGTCCACATATGATTATATATTAAATCCAGGTCTAAACAGGGTCAAAGTCTCGTGTAAACATCTGAAGAATCTTTTATTTGCATTCTTTGAATAAACAAGAACTTCGATCATAACATTCTCAACATCATGGCTTGGGTTCAAAATACGAAAATGAGTCATTTATTTTTACATAAAGTTTTGTACGATTTTGTTCAAGTTTGTGCTCAGATTAAATCTGTAGATTTTTTTTTTGCCTTTCTGCAAGTTCTTAGTTTTAATCACTTTTTCATTTTTATTGGATTAAAAGTAATATACATATTAATTCCATTATATATTTCAATGTTTACTATTAATACAATTTTATGAATGTATTATTTATGTATGTATTACCTTAGTAGCAGACTAGGCTTAGATTACAGATAAATTACAGCTTGTACCAATAACAAATAACTAAAAAAAACTTAATTAGGGTTTTCTGAGAATTGCAGACATATTTCATAACATGAGCCACAGACCCACAACAGAAAAGGTTTTGTCAACATAAAATTATTGATGAATGTGCCTTGTCAACTAAAACCATGGGCTATACTCAGTTACATGTCTCCAAAAATATGTAGGCTAGGTATGTCAGGTTTATAAGAAATCATCTAGAGAGCTGTTGGGGCCTCTATAGTGGTGCAATATTATTCTCTATAAAATAATTCATGCAGGGGCTGGGAGACAGTAGAGAGAATCTCCGATAAAAGGTGAGGAGGCGGCTCATTATGCAGGCTCCAATGCTATACTCTCTCTCTCTCTCTCTCTCTCTCTCTCTCTCTCTCTCTTTTTTTTCTTCCCCGGTGTCGACTATTTTCTATGTAGCCCTCGTTTCTTCCTTCCTCTTACATGACTCAAATGCCTTTGTAATTACAGTAAGAACACCACAGTCATTGTTCATGCCGTTGTTGACCAGTAGCACAATATTGAAATTTCCTGGGAAATGCAATCAAAGTGCCAACGTTACCTCTTAATTAACTTAAGCTGAAATTGGACAAACAAAGGATAAGTCTAGTGTTCCAGCAAGAGCCAGTGTTTGATTGTGGCTTTGGACTTCAGTATACATGCAAGGTTTTTGTGTTAGTGTTGTGTTGACTATATTTAGTCAATAAATAAATATAACCTTGCTGGATTTATATGTTCTCTTTTAACAAGCTTCTGTTGAATCTTGGTGCATTTTCAATACAGCATGATCAGATTAAAGTACATTAAGCAACCTAACATGGTGTCTTATAAAGTTATATTGTTTGAAAATATTGATTTATAAAGAAAAAAGAATTACACATTCCTTCAGGTGTTTTCAGGCAAGCTTAGTCCTATCAATATGGGGAAGGCAAAAATGCTACGTCTTAGTATAAACTGGCAGAGCATTCAATCAAATGCAGAATGAAACTTTGACAGCCATCTGTGGCAAGACCCTGGTCCTTTCACTTAGCCTGGTGCCTGAACCTCATTTTGCTTCAGAGAAAAGAGCCACCACCAGAGGAAATTAACATGAACCTCAATTCAGAAGGACTTCCATTCCTCAAGGGCTAATAACAGATAAGCTCAGGCACCAGGAGCTTTGCAAATGTTGTTCATTAAAGCTGCCATTTATTCAATTCAAAAAGAGGCTTCCGAGTTGGCTTGATGAAACACCAGGGAGGGGGTGGAAATATAACCATGGCAAAGATGGCCTGTAGTTTTTAAGATTATTAAAAAACTGCAGACTGACTTGATGATTTTCTTTGAAAAATTCTGTAAAGGACACTGTCTATGTTGCACCTTCTTCCAGAAAGCAGGACATTATCAGGATTTCCTGTTTTAAATTGTTACATTTTATACAGCAGTTAGTTTCAGGCCTTGAATCCTCAAATGATTGGTCAAATAGAGTGCTGATGACAGTCCAACAGCACTGGAACTTAAGCCTTGTTCAGACTATCTGTCCAAATCCAATTCTTGTGCATATACGCTTGGAATCCGTTCATATTTTGCAAGTGCGAACGGCAAAAAATCACATGAAATCAGATTTTTACAAATCTGTTTCAAGCTACATTCAAATGTGGTTTGAAATCTCTCTGATCGGATTTCATGTAGCTTACATGTGCACTTTCTCACGCCATGTGAAACGTAAACACATCAGACGTCATTGCAGAAACAAGGTTACATTGTGTTGTTGTCAATGTGCAGGTCATGCAGAAAATTAGAATATAATGGAGACATCTCTGTGGACCAGTGATGAGGTGTCTTCACTTCTTTCACTGTGCGGCAGAGACGGCAGCACGGAATAAAGCTGCTCATGGCAACCTCTGTTTCTGTCTCTGCTTCATTAGTACCCTTACAAAAAATAAGTATTCTTCAAATTGGCCCACTTTTTAGTGTATACAAGTTTTTGTTTGTACTACAACTATACGACAAGTGAACTTATAGGTATACTGATAGTTACTAGTCAAATACTATAAGTATTTTTTCAGTAAACTAGTAGTTATATACTGCAAGTATCATACATAAAGTATATTTCTGAGAATTACATAAAAAGTAGACTGAAAGTATACTTTCTAATTTTTAGTTTAAAAGAAGTATAATAATAGCACTCTTGAATAATCTTCTTTTTCGTAAGGGTAGCACTGCAGCTACATTGTCATATTCTAAGACAACATTGCAAAGCACCCCATGTTTTTTTTTTTATGTAGTCCTACCACCTTAACGTCATTGCCATGGAAACCAACGCAGATATTCCACAAAACGAAAGAGAGCCACATGAAACACAAATCAGATCTGAACAGTTGCGATACACAGTGTGGACAGTTTATCATGTAGATCAGATTCCAATCGGATAAAGGAATAATGGGATTTGGACTGACAGTGTGAACAAGGCTTTAGTGGTAGGGATTTTTCAGCGACTCTTTCTGCTGATTAAATTCTGGTCTTTATCAGTGAGTAATTGAATCATTAATTTAGTTTTTGTTCAAAACACTGATTCTTTCAATTCTGAATCAAGAAACTGTCTTTGTGAGTTATTGAATCATTTAACCGATTCATTCAAAACCTTATAATAAAAAATGTAACCTTAGAATAAAACAAGTGACTGTCTTTATCAGTGAGTCATTGAGTGAGATGAATACATTTCAATATGTGACTGTCTACATTTTGTAAACTCCTCCCAATATAATTCAGATAAAAACATTTTTATTCTAACGAAGCAATTCTAGCTCCATTATAACACCATAAGTGCATCCCAGTGGACAAAATTTATGATATGACCCATTTAAACTTCAGATTTGGTCTATGGTTATTCTAATGGCCATTCTTAGACATCACATTTGGCAGAGATTCGACATTTATTGTTGTAAATCTACCTTCATTTCTAGATGAATGCAGTCAGGGACTGGACCCTTTTATAGCCAGTTATGAGTGAAATGTTACTGTAATTCAGTTGTATTGTGAGTTATGGCTGCTGTATAATGGAATTCAAATAGCCTACATGGCAATGGTGAAACTATGAATTTGTAAATCAATACAGTGTTAGCAACTGCAATCGATAGATCCCCGCAATGATAGGAAACCATTATGCTGAGCACCCCAGACATTTTTAACATTGCAAGGACACTGTCATGAAAAATCGAATACATGTAATTTATTCAGGTGTATGTCATATGACAGTCACTGAAAATTTACTCACACATAACAGGAAACTGAAATTCTTGTATTTCCTAACTGATATTTGTAGTGAAACAGTTGCAGTGTTTATTTTCTGCCTTCCAGAAACAGTTGACAATATTTCTTTGATGTTTTTATGATTTGCGTTTTAGGCTTTAAATCAGACTAGTGTCATTTTTTCCTCTAATTAGAGTCAACCACTCCGTTTCTCCTCCCACTGTTTAGTAATGATGGGCATGTGCATGTGGCAGGCCTGAGAGGAAGTGTCTCAGATCATCAGCAGTAGCCAATTAGACAGTGTCCTCACACTAGCATCCTTCCAAATCAAGCACAGGCTGATGATCTCATGCTCATTACTTGAAGAACCATGATACAGTATCTTATTTCAACTGCTTTATCAATAACATTTACAAGGCTGCTTATTTTTGGAGGTCTTTGGATATTTTGGGACTGTTTATTTCTCAAGCTTAATAAAAGGCATATTGCCTTCTGGGCTTTTCTGCCTCGCCAAGGTTGGAGCAGTGTCACTCGGTTCCCTAGAGCTCTTACACATCCTATTGTGTGTATAACAAAAGGAGCACCTGAAGGACATTTGCATCTCCGCTGAGCATCTGAGACATGAATACATATTTCCGCGATAAACTTCCTTGTCGGTTCCTATCATTGTTCTTCGTATATCAAACAATAAAACATATGCAAAGCATGCAGAGCAATTACTCACTAGAGCAGCTTATTTAATGAGCTTTTCCTGCCTTTTCCTATTTGTCACTTGCACTATTTCCATTGGTGTGGCCAGAGGTGGGTAGAGTAGCCAAAATCTGTACTCAAGTAAAAGTACAAGTACTTACTGAAATATTTACTCAAGTAAAAGTAAAAGTAACAATCGTAATATTTACTTGAGTAAGAGTAAAAAAGTATTCGATGAGAAAACTACTCAAGTAGTTAGTTACTAGTTACTTTCGATCTGATTGATAAGCGAAAACCCTGAATTTCAGGCTACTTGGAGAGCTTTCACACACCTCTCTGTAACACTTTACAATAAGGTTGTATTAGTTAACATTAGTTAATGTATTAGTTAACATGAACTAACCATGAACAACACCTCTGTTCAGCATTAGTTAATCTTTGTCAACGTTAGTTCATAAAAATCCAGCTGTTCATGGTTTATTTATGATACAGTATCATGTTAGTTCACAGTGCATTGACTAATGTTAACAATATTTTAATAATGCATTAGTAAATGTTTAAATTAACAAAGATAAATAAGTGCTTTATAAGTGCAGTTCATTATTAGTTCATGTTAACTAATGTAAACTAATGAACCTTATATATATATATATATATATATATATATATATATATATATATATATATATATATATATATATATGTATATATATGTATATGTGTGTGTGTGTGTGTGTGTGTGTGTGTGTGTGTGTGTGTGTGTGTGTGTGTGTGTGTGTGTGTGTGTGTGTGTGTGTGTGTGTGTGTGTGTGTGTGTGTGTGTGTGTGTGTGTGTGTGTGTGTGTGTGTGTGTGTGTGTGTGATTAATGGTTAAACAGTGTAAATTAATGGTGTGCTGGGCTAACTAGAGCTCTTCTTAAAACATACTTTGTTCTTATATTTGTATAAGTATATAGGCTATTCTTTAGGTAGGAATAAAATACAATACTGTTTTTATTTGTATGTATTTTCTACACTTCAGACAGGTGTCTGTCCGGATTTGTGTATAAATGCAAGACGTCACATTAGGCTATTCAATTTGTTTCGTTTTGTGAAGAAAAGGATATGTAAATGTGAAGATGAGAACGTTTGTTCGTGGACGTGTATTGTTTGGAGGATTCAAACGATTCATTGCTTGCACAAGAGCGCATATGAGGAAAACACTCGGACAGTGTGTGAAATAGTATTATAATAAGGGAAAATTTCCCATAGTTACCAAATGACCGTTAATAGTGTTCAAATATAGGCATCATTGTGACACTTACCGCTACATGTTCTTTTCAGGGTGGAATTATTGTATGCTGAGAGATGTCAGTTCGTTTTGGTGCACACAACATGCATCGCATTATGAAACTATTCTTTTTGACATCTTGGAGTGAAAACATAGACTGAACTTGAGGCCACGGGCAATCTGCCTCCCGTAGCTCACACACATCTTCCGACTAAACGCGCGCTAATTATAAGCGGGTGATGCGTAGCAACCTCTCGCGAAGCAGCCTCTCCAACGTTTCGCGAGACTTGCGAAAGTTATTCACTTATTTTAATATATATAATATAATTATTACCATTTGACAGTAACGGAGGAACGCCACCGAATGTAACTAAGTAAAAGTACAGTTTTTTCACAAGAAATTTACTTGAGTAAGAGTAAAAGTACCCATCTTTAAATCTACTCTAAAAGTACAAGTTACCCAAAAAATGTACTCAAGTAAATGTAACGAAGTAAATGTAATTCGTTACTACCCACCTCTGGGTGTGGCCATATGTTGTGATTTTGTCCAGCAGTAGCAATCTTAAGGAAAGCGAGTTGGATACATCATAATGAGAAACGCTAAGACCAAATTCCCAGTTCCCAATTTTCTCAGGAACGCATCCATCATTTTGGCGAAATATCAAGCACAGAGCAATATGCTTCCCCTCTCCCAGATGTTGTTTTCTGACAGAAACCCTAATGATGTTCTGTGTTGTGCTGTTTAAAGCATCCCCCTATCTCAAAAGACCTTGGGCTATAGCTGCATTGAGCGATGAATCCCGCTCGCAGGCTGGCTTCAAACAGCATATAAAGCTGTGAACGCAGCCCTTAGCTCATAAAGTGTGTTTAAGGCTGATCTAACTGTATTCATGAATGAATAAGCAAAAACAGGATATATATGCTACTTCATTTCAAAGTAAATTTATCATGACTGTTTAACCCCCAAAAGTTTTGACATTACGCATAAATACATCTTCACTTTACAGTATGTGTTGCTCCAACAGAGCACTGATGCTCTGATTAAATCATTTTAGAGGCTAGGGCTTGTCTAATGAATGGTGAAATCTATAGCACGTTATTTCACAGTTTGACTCAATATTTAAATGATCGCATTAGAGTGAAAAAAAATATGGAAAATCCTAAATTACACTCCGCTAATGCAGTAAACAGTCAATTTCAGTCACTTTCAATTGCAGGCTTTCGAGACATCTTGGCTCTGTTCCAAAACCAAGTGAACTGCCTATGTAGGCAGCATTCTAAAACATCATTTACAAGCTCCTTGATGCCTTCTGAGGCCCTGTTTACACTAGTGCGTTTTCGTTTTAAACGCAGAACTTTTGCTACGGCTATGCCTGTCGTCTACACTACTCTGGCGTTTTTGAACCTCAAAAATGGATACTTTTGAAAAAGAAATAGCCTATCTAAAATTATAACCATTTCAAATAACCCAGAGTCGATAATGTCGGGCATTGCATTTGAAACTGAAGAGTGAATGAGCACCAGTCGATATAACGGCAGCTACAACTTTAACTATAACTATAACTTTGCTAGCTGGTTAATAAACTCAACCAAACGCATCCTGTATGAGATTAATTAGATATAGACTGCATAAATGTAATCTTACAACTTGCATCTGCAGAAAAGGATCACTACACTGCAGGCTTTCAAATCCAGTTTCACTTTATTTTGCCGGTCTGGAAGGCGTGCTATCTAACGCCAACCAATCAGACCTCAAGTACCGGCCAAAATGCCGTAATAACCAAGAAAAAAACGTAACAAATATATTTTTTTAAAGTCAGGGCGATCATCATTTTCATGATCGATCATTGACATCACGTTCGAGTATTCGAGTACACTTGCCCATCACTAAAACGGATGAAAACGGACACTTTTGGAAACGATGGCATGGCCGCCCACATTATGTTACCTGAACATGACAATTTCAGACCAGGGCTGTGTCTCCCAAAAGCATTGTACGCCTAAGTTGATTTTAGAGAGCGTTGGTTGATATTGTATTACAATGCTTTTGGGAAACGCAGCACAGAGCCGTCTCTCTCAACGGCTCTGTAACACACCAGCCTTGACCGTGTAAACAATAACACGGAGACAGAACCGCATGCTTTGCTGACTTTGTGGTCCTTTTAGCAGCCGTTCTGCAGTTAGTTCTGCAAAATGCTGTAGCCTATTGTATAATACTGCAGTTGTCAACATGCGCAAGAGATAAATGTTTAGTGTTTACACTTTTATGCACATGCCCAGTGTGCATGAACGGTCATGTGACATGCGTTTTTGGTTGTGCAGGGAAGACAGAGATCATTTCTGAAACGCAATGGAAACGCCAGTGTAGACGAGGATCGTTTTCATTTTAAAACGAAAATGCACTAGTTTAAATGGGGCTTAGTTGACCATTTTGCATTTTGTATGTCCTTTGTATTGTAATGCTTAATGTAACTTAGTACAGTTTGATTGTTAGCTTAGATGCATGTTAACGGTAAACTTTTTACAATAAATACAGATTGAGTTGAATCACCTATATGTGGTTTGTGTAAGAAGTACTATAAGACTGCCTTTGTACACAGCAGACAGCAAGGCGGCTCACCAGGTTGGAGCAGAGCCATTAATTAAGCAAGCCATATTGAGCACAAAAGGCATTCACTTAGGTGATTATGATGCAAGTAGTCAATGCTGCTACTAATATAACTAATTTAATAAGGGTTTTATATTGTGTATTTACATGAGACCACTTAAAGTTTGACTTGCTAATGCTTGGTCATGTTTAATGTTTACTAAAGCTATTACTGCAGGCAATAGAGTACAATGACCACACACTTTGTTTAAGTGGCATTGGTTCTTGAAATGTTTTTGCCATTCATTTTTTCATAAGGATATTAAAGAAATCTTTAATAAAACATTCTCAGTCATGAACCAAACCAATAGCTCCAGGATAAAAAAAAACTCACTGAAATTGACTGTTTACTGCATATAGATAGATTGTGAACTCTTTTTATGAGTGGAGGAAGAAAGAAACAAATGCTACAAATCTAAAACTACAGTTGATATAAACAATATGTTTTAACTTTAGCCCCTTTCACACAGCAATACCGGTAAATTACCGTAAAATTACCAGAGCGACTTTACCGGTAAATACAAAAATGTGCTGTTCACACAAGAGACGGCGTTCAGGCTTTTTACCAGTAAGGGACCATTCACACAGCATCAAATTCTTTGATGATATCAGTCATCGGAAATTATCTTTAAACACTGTGCTGTTGTCTTCATTCTCCCGCATGAGGAGAAGCGCCTTTTCTGTTTAATTTGACAACATTGGGGCAAAACCCAACACAGCGGTAGATCTACAATATTAGCCTAATATCAGTTCACACATCGGCTTATCGCCGTGTTAGTTGTAGTGGGAGACTTACAACAAGCTACCGAACAATATCGCTAACATATTGGGAAAATACATCGGTTATCATCATGTTTGACTTATCGTGAGAGAAAAACAAAAGTTTTAGACTCATTTCGGTTAATGGAAACGCTGTCATTTCGCAATCGTTTTTTATCGACATTTAGAAAATATCACAAAAGTTTTGCGTAAATCTGTAATGGAGACGCAGCTACTGTTTTTCATAAAAAATCGACATGAACGTCTCGGTTACGTATGTAACCTTTGTTCCCTGAAGGAAGGGAACGGAGACATCACGTCAGTTACTGACGAAATGGGGGTTTCACATTTCGTCAGTAACTGACGTATCTCGTAGTGTACTGACTGAAAGGGAACTGAAAATACAATTTTAACAACAACAATTTCTAAAATTTTGACCTGTTTCTAGAGATCATCTTGCACCCCATCTTAAAATGTAGACGTATTTTATGCCATCTGTGTGTGTGTAGAAAATAAATTGATCAGCTGAAGAAAAGATGTTTAAATGGATTGGAGAATCCCATCCTGTCTGAATCTAGGACTCAAGCTCTCTACAACGACCTGACCTCTGTCTGTTTTCACTTTCTCTATAGACGTTTCCCATACACCAAGGCCAAGTGGCTCCATGAATAACGTGTAATTCCACTAACTGTTTTCCAGTAGTTTTGTCTTTTGAGTCAGGAAGACTAAGGTCCAGAATGACTAAACATGGCAAATTAACGCTATTTTTTCACTGCGTGCCTTTAGTAAATCCTGTCAGTATTTTTTTAATGCCTAGGTTTGCACTGACGCACACTGTTAAACTGGCCCTATGTGTTATATATACATAGCTGGTCATAGCAGTGATCTTTTTTTTTTTTTTTTTTCTTGTCCACTGACACTTTTTACAACCAAAACCTAAAGTCTCCTGTTTTTCTGAGGTGGAGCGCTGCAGGGTAATGGTTGGTGTTTACTGCAAGTCAGAATGTTCATCCTCAAAACAAAGTGCTTTTTTGCTTGCCCACTCCTGCTGTTGGGGTGAAGCGAAAATGCTATTTATTTTTAATCAGATCCTCCATTATTGATGCTCCCACTCTGGGTTTTGCCTGCTGCCCTTACCATTCTGACCACATGCTCCCTCCTCCTCCACACAATGGGGTGCTGTTAGCCTGTTAACACAGGCAACATCTCTCTTGACCACGGCTGCTGTTTTATATTGTCTATCCTTAACTGCTCACTGTTTTCTAAAGCACTTTAATAAACAGTTGCTTTACGCATTTCAGCAGTTGCTGTTGTTCGCCATATGCTTAAGGGCTGTCTTGACCTTCTCTAAGTTTGATTATTAAGTACGTGTAAATTTAGCAAAGGTTTTGCCACGCGTTAAACTTATGCTTAATTAGTACCACAGAGTCTCATTATTTTGACTCCCTCCTGTCTCTCCCAGGTGTACAACACTGCACTATGACCCAGACCTGCCATCCACCACCATAGTGATCACGTTCCACAATGAGGCACGATCTACCCTACTGCGCACAGTTAGAAGGTAAGGCTTGGACATAAATCCATCTGTTCCATTCCCATGTGTATTTGTTCTTTTTTTTTTCTCTTTGTATCACAAAGCAAATGTACCTTTTAGCCCCCATTGTGCAACATAAAACTAGGCACTATTATTTCCTTTTGCCTTATTCACTTTCAGAAAAAAAATTGCAAAAATGTTATCCTTTGGGGTACCGGGGAATTACCCTCAAAAGGACATCTTTGTATGTTCTTGAGCACCTTAAAGTGGAAATGAAGCAGTCACTCAAGGTTTCATTTTTTAGTAAACTGATTTCCACTAAAATAAAAATATGTATATAACAAACATGATTAATGTAACCATTTTTAAGACAAAAGGATGTTTTTTTTATAGCTTTTAGAGCAAGGGTGCCACTTGCAATACCACAGCGTTTGTCATCACGGTGTTGGTTTGCTCCGTTGGCCAGTGAAATAATATAAGCATTTCTTTACTTTTTTAACACACACTTGTCTTGGAGAAAAATTAAATTGAAAAGACGGTTAAACCCATAATTAGTCAAATTGCTTATGCATATCTCCGGGCAGAAACACTGGGTCCTGTTAACAGCAGGTATTGTATTCGCAGGTGAATATAATATGTTACATACCACTACTGGTGAACGAGCCAGTGTAATGCAAATATGTCTGAAAGGTCTGACATAACAATAAGATGCCACATGAGCGATATATGAAGCGTTGTTTGTTTACATCATGCTGCGCCTCGCGTTATGAAAACAATACAATGTTCAAAACTTTGTAATGTAGACAGTTTGATGTCGAATATTCATCCAAATTATAACAGGACGCTCCAGTGTTTCCGCTCGGACATCTTTAAGAGAAAGCATTCCCACCTCCCACATGTCCACCTCCCAGCACAGTGTGCTTAATGTACGCACCATGGTGAAGTGACTGCGCAATACATGGTCCAGATCAGCCTCCTGACAGCAGATGGACACGTTGGACATCTGCGTACACCATCCACACTTACACCAGGTAATGTTTCCGACCTGCTCTTCACCCCAAACCAGCAGGTTAACGACTTATTCCACTCCTCGCTGTATCGGCATAAGCAATCTGACTTATTATGGGCTCAACAGTCCTTTCAAGTTCGTCTTCCTCCATTTTAAAACACGTGAGTGTTAAAAAAGTAAAGAAAGGCTTCACTGGCCAACGGAGCAAATTTCACTGCCCAATGGAGCAAACCAACACCATGATGTCACATGTTGCATGTGGTATTGCAAGATGGCAGCACCCTCCAAAAGCAATAACAAAACATTATTTTTTCTTTAAAATGTTCACATTGATCGTGTTTGTTATGTAATTTTGGCACATTTTAAATTGAACACATATTACTACTCTAAGGCACTAATGGCTCTTTTCCACCGAGCAGGGGTGCGTTTCCCGAAAGCGCAGTTAGCCAACTTTGGTCGCAAGTTCCGTTGTTGGCAGCATAGTTCAACGAGTCAGTGTTTCCCGAAACCAGAGTTCCACTGAACGTTCGCAAACAGCATCGCAATGTTGCGTAGTTGGAACGACAGCTCTCGACCTGTGGTTAGAATCATAGTTTCTTGTTTGCATAACATGTGGACTTAATAAATCCTTATCTTGAGCTAAATAAGCATGCTGACATTCAGTACAACCTATATCTTTTATTAAGAATACATACAAATGTAATTTACGTCTTTTAGTTTGTCAAGAGATTTTAAGCACTTTTAAAGAGCGCGCATGTACGTACGTGCTCTAGTACGTGGACGAGCCTTTGATTGAATCTGCAAATAAAGCAAAATAACTGAGAATTAGTCCTCAGATGCCATGTTCATGATTTATAGCAAAAACATCTAGCATTAATTCAACCTTAAACGGATTCATTAAAAGAAGTTATCACTCCACAACCTGCATGACATCATTAACCAACGTGGTTGAACGACAAATTTGCGACAATACGCTTTCGGGAAACAGTCGTCAGTAGCTAGTTGATTTCTTCAACTATGCATCGTACTATGGTAGTTCAGCAGTGAGTTACGTCGTTGTTTGGGAAACGCACCCCAGTATGGTTCAGTACAGTACAGTTCAATTCAATACGATTCGGGATGCTAAACCACAACAGCACCCTTACTTGATAGGCGTGGTGTAGTGATCAACGTCATTCTCACACGAAGAAGAAAGCGACATAGTAAACAACAGTGGACGACATACAGCAGATATTGTTGTTGCTTCTCAGGATGTGGCTGTTTGTCACAAGAAGAAAACACGCTTTGTTTGAGCCAAGGCTGCAGGGAAAAACACAGCCGAAAAAGTGACGATTCTCTGTCAACCAATCAACGTTCTGCAGTGAGTCTAGCTCCACCGGACTACTGTGCTAGGTACCCCAACGGAAGGGTGCCAAAAAAGTGGTACGGTATGGTTCAGAATTAGGGTACCATTCACAACTTCTGACAAGGGAAACGGTTAAAATTGTGTACTGTACCAAACTGTACTTAACCGTACCGCTCAGTGGAAACAAGCCATAATATGCACATTTTAAGGGTGAATAAAGAAGGTGCCCCTAAAGGTACTGCCCCAGTCACAATTTTTGCAAAACATTTTCTGTCAGGGTTTGGTGCAAATGGTTTTCTCCTTTCAATGTTAAAATCCACTTCACTTCCAATCCTGACCTTCGACCTATTGTAGATTGATAGAGCACTGGGCAAGTCTTACTGTAGCTGCAGGTCAGGGTACATATCAATATAGCTTCAGTATAGCTTAGAGTAGGCCACAAGAGACGAGGAGTCCATTTTAATCATCAGTTTCTAAGCAGTTATTTCATTGGAGTAAAGCTTTGTGAATATAAGAATATATTGAGAATATATCTTCCCCATCTTCTAATTACCATAATGCAGAGGTAATAATAATGATATGTATATTGCAGTATTTATATTTAAATTTTACTTTTAATTGATACTTTTAGGTTTGTTTGTATTTGTTGCACTGCCTTAATTTTATGTTGAGTTAAATAAAATAAAAACATTATTAACAAATTTAATAAATAAAATAAAAAATCATTATTTTCATGATTTTTTTTCATGCAAATACGACTCAATTTTCCTACGGATAGGTTTCGTTTTCTTATTGGTCCTAGAAATATTACAGTTGAATATTGTCAAAAACTCAGGATATTAATTAACACATGATTAAAAAATATTGATTCAAGCACCTGAAGTTTCAATGCAATAGTGATGCATTTTCTGTATGCTAACAATAATATGAAAATGAAAATACAATTTATCTCTTTTTTGGGGGGGGGATGAAATATGACCCAGTAGTGTTGTAGTACTCGAGATCGGTCTTGGTCTCGAGACCGGTCTCGAGACCACTTTTTAAAGGTCTTGGTCTCGTCTCGGAATCGACCGCATTTTTACTCGGTCTCGTCTCGGTCTCGGACTCAGAGGACTCGGGATTTAATTTCAAGACCGGTCAAGACCACAACTGAGAGCATATCACGAAATTATTTGTTAACATCATTACTGTGATGATTAGACAAAAAACTTCAGACCAAAAGCTTGACTCGTCTCTAATTTTAAATACTTTTAGTTTTTACTCCCCTCCCCTCCCCTCCCTGCGCTGCGCCGCGCCGCCAACCCCCACATCGCATCACACACACTCCACACGTGAATGCTTGAGACAGGAGAGCAAGCTGTGCCGTCACGGTGACCATGGCTGTTGGAGAGATGTCAGCCAAATCTTCTGTTATACAATTTTGCTACCTAAACCACAAAGAGTTCATCTGCAAAAATGCATCCAAAAGAAAACATACAGCAGTGTGTAAGTTCTGCAACGCGACGCTTACTGAGACGGCTGGGACCACGTCAAACTTCTATCGATATTTGCACTAATATGCATTAATTCATACTTAACTAATGCACAGATAATCATGAGTTAATGTATTACTAATGGTGAACTAACCCATTTATTAATGATTACTGCATCAGCAACTAATGAAGATTCAGCATGATTAATATATTAAGTAATCATTTAATTGTTATTAGTTAAATGTGTCAATGTATTAATTCCTTAATAACATATTATATGAACTAATAATGTAAAGCAACGTGTTAATTACCTCAATGGGTCAAAGCCATGCATTTCAACTTGTTGTCTGCTTTAATGAATCATTAGCTAATGATTTACAAAGGTATCATTGTGTTATGACTTTACTTGTTGGGGCACATGACTATTAACTAATTCAAAATTAATTCAAAACCCATTACCACAAGTAAATATTACTTAATCAATTAGTTAATAGTCATGTGCCTCAACAAGTCATAACATAATGACACATTTGTAAATCATTAGCTAATGATTAATTAAAGCAGACAACTGGAAGTTGAAATGCGTGGCTTTGACCCGTTGTGGTAATTAATTTAAATGATTAGTTAGTATAATATGTTATTAAGGAATTAATACATTATGATATATTTAACTGATAACAATTTAATGATGACTTAATCTATTAATCATGTAGAATCTTCATTAGTTGCTGATGCAGTGATCATTAATAAATGGGTTAGTTCACCATTAGTAATACATTAACTCATGATTATCTGTGCATTAATTAAGGATGAATTAATGCATACTAGTGCACCCGTATTGTAAAGTTTTACCCACTTTTCCCATTGATCAGATTTTATTTAATTTTTCTCATTAACTACAGCTTTATGTTTTGTCCTTGGTGGCAAGCTTGTTAGAAGTGTTTTGCCACGGCAGTTCATTCAGGTCTGGCATATAATGTCATCAATGTTTGAGGTTCTCCCAATTACAATTTTTGTAATTTTTTTGGCCAAAATGCCTGCATCGTGTTAGGTGGATGGCAAACCATTGAAAAGGAGTTCTGAATAAATGGTTAAGTTCATTTCAGCTCTTAAGTGTTTATTCGCATTTATTTGCTTATAGAAGAAAAAGATCAATTCCCACATATCAGCAATGCCTGTTGATTATTTTATCAAAACTTCTCTCTTACACACCCACACACGAGAGAAGTGCCAATCGTATGCATATTCCACATTTTATCAGAAGTGTCATGCAATGTGGGGATTTGCACTGGTCTTGGTCTTGACTCGGTCTCGGCCTGTCTTGGTCTTGGTCTTGACTCGGTCTCGGCCTGTCTTGGTCTTGGTCTTGACTTGGTCTCGACCCTTCAAAGTCTTGGTCTTGTCTTGGTCTCGGTTTAGGTGGTCTTGACTACAACACTATGACCCAGGCATGTTTTTGTTAGATTCAGCCAAAAACTGTTTTTGAAGCATTAGCAGGATCCAGGTGCGGTTTGGCATTGAAGCAATGTGTTGTGAGGTGTTTTGCCCTCGAGTGTGTGGAATCTAAACTACTCTCATCTCACATTAGTCACGGTAGCTCCTGTGCACAGCAGAAATGACTTTGGCCCTGCTTAAACCCTTTACCTTTGTAAAAGTTTTCAGCCATTTAACAATAGCTTTGATAATAACGTTAAATACCCTGTTGACTGACTAGATATGCTAGACACCTTGTTGTCAAAGCTGTATTAAACCTTATCTTTCTATGACCTTTCCACTACGTGGGGAATCTCTCTCTCTCATGCACACAAACACACTCAAACATCCCTTCACATGAACGCTCTCATAAACTAAACATTCACACAGAGTGGGTTTGAAGTTTAGACCCCAGGCAATTTTTGATGGGTGTTGTTGCTGACAGAGATTATTACTACAGGGGAGTCCTAAGAGGTGGAAGAGAACTTTCTGAAGCATTTCCTGGTTTTCTCAGACTCTCCTTGCAGCTACTTATCAGGCAAAGGAGAGAGAGCGAGAGAGAGATGTGAGAGGAGGTATGCGGAGAGGCTGTTTGTTTTTCTTTGCCCCTCAGGTAAAGTGAGGTCAGAACAGACCTTGGCGACATCTACAGAACACAAGCGCTATTTCCTCCTGTCTCAAGATGAGCAATTCGTACTGTAGACTAAAAAAAGCAGTTCAGGAAATGGATTAGAAGGGACATGAATTGATTTGCCAGAAGGGCCTTAAAAAACTTTTAACATTCCTGTGTCAGTGTGATGGATGACAGGCCGCTATGTTGCATTATTTGCATCTGAAAGCAGCACAGAGTTTATGCCAACTTGTATAAATTCTTGTAAGAATTATTTTAAATAATATCATATACTTTCACCATTTTATAAAATGAATGAATGAATTATGTCTTTTAAAATCCTTAAATCATATAGCAGGATATATAGCACTATATCTTTCAGTATGGCAAGAAATTACATTGGTCATATCATATCATGTCCACTTATGGTAGTAATTTTTTGTATACATTCAGAAAGCTTAAATGTGAATCCTCATATAACTATTTTTTTTTTTTTTTTTTTTTTTTTTATAAATGTTTTATTTTCATTAAACACAACAGTCGTACTGGTATCTCATAACAGCACATACAGACAAATGTGACAAATATTGGCGTACAATCTTTAGATATACATGCTCATACATATGCATATAAAACAATAATAATACAACAGGGCATATCTGAGTAAATAATAACAGGGACATTTTAATGCCAAAAATTAAAAGGATATATCAGTCACTGAGCATCTTCAAATAAGTTCCACAGAGAAGACCAAGTGCGCCAGAAAGCATCAGACCTTTGATGCAGATTATAGGTTCGTTTTTCCAGAGGTAAAAGAGTAGCAGTCTGACTCATCCACATATTGACTGAGGCTATCTGAGGAGTTGACCATAGTAGTAATATAATTTTTTTTTTGCTAAATATATACAAAAATTCAGTACAGTTTCTTAGTCACAGGCAAGGCACATAACAGCATTACAATTCAGAAGATATACATTTGGGAACAATGCAAAAGTCTTTCCAATATTCTTTTGAATAATTTTGTGGATCTTTTTCCACTATCACAATCCCAAAACGCACACATCACCATGCCAATGTCTGCTCTGCATTTGAAACATAATTGAGAAGAATTGAAGAACATTTTAAGGTGGCGAACTGGGGTTAGATGTGTATAATGTATAATTATGCAAAATTTGAAACACCTTTGGGGAAAACATATGTACAAACAGACAACCACTCCTCATCACTAAAATTTGCATACAACTAAGAATAGAGAACTTTTAAATAGATAATTATTATAATTATTATTTTGTCAATGTGTTTTTCCAAATGCTGCACAATTTAGAGCCACATTGACCAGTTGCCTTACCCTGTTTTATAATTCGGATTGGTTTCAAAGCCTTGTTTGGGTGTCAAAGCCAATGCTCTATAGTGCTATACCCTGCTTCTACAAAGCCACCTACAAAACTAAGAATCAATAGACTGACATTCACTCCCACAGTCAGTACAGCAGTGATAGGAAACAGCAGGAGAAGTTGGTATTAAAAGTGCTTTGATTTTTAATTAGTCTTTAGGCAGGTGTAAAACGATAAGAGGGACAGTATTCCACTTCAATCAAAACAAATCAATCGAGAAAAGTTACTGTCACTTGAAAGTTAAAAATATCTAAATGAAAACCAGTTAAATCCAAGTATATATATATGTATATATATTTACATTTAACAGATGGTTTTATCCAAAGTGACTTACAGTGTACTTATTACAGGGACAATCCCCCTGGAGCAACATGAAGTAGGTGCCTTGCTCAAGACAGTGTTCAGTGGTTTAAGTGCGCATGTGCAGTACAGGGAGAGCTGAGATGAATGTGTCTCACTGACTCAGACATGTGGAAACATACCAGTGAGTGTGAGTGCAATGCAATCAGTTACCTAGCGTGAGGACGAAGAAAAGAGGTTTAGAGGAGGTCTGTGCTCTTCAACTGCACAGCACTGCATGCACACATCACCCCAGCATCTCCTCCATACCTGGCTAACAACACAACTGCTTATTTATTTATGGCCTTTTTGTAGGCGAAATGACTAAAACTGGCCCGAAACAGCTGCACATTTGTATGGTCCTGTTTTACAGTATTATGCATAGCATTATTTCTAAAGATATATAGTATAATAATAATAACAGTTTTACAAATTAACTATTAATAATTCAATATTGGTATACCTAATAAGACTTTCTCTTCAGAAATGGATCTCATGTGATATGTTAAACTGGATATGAAGTGTGACCCATAAAGAACTCAGCAGTAAGTTTTGGTGGATGTTTTGAAATGAAATGAAAGTACTTCTGCTGGATATATATATATATATATATATATATATAATTTTTTTTTTTTTTTTATTTTTTTTTTATTATTTTAGTTATTTGAGAATTTGTAGAACTTTCTGTATGTGAATACACTAGCCATTATTATTACAGTTTCTGTATATATAGTCCAGTTGTTATTTTAGTATTAATATTTTGAGCTTTTATTTTATAATTTTCATAAAATTCATATTTAAGTTTTTTAAGTAATTTTGTTGTTGTTGTTTTTTTGTATTTTTATTCGTTTTATTAATAAGACTTTCTATTAATAACAAATATTTATATTTAGCTTAAACTTATTTTTATTTCTGTTTTAGTAATTTTAGTACTTTAGTTTAAACTTGATTTCAGTTACAATAGGCATGGCAACAATTCTTATTTTCGTTTTTGAAGTTTAAGTTTTTAAGTTATATTAATAATCTTAGTTTTTAACAGCACTGATATAGACCTCAAGAATGATACATTTTATAGCCTACATACTAAAGAGATTTGTATTACAGTTTTCTGCTGGACAGAAATTCTGACTTTCTATCTCTGTTAATTCTTTTTTTCTTCAGTGTGTTGAATCGGACCCCTGTGCATCTGATTCATGAGATCATACTAGTGGACGACTTTAGCGAAGATCGTGAGTACCAGCACTGTGTATTATGACATATTAGAATATTCATATTCTAATATCATGGCTGCAGTTACATTAATATATTTGATAAATAAATAAATACATTTAAATCCATTTTTTTCTTTTCAGCAAATGACTGCCTTCTTCTCACCAAGTTGCCCAAAGTAAAGTGTCTTCGCAATAAACGCAGAGAAGGTAGGCAAGTGATGACATCTCTGTTACTCTCTCCCTTTTCCAATGAATTATGTGGTGTCTGTCAGGAGTTAATAAGTAGTGAAGCACGAGACAGGAGTAGCGAACTTCATCCATCTTGTTTACTCATTTACTTCCGCTCTCCCACACCTTATGTCATTACACAACAGTTTAGACTTCCTTTTCAAAATAGTAGTTGTGTGCTCTAATATGACCAGTCATTCACATCGTCATCACCCAGGTGTTCATAGCACGAGAGTGCAGTTAAGACTCGAAATAGAACACATTGCCTTCTGTGTTTAAACCATAGACTGTAAAAAATATGGACGGAGTGTCCGTGACGTCACCCATAGGATTCTGAAGAGCAGTTTTGAAGCGTAAAGTAGGGACGAGCTGGCTGTTGCCATCTTGAAAGCGTGGGTGGAGCTGAGGTGATGTGATGACTAACAGACAGAAGATAAATGGCTATCCACCTGCAGAACATTAAGGCTGTATATATTGTTTACGAATGAGTTATACAAAAAATTCACCCCCCTCACAGTTGTCATGAAGGGCAAAATGAGCCGTATAGACCAAAACCACAATTTGTTCCAGGCTGTAAACATATTTTTTTCTGCGATAAAGTTGGGCATTTTAACATGGGGCTCAATGAGTTTCTGCTCCGTTCTGGAGCCTGACCCTAGCGGCCAGACGATGAATTGCAGTTTAAGCCACTTCCGTATTGGCTTCAAGAGAAACTGCGGGAGGTTGCCGCTTGGTTTAAACTGAACACAAAACAATAATGAAAGTGCTGGGCAGGGCTCAACAATAACTGCCAAATTGGGCCGGTGCTGCATGGTCACAAAAGTTTATCATATGTGCGTGTTTTTAAGCCTTGTCAATATAAACATTCAAGCGCAATGAGATAGTAAAGAGAACTCACATGCACTGTATGAGAAGTTTTGTGTGCGCACACATCAGATCTGAAACATGTACTCAGAAAGCGGCATCTCACGGCTTCACACATACTCCGTTTGCAGTGCGTATACGGTACGTATTTTTTTCTGTGCCCATGTTAACAGGTTAGAGCATTTACACTGCACATGGAAGTCTATTTTTACTGCGCTGAATGCACTGAAACAACAGCACATTTGTTCACATAAAAATAAACATGGATTGACACGAAAATGTACTTATTTCACCATAAATTAATATAATTAAACTCTACGGTGTTTTACAGTCAACACATGCCCAGGGTAAAGCAAGGAAAACTACACCCTCACATTTAGATAAACAAGGCAACATAATGGATGGCAATCGTCTTTTTGTGGAGGTGGGAAAAACAAAGTTCTTTATGACCCACAGGATTTCTTGTTAAAGATTTAAATGCAAAAGAAAGAATGCTTGGAGTACAATCTGCGTGAAATGGTTTAATATTCCATGTACAGTACAGTAACTTAAGGTAATTTAATTTCACAGACCTCACTCATATTTGATTGGGCTGATTGGCACAGTTTAGCGTAATGTCCAATTTTTCTACACTTCCTGCGTGTTGCAGTTGCAGTCTGATCCACAGCGAAAGCATGACTTCCTCTTCCACACCTGGACAGAATCAAGAGATGCATGTGATGGTTTCCCCGTGCATTTTACAGTGTGCTGCACTGCTTGTACAGGGGCTGTAACTTGGCGGGAATGTACGATCAGTTTCTAGTAAAAGTCTCTCACGTATTCGTGGGCTAAGCTCATTCTCAACTAACTGATTGCAAATCGTGTCATCAGTACTGACAAACCAAACTCACATGAAACAACAAGCTTTAGCAAAGCAACAACATACTGTAAAACTGTCTCGTGAGGCACCTGACAGCATTTACGGAAGGCACAAAGTAGGCTTTTAATGCATCCTTATATGTTGTACTTGTGTTAGGCAATGAGTAGAAAATATGTTGTCCCTCTGTACCAAGTCAGTGAAGTAGTACAGCTCTCCGTCTTTTGTCCGGCCAGGCATCCCCTGTGGCATCAATAACTCGTAGATTATTTTCAAAAATCCGCAGCCATGTGCTGAATGGCATGCAGGCTCAATGGGGCAAGGCAAGAAAAAAACTTGGGAAAGGCATGTTAGCAATAGCCATCTTTTGACCAATGATAGACCAACAATATTTAAAAAAAACTAATCCTAATCCCGTCTGTCAGGAGTTAATAAGTAATGAAGTACATGAGACAAGGGTTCAGGAACTTCATTCCCTTCTGTTCTCCCACACCTTACGTCATTACACAACAGTTTAGACTTCCTTTTCAAAATAGTCCCAATATAATTCTACACACGAACATAACAAATTAAATATTTCATTTAGGGCTGGCAACACGCCTGTTTGTAATACCATCCAGATTCTAAAAGCAGCTGTTTGCTTTTCGGCTGTGTGCTGGTGAGTGTTTTAACAGCAGGTGGTGCGTTACTGGGAGGGTGACTGTGAACAGACTGTGATGAAGATTACTGCACATTGACTGAAGCTCTGGCCAGTGTTTCACCTTACATGTACTGGTTGCACAGGTGGAAAACAGAGAATACAGTTCCCCCACCATGCACTCGTGCTGTCATCCACATCTTTCCATTCGGATGAACAGATATATTGAGTCTAGAGGGTGACGGAACATGGATTAGTTGGCAAGCAGCTTGCATAGAGATAGATTTAAACTCTTGATAAAAAAAAAAATAAACATATAAAAATCAATTTGTAAGCAGAGCATTTCGATGTGCATCTAACTGAAAACATTGGTCTTAAACCGTTATAGCAAATATTGATTTTGCTACTGCTGTACAGCCTGTGGCAGATTTTATGTCGGCCGTTGTTCGGAATGGCTGTCCGAGCCCTTAGAGATTGACTTTGGATAAAATGCCCACTTAATGTTTAATGAAATCCTATTAGCACGGTTTAACAACATTATGGATGTTGAAAGGTTAAGTCATCTTTATGGCTGGTTACCTTTTTGGTAAATTAAGCAGGTCAAGCTTTACATAAATTTCCATGTCCAATTTGGATTTAAATTTCTCATTTAGTTTATTAGCTCTGTGCTCTTAATGTCACTGGGCCAAAATGCATTCATACGTTAATAACTAGATTTTCTTACTTTCTGAAGGTAATATGAGTAGGGCTTCCTTGTGCAAAACTCGCCGCCACAATGCAGTTGATAAAGTGTTCTGAGCAATGGTATTTTAGTATTATTTATATACTATTAAAGTACTTATTCATATTTGTATTTTCAGTTTCCATTTTCATTTCAATTTTAATACTTTTGTTATTTGCTTTTGTCATTTTTTATATTTCTATGTGGCTATAATTTCTTTTTATTTCAGTTTTAGTTTTAACATTTTTCATGCTTTAACTTGTTTATTTCAGTTAGTTGCCAAAACAACCTTTCTAAGTTTTTTAAGTTTAAGTTTTTAATCTAATATTTATGTTTTATATTAGTTCGGCTTTATTTGAATTACAATTTTTTATAGTTTTAGTTTACAATAACAACACTGGTTCTGGATGATTGCTTGGCGGTCAAAAGTCCCCCAAGTCACTATGACATTCTTCTCCATAGATAAGGCTTGATTCCCTTATTTTAAGTCTGTTGGAATTATTTGCTAATTTCATCATCTGCCAGGCAAAGTCCAATCCCTTAGAAAAGTAATGGCACAGCTCTTCTAAATAAGCTGCAAATAAGTCCCTAGCTAGTTATGCACAAAAGATTAATACCAGGGCTTTGAGGTTTGTTCCCTAAACCAAAGTATGAGCAAGCTCCACTAATAATGATAATATTAATAAGAATAATATAACATTCAGTCATCGTCACCTAACATGAAGAAAGTAACATTGCAAAGTTCTTATTAGTAATGATCATCCACTTGCTGCCCCCTCCCTGTTTATTCCAGCGCTCCGAGGTTCCATTACACACTGTCACACATTGTCGCTTAGACAGCATTGATTAATGCATAAAACCCCTGTGCAGCCAACTCTGTACAAGAGAAAATTGTTAAAAGGTTTAAGGCATTTAAACCTCATTGTCGTCCCGGAGCTACAAACAGGGTGTGCGGTTCTGCTATGTTAACTCTATTAGCTGTAGGTGAATGTAATCTCTGCCATTCACTCACTTTCTCTCTCTCTTTCATTGTCTGTCTTTCTCGCTCTCTCTTTCCTTCTCCATCTGCCCGGCGCATTCACAGAGGGACCACACTGGCCCAATATGCATGCACACACAAACACAGCCTGCTCTCAACAACTCTGTAGAGGGTGCGCTCATCCATCTGGAAAATACAGCCTTATTGAGGATGAAATGGGATTTTTAATTGGCTGAAGTTGCCATGCAGTGTGAAACTTTGCACGAGTCTTGCACGTTTACAATTATTATGCATCTTCAGTCAGGCTCTGCCGATTTAACAGCCTTGCCTTCATGGAAAAGCTTCTTGCTCTGATTGGATAATAAACATAAGGCTTTAATTGTCCCTTCAACTAATCCGATTTAAATGGCTCTTCTCGTATCTTTTTCTATGAATGAGATTGTTGAGATGAGTGTATTTGTCAGTTTAACAGGCTTCTCAACAGATGTAATGTGCTGCTCTGATGGACAGCGAATTCTCCATTGCCCCCGATCACCCACTCTGTGTTTCACAGGACTGATCCGATCCAGGGTTCGAGGGGCGGATGCTGCAGGAGCCGGGATCCTGACCTTTTTGGACAGTCACTGTGAGGTCAACAAAGATTGGCTGCCTCCACTGCTGCAGAGGGTCAAAGAGGTACAATTTTGCACTCATCGTGGCTGTAAACTTTTGAGTATTTTTGTCTGGCTTCTGTGGAGTCTCCTTTTTCAGTTCATTTTCAATGGGAGAGAGTCAGCAGGCAGAATGGAGGGGGCACTGAATGCTGCACCGCTTGCCAAGCGCATGCACAAAAATACTGCCGCTTTGTTCTGTCTGACTGTTAGCAGCACTGTCATTTGACATATTTTAGCAGCAAAAATAAATATTTTGAAAAAAAAAATTTTATTTGAAATATCTTAGTAGTGCCCAACATTTAACAGCACACGGCATAAAATAAAATGTCTTTTTTTTTGCATCAATAAAAAAAAATTCTCAATAAAATGGGGATTTATTCACAACCACTCAGCATGTCGCTTTTATTGGATCAAAAAACAACATGGAGGAGAATTGATTGTTAGTTTTTCTGAGCACTATGACATTTTACTGAGAAATAAACACCATTTTAGTTATGTTAGATCACAGAGGCCACTTATCGTGTGGTGTGTAAAATACCCTTTAGTGTGAACACACTCAACTCAGAAGTGATTCAGAACAAAATTAATAAAATCACTTTTCTCAAAATGCATTTCATAAGCAGTTTGAAGTAGTTTGAAAGCCCAGTTGTGCTGACACATCTCAAGTATTCTTTTCTTTCAGCAGGACTGTAATGTGAGGCATGAGAGGGTTGAGCGATGAGGTCAGAGCGTCTGGTGTAATGATGTTGAATGAGTGTGTGTGCACAGATAATCCCAGCTCTCGCTGATTTTTCACCTCCTTTGTTGTGAAATCAAGCTGAACAGACAGAGAGTCAAGCCATTCACATACCCTTTCAAATCTCTTGTGCTCTTTTGTCTCAATTTGTAATATTTTCATTTTTCAGGACCCGACCTGTGTCGCCAGTCCTGTGATTGACATCATTAATATGGACACGTTTGCCTACGTCGCTGCTTCTTCAGATTTGCGAGGAGGTAAAAGCTGCAATTATAATTCTCCATTCAGTGTCCCACCACTGACATCAAGGGGCGTCGGTCATACTCCCCAATCAGCGGTGTCACCCAGAAACAAATCTAACAATTAGCTGTGATGAAAGGCCTGGCCTATCATCAGCAGTACACTTTAATTATCACCGTCACTACGGTGTATAATTATAACTTATAATAATTAAAGTTACAAGAAATCAGAGCAAAAAGATCTTCATTGATCTCTCTCTTTCTCCTGTCTCTCCCTCCATCTCTGTGGCAGGCTTCGACTGGAGTTTGCATTTTAAATGGGAGCAACTATCAGCTGAAAAGCGAGACAAGAGAGCTGACCCTACAGAGCCCATTAAGTAGGTGAAGAGAAGGGTGATTTTTTTTTTAAATATTCTGCTAAATGAGGACAGAGGTTTGCTCTAACACCTATTGGGCTTTTGCTTGTTTTTTTTGTTTGCTGTAAGTTCAAATTACTTTCCGAAAAAGGTTTAAAAACAACATGAAATGGCATTCACATGTAACTTCTGTAAAATGAAGTGAAACAGGATTTGTATCCAAGATTTGATTAAATTGTGAATTATATTTTATTCCTTTTATTAATGGTGTTTGTTAGCATCGTAGTAACGGTTTTGTATTTGGACTTAGGCCATGTGTCCACCAAAGCGTTTTTAGAACGCCATGAGCGTAACGAGGCGTTGAGCCTCTATTTCACGCTCAAGTGCTGAGCGCTCTGCGTTTTTTACTGATCGCCAAGAGTTGAAGAATGTTCAACTTTGAGTAAAACGCAGTGCTCATCACTGTCACTTTTCACCCTGCCGTCCAATCACAGTGGAGGAGGGGCGAGAAAAATACAAGACCAACCAACCGCCACATTCTGCTTGTACAACGTCAACAGATGACAACAAGCAGTATAATAACGGAACAAAATCATTTAAGACAAGAGCCAGAGCAAATACTTTACATTGTATCGGCATTTTATATAGAATCAATGCAGAAAGAAACTATCTGTGAAATGAGATAACACTTCCGCGGATATTCCGTATCATATCAAGCAAAGAGTCTCAACTGAAAAAACGCTGCACTGCCAAAACGCTCTCAAGCGCCCACAGCAAGGTGTTTTCATCAGAGCGCCTAGCGTTTTCAGCTGGATAAAAACACTTTGGTGGACACGCGGCCTTAGGGTTAGCGGTTAGATCAAGTTTCTAACTAGCGCAATGGTTCTCAACCAGGAGGCCAGGAGACACTAGGGGTCCTCAGGAAACTTCCAAGAGGGCCAAAGACTTAAAATATTTAAATGAATATGTTATCATTTATATATTAAAATAATCTAACTTTAATCTAAAAACATCCTCCCTTGTGTGGCCTTGATAGCAAAAAACAAAACAAAAAGTTGTTTCAGATGGGGAGAAATGCACTACATTTAGATTAAAACAAACAATCAAAAAATCTTCAAAATAGCATGCTGAAAATCATCCCTAGTTAGAATAGGGGCATTTATTAGGAACGTATATAGGATTTGAATTTCATGTTGTCTTTGAAGGGAGAAAAGGGCATTTGAAGCATTGATTTCCACTGAGAGGTTCAGCCTGGTTGATCATTAAGAACTGAAGAATTATATCATAATTAAAATATTGAGTTGCTATAAAATTATTTAATTAATTATTTGTGATTGTTTAAGCAAAGCAATATCAACCTTTAAATATGAGGCGCCACGTAGGATTTAAATCAAACTTCACTTATCAATACATACATAACATGTGCATATACACCTATAAATTACTCGCATATACATGTATACTATTGGATGTTCAAAATACATATATGAAATACACGTGCACACTAATATGAAATCCATACCAATACATTTTATGTTAGTAATGAATGCATACACACTTGTGAATAACTTGCATATACATATAAACTTGACGCACGCATAGACCTATAAATACTCGCACATACATATAAACTTCCATGCATATACACCTATAAACACTTGCACATACATATACACTCACTGCACGCAGATACACCTATAAACACTCGCACATACATATAAACTCCATGCGCGCATACACATTCATAAAACACTCGCGCATACATACAAAATAAAACGTGAATGCATGCATTAGTTGTGTATATGTATATGCGAGTGATTTCATATGTGGATGTGCGTGAACTTTTCAGTGCAAACGGAAGGCATTTCAGTGTAAAAGGAAGTCATTTCAGTGTAAGAGGAAGTCATTAAGGGATGTCTTCCTCATGCAGATCGACATGAATTTCAGAGTTACCTTATAGCTGTTACGTTTGTTAGTGTTTTATTTGCTTGTGCAAGGTGCAATGAAGACGATATCAGGGCTCTCAAGTTTTGAACTGAGTTCAGAGTGAGATTTTGGCGACGGCAGGAGGGGTTTGGACGGGGACGAGGTTCTGATCTGAAAAATGACACTAATTTGTATAAATAAATAATATATTTTTTTTATTTAATTTAACATTTCTGTGTGTGTGTGTGTGTGTGTGTGTGTGTGTGTGTGTGTGTGTGTGTGTGTGTGTGTGTGTGTGTGTGTGTGTGTGTGTGTGTGTGTGTGTGTGTGTGTGTGTGTGTGTGTGCATAGTATTAATTCTTGCATTTCTCTATTTCAAAGAAAGATGTCAGGGAAGAGGCAAATTAATAATCCATAATAATTTTGAATTTTTTTTTTTTTTTTTTTCAGAATTTACTGTGTTGTAAATATAATTTATTCTGAAGCAATAGTCTCACCAGTGTTCAATCAGCTTTGATATATTTAAATCTGCATATCTTTTATATTTTTACCTTTTATGAAGGGCATTTTCCCATAATCTTTTTAAATATAGGCTATGCTTCAGCTTTCATTTTATATTCTTAAATTTGATCTATAAATAAGACACTGTAGGGCTGTTGCCAATCAAATTAAATCATTTACACTGAAAAATGTTATTATATTTTTGAATATACAATTAAGAATATTTTTGAATATACAATTAAGAATATTTTTGAATATACAATTAAGAAATGTTGGAAAGAAAACACTAAACTAAACCACCAGTAGGTGGCAGAATGTAACCGTTGTTGTTGCGGGAATATCTAAATCTTACCCGGATACAGCAATGCTATTTTCTTATTGGCTGTTCGGTGGCTGTATTTTTTATTTGATTGGCTGGTGCGTGGCAGGGCCTTCCGAACTCTATGTGGAACTCACTTGATTCCTCTAACGCTGCCTTCACGTGCTCTCAGAATTATGGTAAATACGAGTTTCCTAGGTAAAAATTGCACATGAACGCCCTCGCATTTTGAAACTTGAATGCAATGAGCTCGTAATCACGACTTCAGAAGTGGGAATGATCCCTGCGATATACTTCGCCGGCAGATGATGTTGGCCTGTTATTTGTACAGCAGGCGCCGATGGCCGACACAAAGTGCGCAATTCAGTTTCTGATTCTGACTGCAGTTGAGCAGAAGGCGACACATTCGATTCAACTGAATTAGCAATTGATCTTATAGTAGTGGGCAAAATGATAATTGCTTCAGTTGTAGCACGATCCCTCTCCATGATTGCAAAGTTGCAAATGTGGTAAATAGGCAGGTTACTTCCGTGTACACACAGATTATTTCCTTTTACACTGAAATGCCTTCCTTTTACACTGAAATGACTTCCTTTTACACTGAAAAGTTCACGCACACCCACATATGAAATCACTCGCATATACATATACACAACTAAAGCATGCATCCACGTTTTATTTTGTATGTATGCGCGAGTGTTTTATGGATGTGCATGCGCGCATCGAGTTTACATGTATGTGCGAGTGTTTATAGGTGTATATGCATGTAAGTTTATATGTATGTGCGAGTGTGTAGGTGTGTCTGCGTGCAGTGAGTGTATATGTATGTGCGAGTGTTTATAGGTGTATAATGCATGGAAGTTTATATGTATGTGCGAGTATTTATAGGTCTATGCGTGCGTCAAGTTTATATGTATATGCAAGTTATTCACAAGTGTGTATGCAGTCATTATTACTAACATAATATGTATTGGTATGGATTTCATATTAGTGTGCACGTGTATTTCATATATGTATTTTGAACATCCAATAGTATTCATGTATATGCAAGTAATTTATAGGTGTATATGCATGTGTGTTATGTATGCATTGATAAGCGAAGTTTGATTTAAATCCTACGTGGCGCCTCATATTTAAATCCTGACTGTTTTTCCTTCTCCTCCTCAATTGACTCGCTCTTCTTGTTGTGGTGTAATTCACACTGTTCCTAGCGCTCTCAGAGGCTGTTGTAATGAAGGCTGTTAATAGCTCAGATAAGCAGGCAGTCAGGCTGAGAGAAGCTCAGATCCCGTCTGCTCCTGCGTGTGCTGTGCACCGGTGCAGCACGGTAGGCGGCCTGGGTCTCTCACAGCCTATCCGCCAACAGATGCAGAATAGATCGGTGATAACTGAGTGACTGAAAGCTGTGTGTGTGTGTTTGTGTACATATATATATATATATATATATATATATATATATATATATATATATATATATATATATAGATATATATATATAGTTTTCTAATGTGTTACATTCACTGTCATTCAAAAGTCTTTGGTCGGTAAGATTTCTTTTTATGTATTTGAGAGAATTGTTTCATGTTCACTGGGGCTAATTCATATTTAATATTTTATTAATTTAATAATTTATTCCTTTGATGGCAAAGCTGAATTTTTAACATCATTACTCCAGTCTTCAGTGTCACATGATCCTTCAGAAATCATTCTAATATGCTGATTTGGTGCTCAAGAAACATTTCTTATTAGTATGTTGAAAACTGTTTACTGTTTATTTTTGTTCCTTTTGTGAATAGAAAACTTTTATTTGAAATATAAATCTTTTGTAACATTATAAATGTCTTTACTATCAATTTAATGTGTGCCTGCTGAATAAAAGTATTAATTTCTTATTCTTATTGACTCTTAACATTTGAGTGCCAATGTATGTACAGGAAATGAATCCAAGCACAGCAGGGGTGTGCAGTCCGCATCCGGAGTTGGTTTGGTGACACGTTTTTCATGTTCTATGTTCTTCTATGAGCTTTATTAATGGTATTTTCTAAGGCGTACTTGGGATAAATGTCTGTTCAAACTCGTAAATGGTCTTACATGTTTGCTATGGACACTTCCAGTTATGCCACTTGTTACTTTTCTAAGTGATCCGATTTAGGATTATTACATGCTTTCAAGTCTGTCAGTAACGTAGGCATTTCATTTATTTGCATACCCTTACACATGAAATTCATTTTATTGCGTTATTTAAAATTCATTCGCACTCTCATCTTTGAAACCCTTGACAGGTTTTTTCACTTTACACTCATACACTGTGCCCAATTGTTGAAGCTTTTGGGCTTTGTTTCTGCCTACGAAAATGAGATGAGAATAGCTGTGTGAAAAGTAAATGAAACTGAAATGAAAGTACGTGAGTGGCTCTGAGGAGAGGCAGAGGAAACGATGTGTCCTACCACTTCACAATGAGAGATTATGGCTGATGCAATTCAAATGCTTCCGATAATACCGGAGCCACTTTCTCCAGTGTCCTTAGTGCTTGAAGGAGCTCTCTGGGTACGGTGATTTTGAAGGGCAAGCTGAGCTTCATCAGGAGAATGAGAAATGGGCCACACACCCCCACTTCAGTGACCTTTTTCCTCTTTCCTTGTTCCAATACTCTTCACTCAAACCACATTCAAAAAGAAATGCTTTCTTCCATCAATCCTGAGTGACAGCAGGATTTTAAGCAGTCACCTGGATTGAAGTGTTTAATGTCAAGACTTAATGTTTCACTCTTTTTTTTTCACTTTTTCAACCCTCAGAACGCCCATCATCGCAGGAGGACTTTTTGTGATTGACAGATCCTGGTTCAATCGCTTGGGAAAATATGACACAGCCATGGACATCTGGGGAGGGGAGAACTTTGGTGAGTTATTACGATGCATGAGAGCACCTGTCCGATGGCACATAAACCTTCAATCACTTTTCTTCCCTGATCGAGCACTGGCAGAGGAAACTTAGTGTTGTTGTCTCATCACAGAGAGGAAATGGCACGCAAGGACAATGACAACCTAGAAATAGATTCTCTCGATCTCTGGAATCAATTTTCTCAAACCGTATCTACAGTAATTTGGTGCTTTTATTTAACTGCTAAGGGTTTTCTTTTCTTGACTTTGTAAAATCCTTAAGAGCAATGTACTGTGGGGAATTGGATGGTTCTCTGAGTTAACCCATCATTAACCATGCTTATACGGTATGACAGAATTAGACTGGAGCTGCAGCAGCGCTGGTTTTTCAGACTCAAGTATGCTACTGTGCTCATAATTGCAAATGAGCGTTGGACAGTGGCATATTTAGACAGGAGATTTCAGCCGTATGATCTAATTCTTGCCATGAGAGTGAGGCTGTATCCTGGAGGGCTAGTGTAAATCACATACACGTCAAGTTATTTTTCTCTGCATGACATATGCATATATGCATTTTCTGCTGTACATTTCTGCAATATATTGTGTCAGGTGAGCCATCTATTAATGTACACTACTGTTTTTAAAAGGAATACATACTTTTATTCAGCAAGGATGCATTAAGTTGATCAAAAGTGGAAGTAAGGTTTTACTGTTTTATGTATTTTGGGTCAAATAAATACAATAATGGTGAGCATGTTAATAAAATCTCCCAAATTTTGAACAGTAGTGTATGCTCTCTATTGCTATAACGGTTTTGTTTGTAAAAAAAAAAAAAAAAAAAAAAAAAAAAAAAACTAAAGCACACTGTGATTGGTGTTTATTGTATTGTGTTTGTAGAGATTTCTTTTAGAGTATGGATGTGTGGAGGAAGCCTGGAAATAATTCCCTGTAGCAGGGTCGGCCACGTATTCCGCAAGAAACATCCCTACATCTTCCCAGAGGGCAATGCCAACACGTACATTAAGTAAGAGTCCTGAGAAGTGCACACACTTATAATATTAATTTCTATCCAGCTGAGTTTTTAATAAAATATTCCGGCTGATAAATGATGTAACATTTTTATCAACATTATAAGACTTTGTTTGTCCTTAAAGGTTGTTAACCTGTAAATTTGAATATGTTAATGGATATATTTTTATCTCTGTTGAATGTTTTCCTGTGGTATTTGATAGATGTTTTCTTTTTCTTTTTTTGGCCAAAGATAGAGATAATACTCCAACTTCTGCCTGGAAGAAAATCTGCTGTGTAAAATTTGTTTGCTTTTATCACGTTTCGCCTCTGGGGAAAAACCTCAGCATGAAACCGAATGAAATATTAAGAGCATAGCACAACATTCTTTCTGAATCTGAATTGCGATGCAGTGTGCTCAGTCAACAAAATCTGTTTCCTCGTATAGTTCAGAGGCTCTAATGAATAATTGCTGAAGGCATTAGCTGGCTTACTAGATACTCTTTAAAACCATGTCATTTTACATCTGTTAGCAAAGTTATCTGTTAGATAAGTAACAATCAGTTTGGTTATGTGTAGTTTTTAGTGCATAGCCTACAATAAAATGTCTTGACGAACTGAGAGGTGCAATATATGGTCAGTTTTCATACAGAAACAAAACATTAATATTTATATAACACCTCCATACCTTCTGAATATCATTTATACAGCTGTTGGCCACAATCATGCCACACCTATGGCCAAATCAAGGTACTTTAAAGGTTGTAAGGTACTTTTTTTTTTTTTTACATGTTTTTATTATTGCTCTGAAATTGATTAATTGCAATTAATCACGTCTAACATAAAAGTTTGTGTTTAAATAATATATATTTATAGGCCTATATATATATATATATATATATATATATATATATATATTGTACACACACACATGTATGTATGTATGTATGTATATATATACACTGTACATATGTGTATGTACATGCACATATATACTGTAAACACAAACGTTTATGTTAGATGTGATTATCTGTGATTAATCGGTTTGAGAGCACTAGTATTTATGCATTAATTTAATATTTTAATTATCAATTAAATAAAACCAATACATAAATTGATTAAATAAAATGATCTACTACATAAAAGAAAAGAAAATGTTAAGTATCTTGATATTAAATTCCCAGTAGCTGGATTACAGTTAGTGCTTTCTTGGAGTTCCTCTTAGTAAACCCCTTAATATTACACTTTGCTGTGGAATTTATTCTGCTCTGCTTATGCCATAGACATGAATAAGAGCTCAATTTGTGCGACTTGTTGAAAAGAAGTGTGCTGGAGCAATTGGACTTTAATGTGTGAAAAAAAAATCTCACTTACAGTGAGAGACATGAGCCATATCTAGGGATCAGAATGTTGAGAGAGGTCTGATCTTTTGACTTTCGCCAGAATGAACCACCCAGAACACCCTTGCAGCTGCATAGCAATGTGCTACAAAACACTCGGAATACCTTAGCAACTGCATAGCAATTACCTGACAAACACCCACAATACCCTAGCATGTGACTGCGAGTTTTCCCCACATTTTTTTCAGAATCTATATTGTCTGTTCAATAACTGGCTGTACAGACAATATTTTTTGTAAATGTACTGATGAATTGGCAGGTCGTCATAATGATCTTCTTGAGGTTGAAGTGCGTATTTTTGAGGAAAGTGTTTAGCACACTTTGGTGTTCACATTCAGTGCTCTTTGTTTCAGGAACACCAGAAGGACTGCTGAGGTTTGGATGGATGAGTTCAAACTGTTCTACTACTCAGCTCGACCGGCTGCTCGGGGGAAGTCCTATGGAGAGTGAGTGACTGATAGCATGTGTGTGTTTATGTGTGTATCTATAATGGGGAGGCATTAGGGAAAAGATTCATTTTCTTATTCCGCTCATTCTCTTCCTCTCTTATCAGCATTCACGGCAGGCAGGAGCTCCGCAAGAGTCTCAAGTGCAAATCCTTCAAGTGGTATCTGGACAATGTCTATCCAGAGCTCAAGTGAGTCAGTGTGATGTGTGTATTTGAGTGTCTGCGGGTGGTGATGGATGATTGTAAAGTACCATGTTATTATTTAGCATGGCAGTGTATGAACCCTCTGTGTCTAAAGCTTGTTTGTTGTAGGCTAGCTGCTGTCCATCTGCTCTCATCTGTCTCGAGGGAAAGACTTTCCACCCACTATGCTTTTTTTATCCTTAAAGACGATTGTTTTTTGTGTTGTGCTTACTAATTTGTCATATAAAAGTCGACAGAAGTCCAGCACACATCTTCAGCGAGAAGTCTCTGGTTTTCACTGGAATATCTAGTTATAATATTTGTATGAATCATTCACATTAAGATCTACCACATGCATTTACTAAATAGATGGGGTGAATATTTATTTTTCATTTGCTACACATTGCTTTCTAGGAGAAACAATTAATATATTTAAAGAGTTAAATTTGTGTGTGTGTGTGTGGGGGGGGGTATTTATGGGGTATTTATTATCATTACACTATGATATTTCTTTCTATGAAATTCAGAGTTCCTGATGATTCTGATGCCAAGTCTGGTGTGATTCGGCAAAGACAGAACTGTCTAGAGACTCGAATAGTTAAGGGACAGGATTTCCCAGTGCTCACACTCGCACCCTGCATCATCACCAAAGACGTACCAGCAGCCAACCAGGTACAAGACTCTCTGGCATAATATTTGAGCAATCAATCATTAATTGAGCAATCAATGTTGGTACTGCCATTGCTGGAGGAATTAGCGCTGTCTGCATTATCCTTTGGTAAGACATATAAAGTCTATCCATATCTTGCCTTTAAGCATTATGGTCACATATTCTACTGAAGAGTTTGGTCAAGATCAGAAGAGGAGCAAAGATAGTGTGTATTTTTACTCTCACGGCAGGAATCGGTGACATCTCACACAGTTAGGCTGCGACTCTGAGATGCTAGATTACATTAAATGCTATGCAACCAGGGGCATGTTGAAAGGGCAGCTTTTACAGCGGGGTAATGGGATTTAATTCAGGTCACATTTGTGCACTGCTGTGTAATTATATTAAACAAAGAGGTGCCCTCTGGTCTCTGAGCAGCTAATCTGCCCTACTGTCACCCTTCATGGCTCTCTCACCTGCACATGAGCCTGGAAAAAAACACGGTTGTGAATTGAATCCACAAATGGCTATTAAATTCTTTGATTGATGCAGCAAACAGGATACAGAACTGAATTTTGAATTTAAAGAAATATTATTAAAGTGCAATAAAATTCAAATACATTTGCATAACTTCAATTTTGCCAACATGATTAATCATAAACAATGTACAGTATGGGGCATTTTAAAAGGAACGATACATTATTTTAATGGTAATCAATGTTTAATAATTAAACTTATTTTATGTGTTATTATATTTTATAAATGACCTTTCATTTTATGGACCATGATGGAAAAATTCAAAAGGAGCCAATTAATACATTTATAATTTAGTTTAACCAAAGCCAGGAGCCATAAAGCCTTAGAATCTCATTCCTCTCAGTCTCTCTCTTGTTCCTCTTTGCATTTGTAAAAGTTTTTTCAGATGTTTATTCTCTAAATTATAAAGCCCAGAGAAGAGGGTAGTCAGTAGATTTGGTGGCTGAACACCACAAAAGTGATTTCAGAGCACTTAAGTGTGTTCATAACACCACAAGAGCATGTTTCCCTGCTGCCTGCTGCGTGTGACCTTGTTAAGCGTCTGTAAGACTCACCAGATGGGAAGCGGTTCATCAGCATGGCTCACAAAAGCACATTTTCACACTGCCCTCGTGCGTCATTCTCTCTACATGTCTCAGAACAGCAAATGAGGCCACCTTCTCAGAGGAACGCAGAAAAGTGCCCGTTTTCTTCCAAGATCTATCTCTGTTTACCATTTAAGTGGAGCTGATTAGAACAGACATCTTTAAATTAACATGTCTGGGAATGCTCTAGCTTGTTTCCTAATCTAGTTTTCTAATAAACCTGCCATTGTATACTATGAATATTGTTGGCTCTATGTTACAAATTGCTTATTTTCCACCTGTGTTGAATCGATTTAGATCAGTGTTTGCTAAATGCATGAATGTAAAAGCAAACCTATGAAAGATGGATTGTGAACTAAACCCTTGGCATTACCGTTCAGAATAGTAAGAACTACACTAATTACAAATTAGGATACTTGCTTTAAAAACGTTGAAAAACATGGAAGATATTTTCTGTTTACAGCAATAACATGAAAATTGCTATTGTTTTTTCATTTCATTATATGTTGCTTCAGCATCAGAAAAGCCTGTGTTCTTTCCTGCACAGGAGTGGATCTACACCTACGGACAGCAAATCCGCCAACAGCAGCACTGTCTGTCTGTCTCCACCACTTTCCCTGCCTCCCAGATCCTGCTCGTGCCGTGCAACATCAGCGACGGCAAGCAGGTACCTCCACTGCAGTCACTCCAGACGAGAGCACAGGAGACATCTGTGACAGACCATAAATCAGGCCGCACTTAGAAAGCTCCAGGAGGAACCCACTGACATCAGCTCTATGAGTATCAGTCCCAGCATTAGACAGCCCCTCAGGAGAGGCTTTACTCTCAGGCCGATGTCAGCGTTTCCACATGTCACATTTGTCATGTCAGTGACATGCAGAATACTGTAGCATCAGAAAACATCCGATTTGTTTGTTGTGCAGGGAGGCGTACGTATAAGTAGATATGTGTAAAGTGTGAATGCACACTATACATTTTAATGCATGATATTGTATACTGTCCGTTAGGGAATGTGTACTTAAGCATGTGTTTATGTCTCCTGTGTTACTGCAGCGTTGGCAGAAATCTGGCACTCACCTGGAGCACCTGGCGTCTCGTTTCTGCGTGGACAGCGAGATGGCTCTGGACGGCATTGAGAGCAGTAAAATGCTGGTGATCAGCCCATGCGAACTGTCAGCGCACACTCAGAGATGGGAGATGCCTTTCTCGTGATCCTTCCTCCTTGGCCTCTCCTCACCTTTCAGAGCTCAGCTGGAGTCAAAGATGGATTGAGAGGCAGAGAGAGCGAGTGTGTACCTCCAGGAGGGGCTACATCTGTGTCCTGCTGTTCTGCTATGTCCACTCCCTTTGTCTCTTCAGCACACCCCAGGTATGCCGGGATTGCAGAATTACTGAAATGACCTCATAACTGTTGTTATATTAATGCTACACTCTACATTAAAGGGTACATAACACACACGGTTTCTGCCAATCTCATGTTAATCCTGAGTACATCAAGAGTATTGCATATCTCCGAAGAGTCTTTAGTTTTATCATATTTATAAAAGACAAATGCGCTGTACCGATTCTTTCCGAAAACAGCCGAACTCGTGGAGGCGTGCAGTGGTCGGAGATAAAAAGTCACAAGCACACACACACAATACATCATGGCATTATCCCTGGATAACATTCGATTCACTATACGTTCATGTTGTTTACATTATATGCACTTACACACCGAGTACCAACTAAACACAGACATTTGATGCAGTTTCACTCACCGCCTGCGGTTTCAACTCGTGACTGGGAACAAACAAACACACTTGCAGAACTCTGATGCTGCTCCGGAAAAACAAACTGCATCCACTGTTTCCTTAACACTGGGTTATTTGGGAAGCTGAACAAGGTTATCTTTCCCTCACAACCAGAAACAGTGACATTGTTGATTTCGTGGTCTAAAAACAAAATGACAGCGCTGCCGACGGCTTCCTTAACCAGAACGAAGCTCGTTGATGGCCGTGCTCTTGCTCTCGCTCTGGTTGATGTGTGCACACTCATTCGGGAGTGCCCATACAAGGAATTAAAAATTTGTTTGAATCCTGAAGGAGTGTATTTGGCCCAGAAATTCTCCGTCATACGTCCAACTATTTATTATTTTTTTTTGGCCATGTTTAGCATGAGAATCCAACGCTTTAACAGTGTAAATAAGTCAGAATGCATGAAATAGCATTAGACCCCCCTTTAATTGTTTGTCTGACAAAAAAACAAATGCGGTTTTATGCGTTGTTTAAATGTTAACTCTTAAGCAAAACCAATTTGAATGAGCTTTAGAGATAACCATGAAAATACTTAATGGTGAAGTGTGTAATTTTCTTCTATCACAGTTTAATATGCAAAATCAACTATAAGTAAGCTGCTTGTTGGCTGATTCCCCTAAAGACACTGTAAATATCAAAACATTGCTTGTTTATTTGAGTATCCCGACTAGGCCTGTGTTTCCCAAAAGCATTGTAAACCTTAAGTAGACTTTAGAAATCATTGGTATTAATGGTCAGCTTAGGCTCGCAATGCTTTGGGGTGGCATTGTTATAGTTAACTAAAAATATATTGGTTTTGTTAATTTAAATAAAGCAGAATTAAATAATAAATTAAACAAACAAAAAAATTAAAATGTTGTCTTTGCAACTAACAGAAATAAAACAGTTGAAGTACTAAAATTGGTACAACTAAAAATAAATATAAAAAAATGACAAACACATAAAATTAAACAAAAATTAAATTGAAAATATAAAAATAAAAGCGTATTCAAAATATGAATAAATGAAATACTATAATTACTCTGCTTCTGGGAAAGCAGCCCAGGATGACATAGCAACAGTGACTCAACCAATGGTGTGAGATTGGGGCGGGACTATCCTTTTTTTCCAACCAATGGGTGCAGTATTCAGAATACTTGTTTAAATACAATTAATATCATTTTTTTTTGTCATAATTATGTTTAGTGGCAAAGAAATTACACATCTCACCTTTAATCAATGTAATCTATGCTCTCACATTCAGTTGGCTGAGACTCCTCCTCTTCCAAAACATCAACGTTGTGCTTGGCTTGCAGGGTTGTTGTTTTTTTTTTTAATTCAAAGTGGTGTTTTTTGCTGTGTTTGTCCTCCTGACAGTCTTGCAGTGTAGACAGCTTTGTTGATTATAATGGGGTTGGCCTAGTTTTGTTGCTTTGCGTTGTGCCACTCGCTTGCAGTGTAGACACTTTTTCTCATACAATGGGCAAGCCTGCTTGACTGCATTATGGGGAAGGGAAACAGTTAAAAAAGTTAGGTATTGCTATATTATATATTCAAGAAGTATCACATAACTTTACTCATTACATCCAAAGCGTAATCTTGATATGTAATTGATTTGTAATATCCCCAATTATTACAAATTCTTTTTTGGTATAAATACAATCTTAAGTTGTAAAACATGCATTTCTAAATGAATGTATAAGGTGTGTATTCATTTAGAATTTAAATGAAGTCAGCACAAGATAAATTAAGGTTGCCTTAAAAACCTTTGGATACTACCTAATAGGGGTATAACGATATATTGTTAAACGGTATATCGCGATATAAAAATGTGACTATATGTATCGTTGATGAAAACAAAATTATTTGCGATACAGAGTTGTTTTATCCAAGGCTCAATCTGCTGTAGTAGGCCTATTTATAAGGTATAATTCACCCAAACACAAATTTACAAATGTAGGTAACCACAAATGTAAACTCTGTCATCATGTACTCACCATCATGTCGTTTTTCGTTTAACTTCCAAAAACAAATGAAGATATTCTATATCCCTCCATTTAAAGTCATTCCTCTCAAACTTAAAAGATCCAATAAATGTCATAAAGGCATCATAAAAGAACTAATCGAGTAGTCTAATCCAAATCCAAGTCTTCTGAAGAGACATAAACGATGGTTTATGATGAACAGATTTACAACGACACGCATACTGTAGTAAACACGGACGTTCAAATGATTGCGTGACGTGCGAACACAACATGAGAGTAAATGCAGAATTAAAATTCTTGGATGAGCTAAAACATTTACAGTTTGAGAATAGTCATTTTGACATGTTTTCTTGCGATTAGAATTGTGACTGATTGCATTGATCATCTGAAGTGCACGCGCTGCTGGAACGGCACTCCTCAAATTCAAAGCGCAAACAGTATTTAAAGCGGCACTCCTCAAAGTCAAAGCACAAACATAATTTAAAGCGGCACTCCTTAGTGAAAGCACAAACATCATTTAAATCACCAGATCACATTTAGTTTTAATAGTATGATTATTCAAATTCTTATATGTGTAGTGCATTAATAGCCGGAGAGGCGGGACATAGCGAGCACTGGGAGAGAATGCTGCCTGCATTGAAAGCGCGAGTAATGCACGAGGGGAAAAAATTTACGTTTACGGAGTTTCAGTGACATTATTACATTAAACAACTATATATAATGTTGAATATAATGTATAATAATGCAATGGGGGAATATTTGTGGGCCCTGATAATAATACACTAATAATAATATTATTTTAATAAAAAATAAAAAAAACTCTTCTTTATTTTGGCTCAAAATATCGGGATAAATATCGTATCGTGAGTTCAGTATCGCGATTCATATCAAATCGTTACATGAGTGTATCGTTACACCCCTACTACCTAATCAGATTTGGACACTCAATTTCATAAATGAATGAACCTCATATTAAAGTTGAACATACATGCATAGTAACCAGTCTAGCCTACCCAGTCTCCCTGTACAGAATGTTCCTTGGCTGATCTTCTCTTCTGTCTTTCTTTCAAGGTTCCCCAGAGTGTCAATCATACTGATGCTCTCCAGAACAGAGTTTGGCAGCTGGACACACACAAACTTGCGGGGCACTCACCGAGTGCGATACACGCTCACACTGGAGAACAACGCACAACCTTTCTATTTCTGTTTCGCTTGAATTTACCCCAGTACGAAGCACTTGTGAGATACTACATCTGCTAGCACATCGATATACAATAAATACCCTATTTTTTATTAATGGCCTGCTGCTTGCATTTATTCCTGATTGATCGTGTAAGTAAAGCGTGATCCAAGTGTATTTAAGGTAGTTGCTGACATGATCATCGAAAATAGACAAATCCCAAACGGATTGCAGAGGCAGCCTTCTTCAATTAGCACGTCAGCACAGCCTCATTAGTCCATAATGTAATGGCATAGCTGTTGCATGCAGTTGCAGAGAGCAAACTTCTGTTCTGCAAGCAAATGAGCTCAAGATGGGAAAGAGTGGTTTGTTCTCACAAGCTCTGCATTCACTGCTGGCAAGTGGAGAACTGAGACTGTTTGCCTAGAGGATCTAAATAAAGCACAGCCACATCGCCACACATGCCCAGGCGACAGGACAGGGAGGATCCAATTACCACTTCCTCAGTCTGTCCTCCTCTTCTCATTAGAAGGCTGAGCTCCGCAGGAGCTGGGAGAATACTTAGACTCAGACGTGGCACAGCTCAAATGCCCTCATCACTTGCTGTAGTCTAGTCTAACCCGGCAATTACATCCAATTAGGTTCTGCTGTTTTCTTACCTACAGCTTCCTGATGCTGCACTGATTTCACCACAGGTCACCATCGGCTTTGCAGAGTTGGAGCCCAAAAGCTTTAAAGAATCGACCATTGAGTCGTTATGGGTTTCCTGATTTGCTAAACGTGTGGACTGAATAGTATGCACAAGTCTCCACATGCCTACTTTATTTCAGTAAGAATGAGTCATTATGAGGGAAGATCGAGATGAGAGGGGTGAGAGCAGAGAGTTTTGTCTCAGACATGTTATCTAATGATATGTGTAGGAGAGCTGCGCTAGTCAATACAGTCTATTTTTAGGGAATCTCGGAATCCTGGCGGTTAAGAATATGTCAAAACAGAAGAGGTTCTTTATGATTAAAATCGTTATATCATAGAGATCTTTCTTTCACCTACAAATTGCAGCACTGTAAATGTGGCATTTTAAAGCTGAAGTGTGTCATTTTCTCAATGTTAAAATACTTTTTTAGCACAGCTTAATGTGCAGAGACAATTATAAGACTTTTATGTGTCGATTTCTCTGTAATAAGTAATCACTGTGGCTCTATGATGGCTTTTTTGGCCATCACAACCAGCCTATACAACAACACTGGCTCAACCAGTAGAGTCCCACAGTTAAGTTGCAGAAGTAAAAATCCCATAATTTCTCCTAAATTGTTAGAGACAGACCTGTGTGCTAGGAGGTTGTAAATAGTGTATGCTTTTGTTGAAGCCATCAGCCTGTATTATTTTTTTAATAATCTTGTTTAAAATATGAAATAATCATGGTATTGTAGGCTAGTTTTCCCCCTCATCAAAGCCATTACATACAGTCTTTATCTTTTTATCTCATTTACAAAATCTGTTTAACTGATTCACCTCGTGGCTGGTTGGTTTGGTTCATGGTTTATAATCTTTAACGAAGATGTTTTAAAAACCCCAATGGGAAAAATACTTCCGGAACCAAGGGTGGCGAAAAAGTGGATTTGGCTTGTTTACACTGGGACAATTATCGCACGCTTATCTCTTACATTTAAAGCCCCGGGTATACTTAAATTTTCATGTCCGGACGCGTCTCATGCGCAGTCGTGTCCGCACACATTCTAAAAAATGCTGGGTTAAAAATAACCCAAGTTGGGTTGAAAATGGACTAACTCAGCAATTGGGTTGTTTTAACCCAGCAATTGGGTTGTTTAAACCAGCGGTTGGGTTGTTTTAACCCAGCAATTGGGTTAAATGTTTGCTTAAAACAACCCAATTGCTGGGTTAGTCCTTTTTCAACCCAACTTGGGTTATTTTTAACCCAGCATTTTTTAGAGTGCAGCTTTCAAAGTATACTCAACCGCGAATGAGCGCGGATGGCCGAGTTCGACACACGTGCTGTTGTACGTGCACCGGCCACACTTGCAGGGCTGCCTTTCACTCTAAAAATGCTGGGTTAAAAATAACCCAAGTTGGGTTGAAAATGGACTAGCCCAGCAATTGGGTTGTTTTAAGCAAACATTTAACCCAACCGCTGGGTTAAAACAACCCATTTGCTGGGTTAGTCCATTTTCAGCCCAACTTGGGTTATTTTTAACCCAGCATTTTTTAGAGTGTTCTTGCGCTTGCGCATGCGCTGCTGTACGCCTCGAGACGTTGTGACTGACGTCTCGTGACTAAACAAAGGGTGCCAATGTGAGTGTTCACAGACGCGCCAAACGGCAGACGTAAAAGCATAATTTTTAAAAAACACCTCGGGTTCGGGTTTTTTTGGTTTGACACGCTGCGTTAAAAACTGGCCAACCAATAAGATTGCCACTTTTGTTCATGTGCCTGGAGCTGCTGACGTTACCGTAAAACACAACTTCTTGGTGGCGCTCAAGCACAAAACTGTCTTGCCGAGCACACATTGATACCTTAAGCATTGTTTATACTTTCGTCTGGCTCCGAAGCGCGAGCCTCAGCTGACTGCGTGCGCGCTTCGTCCCTTTGGGGAGGTGTTTATACTCGACTCGCTCGCCGTTGTATGATTGTATATCTTTGAAACAACAGAGGGCAACTCTGAGTAAAGAATACAAAAGAATCGTATAAAACCCAGTTAGAACAAAGTATATGGATAGGGGAGCATGTATACAACTAAATTAACTATCTCTTAAACATTTTCTAAAAAAAATGTATTAAACATGGACCTTTATTTTCATTAAAGTTGCTTATTTCTTCTATTGTAGGCTAATTTTGTAAATATAAGCAACTAATTTAGATAATGCAAACCAGATGCCGGTGTGATGAGACGTCATGCTCGGCCAGATTTGCCTAAAACTCGTGCATCTTCGGATGCGGAGCCACACGGAAAGTTACAAAATTTGACATTCACACCGGCAAGCGGAATGGGGTCTTGCACTCTCAGCACGCCAGACCGCCCACTCCGCGATGACATCATTTTTGCCGTGCACACCTTCGCGCTTGTGTGGACGCGTCAAGTATAAACAAAGCTTAAGAAGACGACGAAGAGGAAGTAAGTAGACGAAGAAGAGGCAAGATGAATATAGAGCAGCTGGTCTCTTTGGTGTCTGAACACAAAGAAATTTATGACAAATGCCACAGCGACTACAAAAATCTTGATAAGGGGGAGTTATGGAGAGGAATTGCAGATCAAATAGGATTCGATGGTGAGTTTCCATCGAATCCTATTTGATTTCCATTCAAATCAAAAGTCAGGGAGTGAATTTGCACGTTCCCTCGGCGCATTGCCAGTGAAAATCGTTCGGACACAAAGATGCATCAGAAAACGCTGGCAATAAGCAGGCTTAAAGGGGTGGTAAAACACATTGTTTTGAAGGCTTGATTGTGTTTGTGGGGTGCACTGTGTTCATGCTTCGTTTTAAAAAAAAAAAACATTATTTTTCATATATTTGACCTTTATTCTACACTGCTCTGTCCCTCCTTGTAAAACGGTCTGATGCTTTCCGGGTTGTATGAAGCCAGTCCCTCAAAAATACGCAATGGGCTCAGATTGGTTAGCTGGCCCAGTGTGTTGTGATTCGCTAACCGCAGTGTACGTTTGTCGGAAACGTCACGCCCCTTACCTTACCGGTAGACTGTGCTTTGGTCAGTATTAGAAACGATGGCGTCAATAAAACCATACCAATCTGAGCCCGAATCAGACCCAGAACATTTTAGTGAAGATGATCGAGCAGAACCTGTTCAGTCCTAATGAGTAAAGACTGCGGATCTATAGTGATCGCTACTGAATGGCACTGTTACTTTTGTATTTTTAGAACGATTATAGCCAAATATCTGTCGCAAGAACTATTAACCCAAAACACTAAACACTGGCTTTACTATAGTAGCCAAATCACACACAGAACCATGTTTAGCATGCCTGTAGATAAATAATACATAAAAGCTCTAATCAAAGAATCATTTACACTAATGCCAAGTTCGCTGTTGAGATTTTAATGTTAGTGTTTGTAACGATAGGTGTTCGTCGGATAACGTTAAGTATGAATAAGCATTTAACAGACTGGTTTGCAGAACAGTGTTGTCATCTGTTTACTTCCTTGCTACAACCTATTACAGGAAAACACATCGATGAAAAATAAATCAGACTTACAGGTTGTGGCCCGTAAACAGCTTCTGTTTGTAAATCCAGCTTTCAGGTCAAGCCGTTGTGCATATCCTGTATTGAACTCGCGAACATTGTGAAAGTTTTCCTCCGTGAAATGTGCTGCGGGAGGGAGCCCCGCGCGCGCCGTGCATTCACACACTGGCAGTGTTTGTCTTATGCAGCTGACGTTGTGCAAATCCGGTGTTGAACTCGCGAACATTGTGAAAGTTTCCCTCCGTGAGATGTGCTGCGGGAGCCCCGCACGTGCCTGTTCCCTTCTGTCTCATACACACGTGCATATAACATGTTGTATGTTAAACGCTCTGCAACGCACCCCTGTCCCTATGAAGGCTGAACAAAGCAAGTACCCCAGACCTGCAATCCGGATGAATATAACAGCGTTTCCTCGGCATCGCGGCAACAACACTCCAGCCTACTATACCACAACAGCGCCGCGATACAAAATGGCGCCCCCGACCCCCCTATTTAATATTCTCGGAGGAGGGGTTTATGTAAATATTGAGCCTGGTGATGTCACCAACCCTGGAGAAATATGTGTAGTCGCCTACTGGCCGTTTGCTGTAGTTCTTAGAAATGGATTTCTTTAAAAGCAAATATCTCCCTTTGCTTTAAACTTTGAACGTTGTAACTTTTCAGATGTTGTTTATGCTAAAGCAGCAACATTACACGCTAGCTAAAGTTAGAATAGTGAAATCGTGGTTTACCACCCCTTTAAGGGTGAGCAGGGCTCTCTGTTTATCGTCCAATGACAGATGGAAGGAGTGTTCAGGAAATTGTATATTAAATGGAATGATTAAAATTGAAGCTGTTTTGAAATTTGCATGGGGAATTCTTAAAGATCACATAGATTCAAATTAAAAGGATGTCACTAAGAACCCACATGATTAAATCAACAAATGACAACATGACACAAGAAACTAGGGAAGCACATGACAACAGGAAACATAAAATAAGAACATGAAACTCGCCTGGGATCATGTAGAGCCCTTTGAAGCTGCATTGAAACTGCAATTTAGACCCTCAACCTGTTGGTTGACGTTGAAGTCCACTAAATGGAGAAAAATCCTGGAATGTTTTCCTCAAAAACCTTAATTTCTTTTCGACTGAAGAAAGAGAGACATGAACATCTTGTATGACCTCGGGGTGAGTAAATTATCAGGGAATTTTAATTCTGAAGTCAACTTAACCTTTAAATGCAACACACTGTAGTGACTATAACCTCAATAGACAGTATTAATATGTAATATAGTTGCATTGTTCACCTTGTTGCCAATAGTAAATTCTTTTGTATATTGTAGTGGACTATTTTTTTCTTAGCGGAAGCTTTAAAATTAAGCTTAAACGATTTTCATGACCGAGAGAGGAAACACTGCATCACCGGAGGGCTGGAAACTGCAACTCTGCATTAGCCTGATAAAAACAAATTCAGGGTTTCTCTGATGCTAAATAGAGAGAGCAGCCCCTGCCACGACCTTGAACATCATTCAACCAAGGTGGATTAACTTCCACTGTATCGAAGGAAATAAGGGGCTAAAGTCCAGATAGAGAAACATATTAACCAGCTTTATTGTGTCTCAGTGGACAACAATTACTCCAGCCTTGGCATTGCATGAAAATTAAATGTAATCACTGAATAACAGCAGCAGGTGTTTCATTCCTCTTGTAAGTTCATGCAATCGACAAAAGCTTTTGTCTCCATGTGCATCCCTCTGTCTCTCTGTCTCAGAGAGATTTTCCTGTCTTCAAGACACATGGTGTGCAGGGTCATCATTATCCAGCTCTCAGAATGGTTATCAAGGGTCCACTAGCAAGCTGCCACTGCGGGTTATTGCAGCCAGTGACCAAATAACTCAGACCTACAGCCCTAACACTGCAGAGTGCTTCACAATTCACAATATAAAGAACATACAAACACGAGGAATGATGAGTGATTAAAAAGAAAGGTATAGAAGAATAAAAGAAGTTTAAAATATTGATTGTTTATACATTTTACCAAGAAAACATGCTTTTAGCATTGTCAGGCTTTACAGGGTTAAACATACCTCTCACTCTGCACCAATCAGATCAATCTAATCATTATTGCAAACAGATGCATTGGTGTGGGAGAAGAGCATAAAGCTCAGGCTGCATCTGAATATGCTTACTTCCCAACAAGTAGGCTGTGTGAAAAACAGTATGTAATAGAGTAGTATGGACATCCACAGTATTCATAAAGCAGTAGGCAAAAAGTACTCAGATGACTTACTACTACCAGTGAGATTTTGAATTTCGCATCCAGTGGCCACAGAGGAATTGTGAAGGGCAGTGAAGCTGTAAGTCACTATGCAAAACGAGGATAATCCACACAGGAGGACTCTGGAGAACATGAAACAGAGGTACAATTGCAAGAACTGAATCAACTGAGGGCTAGAAATATGAGGAACTGAACAAGAGACAGGTGAAACTAATCAATTAACTTTTAGGTAACCATAGAAACAAACAATCACTGGGAACACAGGCACACACAAGCAGAACAAAACCAAACCAAAAAGGCCCCTGTCCACACGGAGACGCGGTTAGGTGTATCGGAGAGAGCGGGGCACAACCTAACGCTTTTGACTTTCTCAGTTTGTGTAAATCCACTTGGGGTTCAGAGTATTTATTTTTTCCCACATTAATTGCACACATGTCTAGTAAAATGATGTGGTTTTGTTTCATTAATACAGTGTATACTTTTTTCTTGATTTACCCCGAAAGAATAGAAGTGAAATGTGACAACATGCCCCATAGGTGGGGTACATTGGAACATGTGGTGGGGCACATTGTAATATGACCAAATGACAGCTTAAAATGTTATCTAATAAAATAAAATAAATATCCAAGACAAACTAAAATATTTTGTCAACAAAATACAATTATTAACTTTTTTAAATAAAATAATGGCATTTTTTTAATCATTAAAAATATACAAATTTTTGAGTTTGACAACAAACGCATCGCTAAATACAGCTAAACAGCATAGTTCAAAACATAATAATAATTAATAATTTCTGAGCATTAACTCTCAGCCATTATTCACCCTTTTCTCATGGTTTCTTAAAAGAATTCATAAAAGTATAGAATACAATGGCATATTTCTAATAGGTGCTCATTGTAACGCAGTGTTACAACGCACCCCACCTGCACAACTGGGATTTAAATCGCGGCTCGTGTCTTCTGCTGTTATATCAGCATTAAAGAACGATCTCAACTGTTAAATAACATATATAAGATTAAAATAATATCGGATTTGTCTTATTTTAAATAAACACAAAAAACAGAGATGAAAACTAAACTTAAGTAAGAAATGTACTTTTGCTATGGTTAGATACATGTTCAGTAATATCTTCCAGAGATTTGTTTAATATTGGCGCCATTTTTTCTCGAAATAATGTTGATATGGCAACTAATAAATACACTAAGTTTCGTCATCCTGGCATGTGTGGAAAGGGTTAAAACATGCGTGTTACAACTAACCCCGCGTTAGGTTGTGCCCCGCGCTCCCCTACATACAAAATTTGTATCGTATCAGCGTTTCGTCCAGACGGTTTAGGAGCCTGAAACCAGTATTTTTTGAAACCGGGTCCCAGAGTGGATAAATCTGAAACCGAAACCCTTGCGTTTTCGTGTACAGCGGCCAATCCATAGGCTATATTTTGTGAAATGGTGATGTCATCACACCACATCCCGCACGGTAAAGACTAGAAGGGATACAGCTACGGCTACTGGGCATGCGCACATCAATATTGCGTCATTTAATGACTGTATTTGCATTATTGTAAAGGTAGGTTTAGGGTTGGGGTAGGTGTAGGCATTGATAAAACACGATCTGGTAAGTAGCACATTTATTTATTATTTTATCATGAGATTTTGCCTCACTTCCGACCGTCGCTGTACCCCTTCTAGCCATAACTCTTCTTCTCCATTTTTAGAGTATTTCTGTGGCAGAATTACAGCGCCACATACTAGTCTGGCATGTATACTACATCGTTTTGAGTCGGTTTCAGTGGTTTCGTGTGTTTGCAGATATTTCTTGAGATGAGGGGGAAAAAAGATTGGATAAGGAAAGCTCTGGCTTCGTGTGAATGTGGCCTAAGGGGCCGTTTACACAATACCGTTTTCATCTAAAAACTGAAAATTTCGTATGCGTTCTGGCCATTCGTTTTCACGACAATCGCGCTTTGAAGGCCTGAAAACGCAAACCTTTTGAAAACAAAACCGTTATTGTCTCTGTGTAAACTACAAGAACATGAATGTGGGAAAATGGGGATGCCATGCGCATGCGTATCACGCGTTCAGTCTATCGCCAACTTCTGGCCTGGCAGCATAATACAGTGCTTTCACAAAAGAGAGTATGCGATTTCAGACATGATCCTGTCCTGGGTTTTGTGAATAGAATCTTTTCTCACATCTTGGTTTCTTAATTATTTGCTATTTCTTTTTCTTCCATGCAGTAAACTTGGGTTGGCAATATAATTATTTTTTTTATCTGTGGCCGCAGTACTACAGGCAGAAAATTGATCCCATAGTTCTGGGACTAATAGTTCAATATTGATAAAAGGGAAATCATTTCCAAAGTCATCTGTATTTAGGAGTAAACACTGGGATGATCTATTGGCAGACTGTACAGAGAAAACATAGCTTGCCATTCACAAATAGAAGCCGGGCTGAGACCCCTACAGTCTGTATGCCCTCCGTCAGTCATAAAGGGAAAGAGAGAGTGAAAAGATCCCCGGTAATAGAGCACTTAAACACTCCACGAAGAGTCTACAGCCTCTGGCCACAGCCATTTTAAATTCCACTAAAGTAATTGTTGGCTATTTGCAAAATCATCACAACTGTGCTTCTTAAGTAAATATAATTTGAACACCATTTACATTATTTGAAAAAGCTTCTTCATATAAGGGGCAGCCATATTAAATATTGATTTGAGAGAAGATTATTTCATAATTTTATCTGTGTATAATGTGCCTTCAGTAAAAAAAGTCCATTATATTGTAGGAGGGAAAAAAAATCACAAGAATATATATATATATATATATATATATATATATATATATATATATATATATATATATATATATATATATATATATATATATATATATATATATATATATATATATATATATATATATATATATATATATATATATATATATATATATATATATATATATATATATATATATATATATATATATATGATATAGGAGAATATGCGCTTATATTGGACAAAAAAACATCTACATTTTATTTTACTCATTTTATTCATATAGTGGGGCAAAAAAGTATTTAGTCAGCCACCAATTGTGCAAGTGAGAGAGGCCTGTAATTTTTATCATAGGTACACTTCAAGGAAAGGAAAGAATGAATGTAAAGGAAAGAATTAATGGGGCCATGTATTGTGAGATTTTGAGTAAAAACCTCCTTCCATCAGCAAGGGCATTGAATATGAAACGTGGCTGGGTCTTTCAGCATGACAATGATCCCAAACACACCGGCCGGGCAACGAAGGAGTGGCTTCGTAAGAAGCATTTCAAGATCCTGGAGTGGCCTAGCCAGTCTCCAGATCTCAACCCCATAGAAAATCTTTGGAGGGAGTTGAAAATATGTGTTGCCCAGCGGCAGCCCCAAAACATCACTGCTCTAGAGGAGATCTGCATGGAGGAATGGGCCAAACTACCGGCAACAGTGTGTAAAAACCTTGTGGAGACTTACAGAAAACGTTTGACCTCCGTTTGAAATATAATGTTATGCAATACAATGATGATCGAAAGATGTACACATGAAATTTCCTCATAAGCCTTACATTTTAACACAATTATTTCTAAGTGATGTATGGAAAATCCGGTAAACCCCAGTTGCCTCAGGCCCATAATTGTTCATCTTGAAACATTACTAACAATATAAAAGTTATTCTCATGTTTACTTTATAAACAGACAGTAAAGGCTTATAGGAAAAAGACACATCGCACCACGACCTGAAGGTGGACATTTTTTAAACGCTTGATTCGTCTTTCCAGAATCCTTTCTTTGTTTTAGCCAGTGAAGTTTCTATTATAAACTCTCCCCTGCGAACACCATCAACGCAGGGCTCCGTGCACTTGAGGGGGAGGACACAAAAGATTCTCCTATGGGTTTGTGTGTTAGCATAACCCCACTGACTCCAAAATGCTAGTCCCTCAAAAGGTCAACAATGGAGGATCCACGGTTCCACTTGTGCTCCAGCTCTGTTCAGCATCGCCAGCACCCACATCTCCCATCAGTCCACATCGTTTAAAAGATCAGGAACAGTGGGGCCATTATCGATTTTCTCTGTTATTGCTGAGTTCATGTCTAGGAGTTTGGCAGTGCTTGTTATGTGCTGGCTCCTTTGTCAACTGCATAACCCCGCTGATATTTCTCTCTGATATTGGATGGAGGACGATGAAATTGCTCTGCCAGAGACAAAGGTCAAGGAAATTACTGCTGCAAGAAAATGTGAGATCCTGCCAAAAAGACTAAGATGAGCGGGGATGAATTGCTGTCAGGAAATGAAGAATTGAGGATTTGGCAATAATTTCTCTGCCTTTGTTCTTCGCCCCTTCTTGCTGATCCCTCCGCTTGTAAGCGTGTACATTTTCCCCTCATTGATTTTGCCTCAAACTGTCAGTCACTCCTGAGGTTGACAATTATCTTCTTTAAAGAGCTAGTTTAACCAAAATAATGGTATTTTCCTCCATTATCTTTTCACCCACATGTTGTTCAAGAACCAAAATGCAATATTTTAAAGGGGTCATGAAGTGCATTGTTTTATTGTTTTATAATGTTTCCGGTGGAGGACATATAATGTTAGTATGATTTTTACATCAAAAATTTTATATAATTTAGAAATATAATTTAGAAATTCAAAGATTCAATGATTCCAACAGGAGTTTTGGCAAGTCCAGAATTATTGCGCTCCACCGATTGCAAAGGGAGCGTTCTTTGATCGGTTTCTATATAGAATTTAATCACAGTTTAAATGACAGATTATTTTCATCCTACTAAGAGAAAAAGTTGACCACTTAGACACTGGTTTGATTTACTGGCACATATAGAAAAAGAACATCTGACTGTACATTAATCATTGTATATCAGAAATGATTGTGATTGCCAAAGAATCCAATAATGAAGTAGGCGTTGATTTTCTTCTGCAGAGGTGGTCTTTCACCTATCTATTAGGCACATTCTACAACGAGTCGTTCGCTGGGCTTGGTTACAATAAAAGCTGTTTTTGGACTAACAAGAACGTTTTCAGTTCTAAAAACGTACAGGATATTCTTATAGTATGATGATCTCTTATATGTCAAAAGATCAAGGAAATGTGACTTCTCAGTTCATGACCTCTTTAAATAATACACATTTTTCAAATTCAAGCGCTCAAGCGCGAAAGAGAACTTGATACTGGTACGCGCCTTTCTGTGTGTTGTGTGTGTGTCACATAAGCCGTGTTTCCACCGCAGGAACTTTCCCCAGGAACTAGGAACTTTGGGGTGGTACTCTGTGTGTTTTGACTGCAGGAACTAGGGTCTAAATGAAGTTCCGGGTAAATATTTCCCCCTCCAAACGGCCCTGCTCGCGAGGTAGTACTTTTTCAAAGTTCCGAAACTTTCGGAGGTGGGACTTGGGCGCTGAACATGCTGATTGGTTGACTCCACGCAGCATTTTATTTCAACCGGCATTTTTGCGAGGTTCGTTCTGCGTTCAGTAAATATCAGCCTTGCTCTTTCTGTCCGATGGCGCGCGTTGTCTCAGCAATCTCACGATCAATGTCCGTAGCTGATTATAACATACGTTGTCTTATTTTAAATCTAGCTTTACAAGCTTTCAGAATACGCTTTAGTATCAGTGCTCGTCTCTTTTCCGCCGTTTTGTTAATTACATCTTTAGTAAACCAATATAACCAGCAAATGCAGCGCTGCTTGCATCTCCTCCATACTTGATATTGTTGCAGACAGTGTCGCGCAAAAATGATTACTGTCCGTCGCTGACTGGGAGGAGCAGTCGCGCGCAGTCCTACGTCACCGGACTAATTTGAATAATCTTCACGGTACTTTAGACCGCAGTGGAAACGCAGACAGTAGCAGGTCTGGGGGGAAAAAAGTTCCTGTAAAAAAAGTTCCTGGTACAAATTGTTCCGGCTAATTTCGGTGGAAACGGGGCTATAGACAGGAAATTCATAGACAACATATTCTCTTTTGTCTTGTCGCTCTTGAATGGTTTCAAAAGCATTTGCATGAATAAGAGCGTGATCATAATGTAGCGCTAGGCAAAGGATGCCAGAAAAAAAACGGATGCTGCGTTAATAGAGTGGTGCAGGTATGACATCACTTTGTTGGCCAAAACGTGGAAACAAGTTAGCATTTTAGCACTTCAGGTTCCATGGTCCTGAAGTCAGTGGGTTTATTGAATGGGATTTTGGTGAAATGGCTAAAGTAAGGTCTGAGGTGAACACAAGCTCAAGAAACGTTCACGTTTTATTCTAAGACATAAAATACATCAGTAGGCCTATTACCTCACTCATGACTTTTTTAAGTTGTTACATGTCTTGAAAAAGGCGGTTGCTAACAAGTGGCTAAATGGGATTACAGAGACTGTTGAGGAGATTAAACGTCATCATGCTGAACAGGTAAACTCAGTCCACTTTTACATCCTCTTTATGCTTATAATTGTGCTCTTATAATCTATTCTAAATCAAACTTTCTGGGAAATTTTTTTAAAAGAAAAATTTAACGAGTTAACGGAAGCTTAGTTACGATGACATGGAAATCGTGGTGAAGTTCGTTTATAGCCTACCTTTAGCTTTTTACTTCTGGTGACTGCATTTGGGCTTAAAAATTCCTAAAAGTTGTGTTTATCTGTGAAAGAAATTATCTTGATGGACAAAACGTGTAAGTATCATAAACTTTTGTTGATCCCAGAGCTTGTTTGAGCCTATTGAAAAATCCTATTGGGTTCTTGTCAAGGGAACCAGTGTGACACTAACTGGCGATTGGCCTACAAAGTGACGTCACACCTGTACCACTCTATTGCTGTCCCGGTTGGTGACCCAGCAACAGGCTGAAGTCTTAGAAGATCACAATCAAACATAAACTTTAATCTTAACTTCACAGGAACATGCAGACAGGCAACAGAAACACAACCTTACATAACAGTGACTAGACAAAGACTGAGTTGACAAGAGGAACTTAAATAGCAGACAGAAACAAGATAATTAATTAGACGCAGCTGAACTAAATGAACTCGTAATGACGGTGACCATGGAAACAAGGAGTGGCGGGAAACTGAACAAAGGAACAAATCAAACACAAGCAAAACAGACTGAACGTGTGACATATGCGTTAAATATTGTTAACGCATTAAAGGTGTCATGAACTGCGTTGTTTTATTGTTTTATGATATTTCCTGGGGTGCACTTATACCGTTAGAATGCTTTTTACATCAAAATTAGTCATAATTTATAAATAAAAGGCATTTTTCTTACCCTGATTTTAGCCTCTGCTCTGAACGCTCTGTTTTAAGGGGTGTGTCCTCTGGGAGACTTCAGTGTAAACACCCACAGCTGTGATTGGCTAACGTCTTTCCATTTGAAATAGTATTACTCTCTCTTTTAGCGCGTTTTTACTATTAAAGCTCTCATGGTTAACTAATCGTGAAAATGCATCACATTTAGATCTATGGCATTATATTAAGATCATGGCATGAAAGGTTGCAGTGATGATCATTGTAGCCTATCGCACACATGTTGAGCGCATGAAATCATTGATCTCATCAAATGCACGAATCGGTGGGCGGGGCTTAACAGGCAGTGATGAAGTAGGCGTTGTTCTTTTTCTGCAGAGGCGGTGTTTCACCGATCGTTTGCTGGGCCTGGTGTCAATAAAAGCTTTTCTTTGACTAACAAGGAAGTTTTCAGCTCTGAAACTTACAGGATATTCTTATATTACCATGACATTTTAGAAATCAAAAGCTCAAGGGAAAGTTGATTTCTCAATTCATGACCCCTTTAAACAAAAAAAATTTAATGCATGCATTAACGCATTACCGTTGACAGCACTATATATGTATGTAGTACATCATACTGTACTAAATAGCGCTGACTTAATAAACAACACTAACGTGCAAATCAGCTGAGCCGATTCAAAATCATTTTCAAACAACAATTCGCATTTCGAATTTATCATGGATTTACTGTGGTAACACCTGTAACCGTGGTAATTTGTCAGAAATGTAGGTTAATATCTATTTAATTTGTAATGCAGACATGTATTAAATGAGTAATAAAGGCCAAATTGCAGACTATTTTTTTGTCATAAACTTGCAGTTTTGTGCTTTTGTATTTAAATGTCTACAGACTAAATAAATACCATTCTAGATATACATGGTAAAAGTAATACATACATACATACATATATATATATATATATATATATATATATATATATATATATATATATATATATATATATATATATATATATATATATATATATATATACACAAGGCAAAAAGTAATACATACATATATATATATATATATATATATATGTATGTATGTATTACTTTTTGCCTTGTGTGCACTGCAAAAAATGCTGTCATTTAGTATTTTTGTCCTGTTTCTAGTTTAAATATATCTAAAAATTCTTAAATCAAGATGTTACGAGAAGTTAAATGACATTATATATTTTTTCTCGTTTTCTGGAAAATAAAATTTAATTGAAGTGAGTTTTTGTTTAAAACAAGCAAATATATCTGCCAATGGGGTAAGAAAAATAATGTTTCTGTTTGGAATCTTTAAGAAAGATTTTGGAAGATTATTTTTCTAATCCATTGGCAGATAATTTAGTTTGTTTCAAGCAAAAACTCAATTCATTTTTATTTTTCCCCCCAGGAATCAAGAAAAAATATGTCATTTTCCTTAGTAAAAGCATCTTGATTTAAGAACTTTTTGATATTTGGACTGGAAAAAAGACAGAAATACCAAGTCAGAAAAGCATGTTTTGTAGTGTGGTTTTACCTGTGGTGATCTAAATAGAGCAATTATTAAATTTAAATAAGAATAGAGCTCTAACTCCGTAATAATATTAAAATTTCACCCATTAAAACTTTTTGGTATAATAGAAAAGGGGCCGGCCCCCGGGTATGTCCACAACATCGAATCCGGCCCCCTTTAAAAAAAGTTTGGACACCCCTGCTGTACATAGTGCACATATAGCCTACTTCTTCATGCATGCATACATACAGTATATGAATGTTAATTTCCAGTTTTGGGTGAACTACCCCTTTTAAATTGTTATTCTATAAGGTTCTATTTCGTGATTTAACAAAATGAGAGATGATAAAGTGTGTTCTGCAATGCATTTAGCCCTATACATAACATTATGAGAATGAAAAAGATGCATTTCACTGATTTGCACCAGCTTCTTTTTCTGTGGCTGCCCAAATTCAATTAGTTAACCCCAAACTCTAGGGAAAGAAACCCCTCTTCATTCCCCATCAGTGCTCCTTCTAGAGTGAAATTAATACTGTCTTGATTCACCCTTGCATTACCTCTCTCTCTCTCGTTTTCCCTCTTTTGTAGCTCTCCCCACCAAATTTGACTTTGCTTGATGTCTGAACCACAGTGAATCTTCCATGCTTGAAGCTTTTCCCCTTGCATGGCTGGCTATACATGTATCTTGCGCTTTTGACATCAGGTAATCTTGTTTTGCGGCAGACACGCTGTGTTGTGACATTTTATTGCGCAGACATGGTATTTCAGATGTGCAGCTGAGCGTAAGCCTTTTCTCTCTCGCTCTGTGTTTTCATCGCTCTGCCTCTCGGTCAGCCATCGATCTCCATTTGGCTGCTGTGGTTTAGTAATTACACAGCAAGCACAGGGGCACTAAATGAGTTGATTGCGCTTTGATGCCTCCTGGGTCCCTCCGACTAATGCGGTTTTCATGCGCCCTGATGTTTAACTGCTTAGAAACCAAGTCAAACAAAGAAATCATTTCATAATTGCATTATATGATAAGTTCATTTATCATCCACCTACACATTGCTCAGTCGAGGCCCTTCTAATAGAACACAAATACAAAGGGTGGATTTTTTTTGTTTCTGATGAAATGAGTCCTGATGAAAAAGACTGCCGGAAGTTTATAAAGTTTTAAATATGCTTATTTTTCTTACAAAACCCCATCGCTTTGCTTCAGAAGGCTTTTATTAACCCCTTGGAGTCGTATGGATTACTTTTATGATGGATGGATGCGCTTTTTTGGACTTCAAAATCAGGTCCGCCATTCACTACCATTATAAAGCTAGGAAGAGCCTGGATATTTTTTTTAATAACTAAGACGCCGTTAGTCTGAAAGCAGTCATATACACATGGCTTGAGGGTGAGTAACACCCTTTTTGGGTGAACTATCCCTTTAAAGATTTAGCAGAATCCTCTGCCAGTATTGAAATTGAAAAAGTGGACAATTCCGAAAAAAAGAGACTCCAGTCCAGAATAAGCCGCACAAGAATGTTCTGTAACAGGAACCGTTCTTTCCTAATACCGCCAGGAGACAATGCAAGCATGTACAGTATGAACCTCAGTATATGCTTGCCAGAAAACAAGACACCGGCCTGACAGACATGAAAGCTTTTTTCTTCTTTGGCGCTCTGTCTTTAGAACAAACATGCGACATGTTCACGCATCTACAGATCACAGCTCATGTGTCAAACTACACGTCCACCTTCTGTTCTGTGTGGCGGCGGCTGCACATCTCACAGGACCTCATGAGCAGGAGCTGTAGAGGAAAAAAATTCAAGAATATAGATAAAAAATAGTAGTTATAGAATCTCTCTCTCTCTTTATATATATACACACACACACAACTAAATCTGTCTGTCTATTGTTATGCAAGGGTAAGCATCATTAACTGCAGGTCTTCACCTTCTTCATGAATGCTGATTCTGTCCTCTACTGTTGCATTGTTGGTAAAAATGTTCTGCGATTTAATTAGGCTATCCATTTAATGACTTCCAAATGTCCTTTACGGCTCTTTTTAAATCTTGCATTTGAAATCTATACACTGCCTCTTCCTTTAAAATCCCACTAACAATAAGACCTGAGTTGGGTTCAAATTAAACTAGGCAATCTTAATAACGTTTGTCACCTCTAACGACACACAATGGGCAGAGGCTCAATGGGTGAAAAATACTGTCTGCCTAACCACTGTCTGCTTGACATTGAAGACTGTTCTGTCATGTACCCCAGTCTGTCAGGTCCATGTCATCAGCCGCTGCTCCGCTCCTGCATTATTTAGATCTGCTCTATGAGTGATGACTGGCGATATATGGTGTCTATCTCTCTCTCTCTCTCTCATATATATATATATATATTTATATGGCATCTTCTGTGTGGAATTTGTATGTTCTCCATGGTGTTTCTGGTTTCCCCCACAAACCAAAAACATGCATTATAGGTGAATTTGATATATATTGGTTAAACGTACCTATTAAGCACACTACTATCTTTGAGCTCAGCTTATAAAAAGAAAACAATTATTTATCATCCTACTTGATGTCTTAACCAACTGATGTGTTTGTTACTATATACCTCCTATAATTCCAAGCTAATCAGTCCATTGCACACTGAGATATGGGTATGCATGTGTTCACACTGTCTGGTGGCCATTTTGAAAGCTGTCTGAAAACTTTCACCAAAAGAGTAGCCCCATAAATGTGCTTTTTTTTTTTTTTTTTTTTTATGTTTAAGCCATTATTTTCAAACTTCTTACTGCAAAATTAAGAGATTAATGTTTAGACTTTTGAATATTATAACATGTAACCTGGATGTGGGAAATAATTACAGATATATCAAAAAGATAGTTTTAGCAACATAGCCCAGGTGCTACGGAACATTGTTAGCTTCTTTAGCTGTATAAGGATGTGCGCTACACTAATATATTACTTCACAGGCATTACTAGCTTGTGCTTTTAAATTCATTATATTATAAATTTACAGTTTATTGATGTTCTGTTGTTTTACACTGCTGATTTTGTAAAGACTTCATATTATTGTAAGGTAAGGTTAAAGGGTGCACTATGAAAATCTCAGCTTCAGTGTGATATCAATAAGAAAAAGTATAATTTCATAGATATTTTCAATAATAGTTATTCATATTAAAATATGTATGAACTTAATACATTACCTAGATTATTTAATTTAATAATATTTATTAATTAAAAAAAGCTTTGCTGTTCCAATAAAGCTCAGTGTGCTCCCTTTAAGCTCATCCACAATAAACGTCTATGTACATACTTCATAAACAGACTTTAAATATTAACTGATGGTTGTCATTTCAAGTTAACCTTTATACAATTATTCTTTAAAAATTTTGTTTAAATAAACAAGAATTTCCCCAAAAAAACATGTTGTGAGCTTAATGGCAACAGGGGTGTGCTTAACATGTACCCATTAAGCACAGCCAGACTTTTTGCATTTAATTATGTATATTTTAATTTAAATGCTTTTGACATTTAAAATCAAATAAAATATTATTGTGTGAGAGATTAATATTTTATTTTAACATAACTTCTTGTACTCAAACCAATACCCTGTGCACTACAATGTCTCAATGTAGATTTTGGTGAGCTTAATAGGTACGTTTACCCTATATATATACATATACAGGGAGTGCAGAATTATTAGGCACGTTGATTTTCTGATCATATTTTTTTTCCAGGCACATTTGACCAATTCCAAACCACAGTAATCCTAATAACTACTATTAATTTAGTATTTAATAATGTATAAGTGATATATAATTGTTCATGAAGGCTGGAAATGGAAAAACACCTTATATTCAGGTGTGCAGAATTATTAGGCATGTTTCTTTTACAGATAAATTGAGCCAAAAAAGAGATTTAACTCAGACTGAAAAGTCAAAAATTATTAAATGCCCATGAGAAGGATGCAATACTAATGCAATACTAGACATTGCAGTTAAGGCATGACCATTGGACAGTGAAATGCTCGTTGGGTCAGCAGGATCTGACAAAAACAGGTGGTGAAGAAAAGACACCTGTTAACTGCAAAAGAATTAAGAATTAAGGTGAAGAATTAAGGGTGAAACCATCAGGAACCCTTTAGTCTCCAGCGCCACCATTTTCCAAAGCTGCAACCTACCTGGAGTCTCCAGAAGTGCAAGGTGTCAGGATCTCAGAGACTTCAGTTAGGTAAAGAATCCTAAAAAATGACCCCCACTAGATAAGAATCATAAGCTGAAGTGTTGTAAAATACATAAAGAAGGTTTTTTTATAGGCTTTATGGACAGATAGGTTGAGAGTGACTCTTGAAGGACCAGCACCACATCCTCTAGTACCACTGTTTGAAGAATTCATCTTCCAGAATCTGGCAGTACGTTTTGGGAGTTCATTTTAGTCCATCCTGAAGTCCGTTTTGCAGAGATGGACTAAAAATGAACTCCCAAAACGTACTGCCAGATTCTGGAAGATGAATTCTTCAAACAGTGGTACTAGAGGATGTGGTGCTGGTCCTTCAAGAGTCATCTGTCTATCTGTCCATAAAGCCTATAAAAAAACCTTCTTCATGTATTTTACAACACTTCAGCTTGTGATTCTTAACTGAAGTCTCTGAGATCCTGACACCTTGCACTTCTGGAGACTCCAGGTAGGTTGCAGCTTTGGAAAATGGTGGCGCTGGAGACTAAAGGGTTCCTGATGGTTTCACCCTTAATTCTTCACCTTAATTCTTAATTCTTTTGCGGTTAATAGGTGTCTTTTCTTCACCACCTGTTTTTGTCAGATCCTGCTGACCCAACGAGCATTTCACTGTCCAATGGTCATGCCTTAACTGCAATGTCTAGTATTGCATTAGTATTGCATCCTTCTCATGGGCATTTAATACTTTTTGACTTTTCAGTCTGAGTTAAATCTCTTTTTTGGCTCAATTTATCTGTAAAAGAAAACATGCCTAATAATTCTGCACACCTGAATATAAGGTGATTTTCATTTCCAGCCTTCATGAACAATTATATATCACTTATACATTATTAAATACTAAATCAATAGTAGTTATTAGGATTACTGTGGTTTGGAATTGGTCAAATGTGCCTGGAAAAAAAAATATGATCAGAAAATCAACGTGCCTAATAATTCTGCACTCCCTGTATATACAGTATTATTAGGAGAGTTTTTAAGGACGGCCGTTAAATGTAGTGTGTGGTTATAATCTCTGTTTTTCGTTACTTGCTACTTGTTTATTTCACAGCCTCAGATTTTAATGAGACTTTTAGCTTTAAGCGCCTCCACTGAGATTTTGTGACCTGAATTTCTAAGTCAGTATTCACCTGTGATCTTTTAATAGCTTGTGCTTAAAGTAATGCATGAAAGGATGTGAGCCACATACTGAATCCGAAAAGATTTGAGAGCCATTCTCTGTGTGGAGCACCTTATCTGATGTTGCTCCCATGGGTTAGTGGGAAATCTCACGCGACCCCCAGCTGTGTGTCTGGAAAGAGCGCGCTGTCAGATCAGTAGAACAGAGGATGTGTTCTTTCACTCCACCAATTTGGAAACTAGGACGCATGTTTCTCAAAAGAGCCCACCAGTAGCACCACTACGCTGTTGTCTGTAGTGTCTCCAGGGTTTTCTCTTCTATGCCAGGATCTGACATCATCTTGGTGCACTTTGTTGCTCGACTTCACTAAGTCTGCTGGTGTGATCAGCCAGAGAGCTGCTGTTACTGTCCCTTTTGCTTCTTCTAAAGGTTTATAGGCTTCCTGCTTACATTGGGTGCAAAAACTCAAAATTTATATAGTGAACACATTTAGTATATAAAAAAGGGGTGTCCAATCCTGCCCCTGAAAGGTCACTGTCCTGCAGAGTTCAGCTCCAAACCCAATTCAACACACCTGAACCAGCTAATCATGGTCTCACTAGACATATTATAAACTTCCAGGCAGGTGTTGAGGCAAGCTGGAGCTAAACTCTGCAGGACAGTGACCCTTCAGGACCAAGTTTGGACATCCTGACTTACTATATATGTGACCCGTGCTAGCGAGTCACAATGAGCACATTTTCAAAAAAAAAAAGTTATTGTTATTATCTTCAAAATGATGTATGATTTGTTGGAATCAGACACAATAAAACAACTGTGCTACACCTATTTGAAGTCTATAGAGTCAGCATAGTCAATTTTGAGAAAAATCGAGTTAAAGGTTCCAAAACAAAATCACCTAGCAACCATACATTAAAACCGTAATTGTAATAACACCAAATTTGACACACACCAAGTCAACACCAAATATCTATAGGACAAATATATATTAAACTTTTTTTTCCATGATACCACAATTGTTTGACTAATATTAATGAAAAAGACAGCCTATATATATATATATATTAAAACCTACTGTAGCTACCACACAAATCTAAAATAATGTTACACATCAGGGCTGCGTTCAGTCCTGACAAAACGTTTTTAAATGGAAACGGTGGTGCGTTGAACCCCCTGTTCTGATGACCCAGGAGTTGCAACTATGGCAGCTGAGAAGGCCATTCTTTGTGTTCTTTTTTTTTTTTTAATTCGGAGTCTGATGAAATCGGTATAAATACATGTTTAATACTGCAAAACACACTCGATGTTACAGTCACTGCCCTTGCAGTCCAGAATAAAAGAGTGAAGGGATTTGTGGAAACTGTGGTTCCTAATTATTGTGATCCAACATTTGCCTCGCATTTCAGGATGAAAAGACAAACATGTCTTCTAGTATCTTCAATTGTTGTGTATACCGAGCTGTAGCGGACACATTTGTAAACGACTTTACTTGGACCCATTGTGCGAGCTGTCTCTTTAACACCGCACGGTTTATATACATGTTGTTGCTGATTGGGCTAACATTTTTGACACACCCACCAAACAAGAGAAAACGTATCTCAAACCCCGTTGCAAACCGTCCAGGAAACATGACGTTCAACCCGGAAAACGTAGCAAAAACGTTGCGCACCGGTTTGAGCTTGAACGTGCCCCAGATGGTTTTCCCCAAACAGTTAACCAAACATTCACTTAAGACACAACAGATAACGTTTGCTATTTGGAGCATTGGGATCGCTAGACAAGGGCTTAATGAACACATTTTTGTGAAAACCTCAAAGTCAACCGAAATCAACATTTTTCACTTGTTTTGCCTGTAGCTTGAAATTATCCTGTGCGCATTCTGACTCGTTTTGCCAGCACGGGTCCCATATATCTGTTACATTTATGCATTTGGCAGACTCTTTTATCCAAAGCGACTTACAGTGCACTTATTACAGGGACAATCTGTGGCGGCAAGGAAAAGAAGGGACAAGGGTCCAATTGCAGCAAAGTTTATTCAATAAACACAAACAAAGATAATCCAAACCAGCAACAGGAACAAAAATCCAAAGGGGTATAAATACACAGGGAAAAAAGTAGCTAACAAGGAATATGTGTGAACAATGAATCATTATGAAAACTGTTTGAGGGTTACTATAGGAACAAACAAAGGCAAACAGGAACTACATACAGGAAGTGAAACACTGGAACACACACTTCAATATAAAAGTCCATATGGCAAAAGCGAGAAACACAAAGCTCAAAGAACACATTTCATATTTATATGAAACAATACATTACTAAAACTACCATGGAGTATATGATAACTTTAATTATAATAATTGATTGTAGTAAATATGATATTATTAAAAATAAATGTTTGGAAAAAAATCCATTATAATTTCATTATCTCAGTGTATCTATCCATTGTATTTATCATATCGGATGCATTCAGATAACCTCATAATCTTTCTTAAAAATCTAATGCTCTCTATCAGGAAACCTGAACCACAAAAATATAGAAAGAAGATTCTTTTAATTGCGCATCTGATGGGAAAATTATGATAATTGTGAAAAAAATATATATATCATCATAGATGTACATCCAGAATGTGAATAAAAATAAATATAGCTCTACATTATTCAAGAGATTATGATAATTTATGCAACATACGTTGAGGGAATGAGAGCGCTAGGCCTATGCTATGACACTAATTGCATCTCAGTTGATGGTTCACAAGTGTTTGCTAAAATCTCAGCATCATCAATCGAATGTTAAAAAAAAAAAAAAAAAAAAAAAAAATATATATATATATATATATATATATATATATATATATATATATATATATATATATATATATATATATATATATATATATAATTTTTTTTTTTTTTATGTTTTATATCATTGGACCCTTTACATTTATGCAGACCTATTTATTAAGTTTTATATCAGTATACGGAAATCAAACCATGACCTTGTTGCTGCAATGATGTTAAAGGAGTAAGACTATATGTACAGTATGCATGCATATAATGCAATATATACTGGAAGATACAATAAATAGAAGGTACAATACATACATGCCTATAAAAAAGTGTACATCTTAGGTCCTGTAACTGTCACTATTTTTGCCTTCACTAATTAATGTGTAAAATGTCCTGCAGTGTTACCAATTATTTTTTAAAGTACAAATATTCTATATAGTCTCTGAAGTGTTATCTGTACTGAACTTATGCAGCTCATAGTCGCAGCAAGTGCATGCTGAAGATTGCTTCTTAAAATTTTGACAACCCATTCTCACTCCCAAGGCATCAAAATCTGAAGCATAGTCAAGTGCCTTCCCAATGAAGATGCTAAAGGTACCGTCACTATATCGACGCACAGGGTACTCCATTGATTTCAGTTGTTTGCCCAATGCATCAGATCAAGACGCATTTAATTCTTTGCATTTCTGAAAGCAGACATGATTTTATTAATATTTATAGGCTACTTTTATATTTTGGAGCAACTAACCCAACTCCTACTCTAAACCTATCCACTTCTAAACAATATAAATCACCTAACAGGCAAATAAAAGTACAGTCACGGGTATTTATTGCAAAAACTGACCAAAAACAGTATAAAAGTAGTAACTCGTGTTGCATTCCAAGTCTTCTGAAGTCGTACGATATCTTCATGTAAAGAGTTGATCTTAATGTTTTAATCGCTGAAATGATGATCCCGCCGCTCAGTGAAAACACACACTCCACTCAGTCAGTCATATCTCATTCAAATGATACACCTGACTCTTGAGCATGACACAATCGGTCACGAGACACACAAGAGCCAATGACATTTTACAATCAAAGCTGCCGTAATTGGTCAAGAGACATACGAGAGCCAATGCAATTTCACTATGAAATCTGACATAACGTTTCCTCGGGTGGCAATTTTTGAAATTTGAATGTGTGCATGATCTTCTGTATTTTATATCATATAATACACAAATGGGTAGGTTTAGGGATGGGATGGGGTTGGGTTACATGTTCAAACGTGTCTAAATAGCATAAATAAAATAAATGTAAATAAAAGTATGCTGGCTGATTAAATTGAGAATCACACTCCAACATGTCATAATTGCAAAATCATAACCCAATATAAAATTTCATCATGACGATAACATTCCCATGCACAATGTGTCTGTGTATGATGCCAAAGGTTTCTCATTGAAATCAATGGAGCACCCTTTCGCCTCGAAAAATTACGCCTTCTTCATTGTGGCCATGTGACCATGCTTCAGATTTTGACGCCTTGGGAGTGAGAGCGGTTTGATATTGAACATTCTTCTCTTCTGCTGTCTATTTAAATTACGTTTGCTTTATTTTTTCCTTGCCAAAAATAAAAATAAATAATCCCTTTTCAACATATGTCTGTGTGACAAATTTCCTCTGTTTTGCACCTTTTGGCAGGTGATTCATGACTGCCTGCGTGCAACTGGATTTTAATTAAAAACTGCCTCAACTCAACTGTCAGTGGAGCTGTTGTTTTTGAGAATATGAACATACACAACATCTAAAACATGTTGACAGCTGCTTGCTGAGGACTGGAACATTAATAAGGTTGTCTAGCTGTCTTGGCCACCATCCCAACATTGAGGGTCCAAAGTTTTCCCACCATGACAGCAAATCTCAACCCGAGTTCTCCAGTAACTGTGAACACATTCAAAAACAGTGCACCTTAAATTGGACAGAGAGTTTGAAGAGCAGGCCTTGGGTGCTGTTTGATGGGTGTAAGTTTTGACAGTAACTATTACTACACAGCGAGGTGCAAGGGAACATTCATGTAGTGTCGGTACATCCTTTCTGTCGGCTTCAAACTGCTGCTGGATACAGATCAAGGAAAGGAGAGGGGTGGTGTGGGAAGGTGAGGTTAACTGAAACTGGAAATTGAAAGGCAATTTTATTCCTGGTTTGAAGAACAAAAGCTAATAAACAGACAGCTTTTCTTCCCTATTGTGACGTATATCCGAGTGAAACGCGGCGTCATCAGAGAATAGATGGGAGAGGGAAGTTATTTTTATTAAAGATTACGAGGGCGCATGACTACAATATTCCATACAAAACAAGAATTGTTTATTCCATGGTAACTTTAATAATCAAATCCTGTTCTCACCTTTCCCTGTTTAATGAACGTGTAAAAAGTGTAACGAGTCAAACACCCACATTTTAAAGAAGACATGAAGAAAGCAAAAAGACTAATTGTTTCCTCTGTTGCTATCTTTATCATCTTTAAGGCTAGGGTCATTTTTCTTGTTTTCTGTTGTGTGTGGAAAAACAAAAAAATGGGCTAAAATGACATCCAGTTGGCAAAGTAAGCTGTGAAAAGCTGAAATGCTTCAGTTGAGTGCTTCAGAGGGGTTTGAAGACATTATGTTTCCACCCACTCTAATTGTGCTGCACTCACAAGCTGTCTGACTATTAGGCTTATTACGCAGCTCTCTAGAATACTGGATACTGATTGGTCAGTTGCACCAGCGGACTGATATTTTGCAATACTCATCGTCGCCCACGGCACATGGAACACAGTCCTAAGGTTGACACTTCAAGTACTTAAAAAAATTAAAGTGTAAAAATGTTAAAGTTTAAGTTTACTGTAAAGTTTATGTATTGTACTAAACATTGTATTATTTTATACCAAATATATATTAAATCAAAGCCATATGTCTAATCAAGATGTGTTCCAAATTTGAAGTTCAAATCACAAAAATCAAGGTTCCTATGAGATGTTTAGGCGCTATACCAAAAATAGCCACCGGGTGACACCCACATTCCTGCCACAATATCACTTCTGTCACAAAAACAGTCACCAAATATGGAACCTTGAGTCTCAGACCTTATGGGTTATGGGATATGGGTTTTGTCAATATTATAAAACATTTTTATTATAAAATATATAAAATTAATTTTGTAATATGAAACATGGCACCACCCATTAGGGGGAGGAGCCTGCTAAAAGGATTTACAGTAACGTTTCCATGTCCGATTTCAAAATAGTGAATTTTGATGAATTTTGAGTTAAGCTTTCGAATGATCCCTTTGATTACTAAAATATTATAAAAAAAAATATTTTAAAATATATAAAATCAATTTTGTAATATGAAACATGGCACCACCCATAAGGGGGAGGAGCCTGCTAAAAGGATTTACAGTACCGTTTTCATGTCCGATTTCAAAATAGTGAATTTTGATGAATTTTGAGTTTTTAAGCTTTCGAATGATCGCTTTGATTACTAAAATATGTAATCGAAAAAAGGCAATTAAAAAAGAGCGCCAAGCATCCCGCTAGCGGGACAGTGACAGTTAAAAGTGCAGTGTGTAATATTTATGATGATCTATTGACAGAAATGCAATATAATATGCATAACTATGTTTTCAGTGGTGTATAAAGACCCTGAACCGTTACGTGTTTATTACCTTAGAATGAGCTATTTCTATCTAAATACACTGCGGGTCCCCTTACAGTCACCATTTTGTGCCGCCATGTTTCTACAGTAGCCCTAAGGCCGTGTCCGTGTGGCGTATCCTATTGTTTTCAATGGGAGCGCCGTGTTTTTAGAACCCCATGAGTGTAACAGGGCACTGAGCGTCTATTTCACCCTCAAGTTTTTTACCGGCCGCCAAGAGTTGAAGAATGTTCTGAGTAAAACGCAGAGCTCATCACTGTCACTTTTTAACCAGCCGTCCAATCAGTCAAAAATACAACACCAACCAACAGCCACAATCTGCGTGTACAACGTCAACAGATGACAACAATAAGCATAATACAAGAGCCAGAGCAAATACTTTACATTGTATCAGCATTTATATACACAGAAACCAACTATCTGTGAAATGAGATACTAGTAACTCTTCCGCGGATATTCCGTATCATAGCAAGCAAAGCGTCTTAACTGAAAAAAATGCTGCGCTGCCAAAACGCTCTCAACCGCTCACAGCAAGGCGTTTTCAGATGGCTAAAAACGCTCTGGTGGACACGCGGCCTTAACGGACAAACTGCTCTAGCTACTCTCTGCTGTCTCAGGCGATGGCATCTTTGTCCTGTGTCGGCCACCGTAGCTTCTCTATGTGCTTTCGAAAGGGAGGGGTAAGCGGTGGACAGTTGCAATTCACAACCTCACCACTAGGTGCCGCAAAAATTTACACAGTGCACCTTTAAAGGACGTTCAAATGGTGCTATATGACAGGAATGACCCTTGTATTGCTTGCTTTGTTATACCTCACTCCGTCTTTAATATTAAACACTCAAACATGGTTATTCTTCTGTACTGGAGGACCACTGAGATTTTTCCATTAATTTAATTAAATATACAACAGAGAGGAAAGAAAATGCAATCTGCATGGTCTGTGGTCACAGCTTGAAAAGATTAATGGCTTGCAGGACATAAAAATAATCTAATAATAACCTTACATTCTTGGGAAAGAACGTTCTTATCCATGACCATGCAGCTCAAATGAAATATGCAATCTGTGGCTTCTACTATTTCTAACCTGGCAGTACGCCTTGTTGTAATTTTGTTATGGTTCTCCAAAGCAGCTGCGAGCTTGTGAAGTGATCTAACAGCAGGTGGGATTTGGTTTTGGAGAGATAACACCAGTCTGTGGTGCTGACTGCGGTGTGTTGGCAGTAGATGCTGTCAGTCCAGTGTACTCACAACAAGTCAGTGTTTCAGAGGATGGACTTTGTTTCATTTGCTGTTTCCTCTCTTTTGTTGGGATGGCTTTTGTCTGTCTGCAACAAATATGTATCCAGTATCGCTCAGAAAACCTTCATAAAAGCTCGCTTTTATTAAACGATCAGTAAAAGAATCAGATCTCATTAAAGGTGAAGCCAGCTGTCTCTGGTGATAGTGGCTGCCTCCTGTGCAGTCCAGCAGATTTAGGTCTTAATGAGTATGTAGATTGCTGTATGTAGAGGTGTCCATAAAAAGTCTTTGAAGTTTCCTGCAGAGAGCTCACCAGCAGAATTAATCAGATGAACTTCACACAACCTTCTGCACTGCTGAGAAAGGAAAGAGAAACATTGCATTGTGCCCTAACAGTTTAGACAGTACACACTTTTATCAAAGAGAGTCTGGGGGAAACATATGCGGTTCCTATGTCTAATTTTATTAGTTTGTTATGAATGTATTCACGATGTTCTTCTTCAAGGTGTTAAAGGCATCAAAATATGTATCATTTATAGAGATCATAAATAATTGTTTATATTAAAATATGAATCATTCTGCAGAGATCTACAAGTATAACATTGGTTATACCCTCCAAATAAACAAAACAAATAGTCAGTGAAAGATGTTTAACCTTGAAACATTGATTTGTCAACCTTAGGATGTCAACATTCATTTATGATATTTGGTTTGCTATTTTTGCACTCCTGTTGGCACATAAATACAGTGTAATACTGTTTTTTGTTGTAATTTTCTAGCAAAAAGTATTAGATAACAAAAAAGAAATGAAGTTCCAGGTCTGCAGTGGTCAGTATCAAAAGTGGTCCAAGGAAGTAACAGTGGTGAACCCAAGGCTCATTGATGCACGTGGGGAGCGAAGGCTGGCCCGTGTGGTCTGATCAAACAGACAAGCTACTGTAGCTTAAAGGGTTAGTTCACCCAAAAATGAAAATTCTGTCATTAATTACTCACCCTCATGTCGTTCGACACCCGTAAGACCTCCGTTCATCTTCGGAACACAAATGAAGATATTTTTGTTGGAAGCTGATGGCTGAGAAAGGCTTCAGATAGGCCTCCATTGGCATTCAGTACATTTACACTCCCAAGACCCATAAAAGGCACTTAAAACGTCGTTACAAAGTCCATCTCACCACAGTGACTCTACAATAATTTTACGATGCGACGACAATAGTTTTTGTGCGCAAAAAAAAATCTAAATAACGACTTTATTCAACCTCTTCTTGTCTTCCGTGTATGCCTCCACGACGCATGCGCGAGAATATGACGTAGCGCCGGGGTTCGGGAATCCATGAAATGCACACTTTAACCCCATTTTGAGAACTACGCCGAGACCTAAAGCATGATCAATGTAGAATTCAACAGCTTAGATACGCGCGTCTTCCTCTGCTTGTAAACAAATCGCTTCTGGGTCATGTGTTCGAACGCCGGATCTGCGTCATATTCTCGCGCATGCGTCGTGGAGGCACACACGGAAGACAAGAACAAGTTGGATAAAGGTGTTTTTTTGTTTTTTTTTGCGCACAAAAACTATTGTCGTCGCATGGTAAAATTATTGTAGAGCCACTGTGGTGAGATGGACTTTGTAACGACGTTTTAAGTGCCTTTTATGGGTCTTGGAAGTGTGAATGTACTGAATGCCAATGGAGGCCTATCTGAAGCCTTTCTAAGCCATCAGCTTTCAACAAAAATATCTTCATTTGTGTTCCGAAGATGAACGGAGGTCTTACGGGTGTCGAACGACATGAGGGTGAGTAATTAATGACATAATTTTCATTTTTGGGTGAACTAACCCTTTAAATTGCTCAAAAAGTTAATGCTGGTTCTGGTAGAAAGGTGTCCGAATACACAGTGCATCGCAGTTTGTTGTGTATGGGGCTGCATAGCCGCAAGCTAGTCAGGGTGCCCATGCTGACCCCTATCCACCGCCAAAAGCACCAACAGTGAGTATAAGAACTGGACGATGAATCACGTTTTCTTTTTACATCATGTGGATGGCCGTGTGCGTGTGTGTCGCTTACCTGGGTATCACATGGCACCAGGATGCACTATGGGAAGAAGGCAAGCCGGCAGAGGCAGTGTGATGCTTTGAGCAATGTTCTGGAAACTGGTCCTGCCATCCATGTGGATGTTACTTTGACATGTACCACCTACAGAACCTAAGCATTGTTGCAGACCATGTACACCCTTTAATGGAAACGGTATTCTCTGGTGGCTATGGGCTCTTTCAGCAGGATAATGCGCCCTGCCACAAAGCAAAAATGGTTCAGGAATGGTTTGAGGAGCACAACAATGAGTTTGAGGTGTTGACTTTCATGGCCTCCAAATTCCCCAGATCTCAATCCAATCGAGCATCAGTGGGATGTGCTGAACAAACAAGTTCGATCCATGGAGGCCCCACCTCGCAACTTACAGGACTTAAAGGATCTGCTGTTAACATATTGGTGCCAGATACCACAGCACACCTTCAGGGGTCTAGTGGAGTCCATGCCTCGATGCCTCAATGTTATGCCTGATCGGTGTATGTTTTTACATCGCTTTTACTCATCAAAATAAGTTAAGCAATTTTACACGATTAAACAATTTTTTTAAGTCATGTAATTTAAGTTGAAATGACTTAAACATCCAAGTTAATTGAATTGAACTTAAATTTAAGGGAGCTTTTTTTAGAGTGTTGCCCAAACAGCATGGTACTTTTTTGTATACAACTTGGCTTCAACAACTTCACTCTGAAAGGAAAATGCTGGATGCTTCAAAGTGTGTCTGGCACTGCTAAGCAAATTAGCGGTTGTGGTGAGTGGCAGTTAGTGGGCACGGAACACAGTAATTTGTGCTGTTTTGTTGTGTTACCTCATAGTAGGAGGATCAATCTGCCACCGGCTCTGTCTGGCCAGATTAGACCTCTTAAACTCCATCTGATACAGCACAGCATGTACTACTACACAAAGTCAGAGTGTGCAGAGGAAGGGGAAGTCATCCAACCAAATAATAAAGTGTTATTGAGGGTGAAATGGGAATTTTAATTAGCTGGAGTCAAAAGTGCCATGTGGAACTTTTAACAATGGTTGTGCACTTTCACAATGACACTGCGTCCTCAGTCAAGCCCTGGTGATGTGACTGCTCAGCCCAAACGTACGTCCTTCAGCCATTAAATGCTTTAATAGGGTAAAATCCCTTTATATTGCAGTTATCAAGATGCCACTGCCCATTTATGAACTGAAAGGTCCATTTTTACTAATTACGAATTTGTGATTTCGCCAACACTTTCAAACAGAGTGACAGCTACAAGGATAATCTGCCTAAAGGGGCATGAGATGGATACAGTATATGGAAATGTAACGTCTTCACCAGAGCTGACCTCATCTGGACAATGATATTATTTTCTTATTAGAGCCATTTTATAGCAGAATCAAACTGTTTGCATCAGTGAATCATTATTTAATATATATTAGCTGCTTTGAAACAATCTGTATTATATAAAGCGCTATAAATAAACGTGACTTGACTCATTCACAAGCTGCATGCACAATATCTGCTTCATTGTTGACAAACGGTCAAAGACATGGTCCAAGTTTTGTTTTCTAAAATGGATTGTAGGTAAATATCCACCTCATCCGGCACTCTTTGGGTTTTCTGTCTTATAAAGTCCTGTTACTATTTTATAGAAGCTTGTTCCCGCCACAGAATAAAAAATAAGTTAAAAAAAGTAATTGCGACTTTTTATCTCACAATTCTGACTTTATATCATGCAATTGCGGCTTTATATCACACAATTCTGACTTTATAACTCACAATTCACCCTTCGCCGCAAGTTTGATTGACAGGCGATCTGACCAATCACATCGCTGAATCTTATTTTTTCCTTCAGAATTGGATTTTATAACTCAAGTCAGAATTGCGAGATATAAAATTGCAATTGCGTGTTATATACGGGATATAAACTAACAATTAATTAAGAGTTTATATCCCGCAAATTGCCTCAGAATAAAACATTTTAAATGATAATTGCGACTTTTTATCTCACAATTGCGAGTTTAATTTTTTTCTCAGAATTGCGAGTTATAAAGTCACAATTGAGTTTATATCTCACAAATCTGACTTTCTAACATGCAATTGCGGCTTTATATCACACAATTCTGACTTTATAACTCGCAATTCACCCTTCGCCGCAAGTTTGATTGACAGGCGATCTGACCAATCACATCGCTGAATCTGCCGTTTTGTCCGACAAAGCAGTCAGGAGAGTTAGTAGATTAACGTCGGTGGACTTGAACTTGGAAAAACGGTGTGTACTGACGTGTTTCCGCGGTTGAAACAACATTTCTTTTAGTGTTCATTCATGTTTATTTCGTGCTTATCAATGAACTAGAAGGAAGAGATAATCGGTTCACGAGCAGCTTTAACCGAGGTGCTACAGTGATCACGACACATTCAAGAGCCACAAAACGGTATTTATTGTTTAAATTTCTTTGAAAAATTACAATTTCAAAGTTGAGGCTTTGTTTCATATCAAAAGTAACTCGCTCTGTCCTGTCTGTCGGTGTGTTGTCAGTGTCCTCTTTGCTCCGCAATGTATTTTCTCTATGAGAGAACGTGTGTGGCGTGAGAGCACCATGGCTTGTCGGACATAGCAACAGTAACTAAAGGGGGCGGGTCTTTGCGAACGGTCAATTGTGGCTTTATTAAATAATTGCGACTCTGAGAAAAATTGTTACCCCTCCACAAACAACTCTATGCTAGTCTAATTTTTTTTGTTTTACATTTAAAACAACCCAAACACACCTATATACATATAGAATGCTGCATTAAACAATTTCGTAGGGGAAAAAATAATAATAATAAATCAACTCCATAGTGGATTCCAAGTGATCAAGGGCTTAGGCCCTGTCCCAAATGGCACCCTAAACCCTCATGGTCTTCCTCTGAGTCTGCACTTTCACGACGTAATCTCGCTTTGACTGCCGGGTTGAAGTCCTCTGCGTAGCTTGTGAACTTGTGGGCTCAGCTGAAGTGTGCATCGAGGGCGCATGGCAGCCGCAAAGGGGGCGCTCACGAGCACCCTTCTTTAAGCTTAAATGACGAATGGGACACCCTACGGTCTTGTGGACACACGCACGCAGCGGCCATTGTAAGTCCACAAGACCGAAAGTGCACATGAAGTGTGCCATTTGGTACAGGGCCTTAGGACGTTCCAGTTCAGCCCATTGCAAAGGTTCCGCCAGTAGTGGGCACTCATGTAACGTAAACAATGACGCACATCCGAGTGAACAAGACGGAGGGAAGTAACCGAGTAAATAAAAACGAACTGGAACGCAGCATTAGAATTACTTTTTGACAAAATAATCCTACTTATTTTTGCAGTGCCAATGAAAATAATTTCAAATGAAGCCATCGGGAATTAACCGCTTGAGTGTCTCCATGAATGTATCAGAGTTTTGAACGAATCGATTGAGTAAATCATTCAATGACTCATGAAGACAGTCGCCTGTTTCGCTCCTTATGATTCAGTGTTTTGAACACATCGACTGAAAGGATTCACACATGAAGATGGTCTCTTGTTGCCACTTACCAATGTAACCTGCAGAACGAGTCACTGAAAGGTCCCCACCACTAATCCACACAGCAGTCTATTGACAGGCTATAAAACTATGCAATAGGCAAAGGAAAGTAAAAAGTTACCCAAGTAAATTTCCTGCTTTATAATTCTAGACTGGGCTATATCAAGCACATGTTTGTGTATTCACTTGAATTGGTGTGTTAATGTGTGAGTCATAAGGGATATAAAGAGAGAGACATTACGAACAATGAATGAGCTCTATAAAGTACACAGGCTTATGCTCGTCTTGTTGACCCATGCGGATCATCCAGCGCTCATTGATTTTCTACTCTTTAGTTGTGAAATCAAGCTGAACAGACCTGGGGCAGTCTGACCAGCCCATAATAGCCAAGGTTACCGTCTGAGTTCAGAGTCACTGCGAGGTCATGTGAGAGATTTGATGCAATGACCTATATCACTTCATCTTAATTAGGTGCAATTAAATACAGCAACAAATGTTGAGCTACACAATTTAAGTTGAGCTTAGAACAACAACTGCAATGCAATACTGTCTGTATAGGCTATTTTCTAGTTGGGGAAAAATTAAGGAACTGTGATTTTGTTCCCTTTTTTTACCTTTTGTAAGGAGATAAATAGCTTGAACCGCAGCTACAACAACAAAATGGTTATTACGGCTACATAAGTTCCTATGCTTAATTAAATTAATCAAGAGCAAGGACATATGAGTATACCCTAAAGCCCCAGTCTGGTTCTTGGTCATTTTTTATGTATTAATACTTCAAATTCTAATTATTTTTTAGCCCAAAAAAATGTAAGGAATGCAAATATTTGAGTTGAGTTGATTCCAAGCAAAATGCTTAATTAAAGCTGCAGTTTGTACCTCAATTTTTGAGCAAGTACATAACCAGCCAGTGTTCAAAACTATCTCCTTACCACACCTTCAATTCAAGCATGTCTTTGCATCATTACATCACGTCTGTATACATAAAGAAGGAGTCCGGCTAGTAGACTATATCGCAAGGATGCTGCAGGTGGCGGATCATTTATAGCCTTTTCTCACAGCAGCTGGAATAATTCAACTTTTGATGGTGGATTGTAATCCAGAAAGACCCAAACGACAATCATCACTGACAACTGGAGATTCATCTGTAGTCAAAAGCAAAAAATTAGACTGTACGGAAATTTAAATCTACAGGTAACACTAATACACACTAAATACGCATAGTCACGCAATGCGGATGTTGTCAACATTCAAAATTTGAGAACAAAGTATTACAATAATAATAATTAGCATGGTTTGATGTTATGTGAGCAAAGCGATCGTTAGATTAATCACCACTGGTAGGTAGCGGGATTTACTGTAATGCTTTTTTTCTCAGTTGTGAAGAACAAAAGTGGCAGACATGTTACTCACTTGTTCAGATTACATTTTGCTTTGGGGAAAATACTTAATTTGGTCATACATCCAAGACATAGAATCTGTGATTCCGAAGTACAGTATCCACACCGGTGCGGTGACTGACAGCCGTGCCGATGCACAACCCATGTAAATATCTGCTTCATTGCTGACAAACGGTCAAAGACATGTCCAAGTTTTGTTTTCTAAAATGGATTGTACAATCTAAAAAATGCTGGGTTAAAAATAACCCAAATTGGGTGGAAAATGGACTAACCCAGAAATTGGGTTATTTTAATCCAGCTGGGTTAAAACAACCCAATTGCCGTGTTAGTCCATTTTCAACCCAACTTGGGTGTAGGTAAATATCCACCTCATCCGACGCTTTTTGTGTTTTCTGTCTTATAAAGTCCTGTTACTATTTTATGGGAGCTTGTTTCCGCCACAGAATAAAAAATTAAAAAGTAATCGCAACTTTTTATCTCACAATTCTGTGATTTCCCTCAAGTCAGAATTGCGAGAAATAAACTTGCAATTGCGTGTTATATACGGGATATAAACTTGCAATTGCGTGTTATATACGGGATATAAACTAGCAATTCGCCGCAGAATAAAACATTTTAAATGATAATTGCGACTTTTTACCTCACAACAGGGAGTTTATATCTCGCAATTCTGACTCTCTAACACGCAATTGCGACTTTATATCAGGCAATTCTGACTTTATATCACGCAATTCTGACTTTATATCACGCAATTCTGACTTTATATCACACAATTCTGACTTTATATCACTCAATTCTGACTTTATATCACTCAATTCTGACTTTATATCACTCAATTCTGACTTTATATCACGCAATTCTGACTTTATATCACGCAATTCTGACTTTATATCACGCAATTCTGACTTTAAATCACGCAATTGCGACTTTATATCACGCAATTCTGACTTTATATCACGCAATTCTGACTTTATATCACGCAATTCTGACTTTATATCACTAAATTCTGACTTTATATCATGCAATTCTGAATTATATCACGCAATTGCGACTTTATATCACGCAATTCTGACTTTATATCATGCAATTATGACTTTATATCACGCAATTATGACTTTATATCACGCAATTGCGACTTTATATCACGCAATTCTGACTTTATATCACGCAATTATGACTTTATATCACGCAATTATGACTTTATAATTCCGCAAATAACTGCAATTGCAGGTTTCAAACAGAGATGGTGACAAAGAGGCAAAACTTACGGACTGCAACTTTAAGACCACTTGGTTATATTTATTAATCTTTTTTATTAACTTCATGGGGTTTCAGTCAGTGTAACGGTAACTTGATAAACTAACTGACAAGATTAGCATTTATATATTTTTATTTTATTTTTAAAACATAAATCACATCATGATACTCTTTTTATTTGAACAATGTCATAAAACACATACAAATTTACAATAAGATGATTAGATCAGTTCAGTTACTTTTTTCTCCAATATCTTGTTGTGTAGCTTCCACTGATGGCACAATTAATACAAACGCATGTCTCAAAAATCCTGCTCTTCATACTGTCTGAAAGAGACGATCTCACCATCTATTCAGAAGCTCAAACAGTGCCCATAAAGAAATGTCAGAGTCAATAGGGATAATAGCTCCTGCCTAGCTTAGATTGATCAGTTTAATTATTCATGCAGCTATAGCTCATGACATGAAAAAGATGTGGTGTCAATAGAGCTTCATTGATCCGCTGAGCTTCTTAGCTGCTGACTGCAGCAGAAACATTATTGTGCGATACTGCCGCATTGTACCTATTTTTACATTTTGACTGTGCTTTAATGCATCGGTATGAAGCAATACACTTCATCTGACTTTTTAATGTGTTTTGGGACTGGCGCGGTACAGAAGGAAAATGTGCAAATGGATTTCTTCTTTTTTGGACGTGGATGTGCATTATTCTCCTAATGCAGGCCAAATTATTGGGCTTTAATAATCTAGAGGTAGCCTCAAACACACGCATGAATTTTACAGAGCTCACAATGGACCAGTTCACAACATTCTTAAGCTGTACTTGATAAATCTATATGCATGAGTTCTGAATCATTACCCTATCAATCCCATGCCGAGAAACTTTTAAAGAAAGCCATATAGCAACTCTGTCAAAGTGAGTTATTAGACCTGTGTATATTACATCCTATAGCACTACTGCAGTTTTAAATTCAGATTTGCAAGCCTATCGTGGTGGAAAAGCAGTTACTGCTGGCAATAATAGCAAGGAGTGACATTCATGCTCTCAATACTGAATTGCCCGGGAAGAAACTCTTTTGTTTATTGTAGACGCACTTACAGGGGTGAGAGTGAAAGAAAAGGCTGCCTATCTGTAACATATGTTAAACAAAATGATAGAGGGAATATTTATAAGCAACCATAATTGTTAAATATAGTTTTTTTTAAAGGGTTAGTTCACCCCAAAAGTGAAAATTACACCATGATTTACTCACCCTCAAGTCATCCTAGGTGTATATGACATTCTTCTTTCAGACGAACACAATCAAAGTTGTCCTTGCCTTCTTCCAATAGTGCATCCTGGTGCCATGTGTTCCCATGGTAAGCAACGAACATGCACCCGGCCATCCACGTGATGTGAAAGAAAACGTGATTCATCAGACCAGGCCACCTTCTTCCATTGCTCCGTGGTCCAGTTCTGATGCTCACGTGCCCACTATTGCCGCTTTCGGCGGTGGACAGGGATCAGCATGGGCACCCTTACTAGTCTGTGGCTATGCAGCCCCATACGCTGTGTATCCTTACACCTTTCTATCAGAACCAGCTTTAACTTCTTCTCGTCTGTTTGTTCGGACCACACGGGCCAGCCTTCGCTCCCCACGTGCATCAATGAGCCTTGGCCGCCCATGACCCTGTCATCGGTTCACCACTGTTCCTTTCTTGGACCACTTTTGATAGATACTGACCACTGCAGATCGGGAACACCCCACAAGAGCTGCAGTTTTGGAGATGCTCTGACCCATTCGTCAAGCCATCACAATTTGGACCTTGTCAAACTCGATCAGATCCTTGCGCTTGCCCATTTTTCCTGCTTCTAACACATCAACTTTAAGGACAAAATGTTTACTTGCTGCCTAATATATCCCACTCACTAACAGGTGCCGTGATGAAGAGATAATCAGTGTTATTCACTTCACCTGTCAGTGGTCATAATGGCATGGCTGTTTGGTGTACATCAGGAAAGAAAAGGCTATCTCATCTTCTGTAATGCCGACTTTTAACAAAAACATTCACTCAAAACACCAGACTAGATTCACACTCATGTCATTTCATTGCACACTACCCACATTTCTGGCATGTCCCGGTTTTTTTCCACTGTTATCTGGTCACCTCATGTGGCCCAGTGATCATTTAGAACATCACCTTCTCTATCCTCAATTAGAATGTCATCCATCATGGCTGTAGCACCAAATTCCCACTCCAGTCAGAGAGGTGAAAAGAGCTGAACTGTAGGAAGAGTGCCTGCGAGTGTCTGACAGAGGGAATCACTCCACATGAGTGCACCTGACTGGCAGGACGTCACCCTCAATCTCTTTACTGACAGAACTCTTTGAGTTCTTAAACAACAGCTCATTTGCATCATGCCACTTCACATACATAATGGGCCCTATCTTGCACCCAGCGCAATTGACTTTGTACACCGACGCATGTGTCATTCCTATTTTGCACCCGCGCAAAGCGCGCTTTTCCCTCCACAGAAGCACGTCGCTAAACTAGTGAATGAACTTGCGCTCCCTGGGCGGTTCAGCGCAAAAAAGGAGGCGTGTTCCGGCGCAAACAATCCCTGGTGCTATTTTGCTGTTCCATTAAACAATTGCGCCACTGACCAGAAAAAACCTAGTCTAAAGTCAGTGGCGCGTTGCGCGTTGTTCATTATGCTATTTTAAGGGCGCATGCTTGACCATAATGTATAGCGTGCACAACGCGCATACACTTTGCTCATGTAACCTACACAGATGCAACAGTTATTTTTGCAAATCATAAATTGTTACACTAAAAAAATATTAACACATGAGATGACGAAAATCATTGTGGTGTGCCACGAAGATGTTACAGTTTTTCTCAATTGCTAAAACACTAAACCCTATTGTCTGAACCAAATGCTCAGTTGCCTGAACCCACTGATTGAATCAATCACTCTTTTGGCAAAACCATAAGCACTTTTCACCTGTTTAGACACAACTTGCCAACACATTTTCATTGTGATGCACCCGTGCTGCAAAATGGTGAGCACAGGTGACAAAAGTCAAACACAATTAAAGCACAGATGTCACCACTTGAACACAACAACTCAAAATTGATCACACTTGTGGCTAATGATGTGAGGGAACATATACAGTAAGCCAGTTCAGAGAGCACTGGTTTGTGAGGCCCTACAATGGATAGAAATCTGAGAGGAAGAGTTCGTGAGAGAGGAGGTCAAGGTGGTCGAGGTGATCAGCGAAGACAAAGAACAGTAATTCCTGATGAAATCAGAGCTACTGTAATTGACCATGTTCTTGTCCATGGTATGAGCATGAGGGAGGCTGGACAAAGGGTACAACCAAACATCAGTAGATTCACTGTGTCCACCATAATCCGAAGATTTAGAGAAGAGAACAGGTAATTACCTTTTTTTGACATTATAGTACAGTATGTAAATGTTTACAGCAATTATTGTATGACATACTATATACTGTACCACAGTATACTGTAAGTAAATTTATGTTTCAGTACATCACTGTACCAATATACTGTAGTATTGTATTGGAGGGTTTGTCTAACTGTTCGTAGGCCAAGTATTCCATGTATATTTTTGTACTTTATTTTCACATGGGCTTACTGTACACAAGTGGCAAATGCATAAGATTTCTGTTTTGTCTTTTTGTACAAGTGCTAAATGAACAGGTTTTTTTTTTTTTTTGCAACATGCATTTAGCCTCCAGTGAACAATAAACATGTATTTCTCCAGCTTCATGTCCTGAGCATTGTGTTTTCTATTTTTCTACGTAGTGTTTAGTGACTGTTCAGTAGTGTTTTTAATTTTGATTGACGCGGGGCACGATTTGACAACATAGTTCAGTTTTGAGCAAAGATTGAACTGTTTTGAGGTGAAAGTTTGGTTTTGAAAGAAGAGTCTGAGGTTTTGTGAATGTAGCTTGAAAATTGGGTTTTGTGTTCACAGTTTAGAGAAAAGGAGAGCAGCATTCAAGAAATGTGTCTTAGCAATCGAGAAAAACTGTAAAAAATAGGCATAAATCTAACTTACAAATGATTCAGGCTAATTGTAATAATTAAGGATAAGTACTGTTTGCCCAATAGTGGCAAGACATATATGTATATAAGGACATCTGACAAATTGGTTTGTCCGTCAAGAACCAGGAAAAAAAAATCGACTGAAAAACTGAAAAAACTGAAAGACTAAAAAAAAAAAAGACTGTGAAATCACCTTTACCATAATGTACAACATTACAACTTCACTTCTCTGTCTTTCACTGCTCTTACAAGAACATCAGTCTCCTCGGCTGTGAACCGCTCCTGGCGTGCGCCTGGTAAATAAGCCATAATAATAGCAATCCATAATGGAACTTGCGCACCTGCTTTTAAAGGGAATGTTGGATGACGCTCGGATTGGTTTATTCACGTTACGCCCAAACCACACCTATGAATAATGAAGCTACTTCAGACCAACCCATTTTAGATTTGCGCCGGGCGCAAGAGCCATTTATCCCGCCGGGAAAATAGCAATATCCCGCCCACAAAGTTACTTGCGCTTCGCGCTTTGATACTTGCGTTTCAGATCGTTAAAATAGGGCCCAATGTGTTAAAAAAAACCGGATGTTTTGATATTAAGAGTTAAAATTGTTTATATAAAAACTGTGTATTCTTCTGTGAGATTGCTTGCATTGATGTAGCTCCTCCATTATTTAGAGATGTAAATAATCTAATCTCTCTCTGTCCGATGAATTAATGTGCCATTCAAGCATCATTCATTCACTCACATTTCAAAGCCGTAATATTGCAGACATTAGTAACAGTAACCAAACACATCACACTTTAAATAGCCATGAAAAGTAACCCTTACAGCCTTAACCCAGCAAACATACTCAGAACTTTGAATAACATTATGGCAAGGTTTTCTCAAAGTTATGAACAAACATTCTTACAGTAACGTTAACCGAATGTTCTTTCAAAGTTTTTTGGTATTAAATAATCTTCTCAAGAGATTAGCACAAAAACATTATTTATACATCGTTCAAGGAACTTTTTTTTTTTTTCTGAAACGCTTTAGTTGGACGTTCATCTGTTTTTTTTTTATTGTTACGGTATACTTGTTACTTTTGAATGTTCTCTTAACATTCGCATAATCAATATTTTTTAAAACCATATTAAACCCTTTTGAACATGAAAGAGAAGAAATAATATTAAAGGATTAGTTCACTTCAAAATGAAAATGTCCTTATATTTTACTCACCCCCATCTCATTCAAGACATTCACGTCTTTCTTTCTTCAGTCGAAAAGAAATTATGTTTTTTGAAGAAAACATTCCAGGATTTTTCTCCCCGTCATAGACTTCCATGGCAACCAAAATGTTGAAGGCTTCAGAGGCTCTGCGCAATCCCAGACAAGGAATAGGGTCTTATCATCTGTCATTTTGAAAATGAATCCTCTGCGACGTGCCAAGGATTGCGCAATCATGTTAGATAGGTCACACTAGACGTAGATGGAACATCTTGGATGAGATTTTCATTTTGAAATGAACGAATTGCAAAATTAACAAAATATTCTTAAAACATTTTGGTTAGACTTTATTTGCGATGGTCCACTTTAGACATTACCCTGTTGAAACATATGATGGTTAGGTTAGGTTTTAAAGCATGGCAGCTGGTTTGAGCTGGTTTAAGCTGGTCCTTAGTTGGTCATGAGCTGGTTTAAGCTGGTCAAATGCTGGTCCTAAGCAACTAGCTCCAGCTCAGGACCAGCTTATAACCAGCTCAGGACCTGCTTAAACCAGCTCATGACCAACGAAGGACCAGCATAAACCAGCTCAAACCAGCCGCCATGCTTCAAAACATACCTAACCAGTATTTGCTGTTTTTTTCAACAGGGTCTGCTATCTATAAATAACTTGTCAACTAACAGTCAGAGTATTAGTAGACTGTAGTTAGGTATGGGTTAAGTTTTAGGGTAAGTAGAATAAATTGTCATGTAGTAGCAAAGTTACTTATAGTCAGTAGAATGTCTGTCGGGGGAGCATCAAAATAAAATGTTAGCAGATATTAAAGGTAGGGTAGGCAATTTTCTGAGAGGCTAGCAATAGCGAGGTAGCTTTGAAAGCATAAGATCCCACCTCCCTTGTGAGCGTCTCCAACACCACGCCTCCTTCAAAACACACAAACGCATACAGCAGGGAGCCAACAAAAGCATCACGAGAAACGGTGTTAAACTAGTTCATGTCTCAAAGCACATGACATTACAATAATAATGAACATAAACAACTTAAAGAGCACTAACCTGTACCACCTGACTGCTGCAGATTCATTTCGGCATGATAGTGTTGCCATTGAAACACATAAATTCGCTTCACAAACTGCTCCAAAAATAACTTCAACGGTTTTACATCTCTTCCAAATTACAGTAGTTATGGTGTGAACGCAGGGTGCGTGGAGGTTGACAGGCAGGTAGGACATTGTAGCATTGTATTCGGACCGAATGATTGGACGAACATTTTATGGTTCTACACTTTCCACAGACGATATATAGACGATAAAAAATATCTGTCGTCTACTAATAAATGACTGGTTGACATGTAGTTCCAAATTTACTTATAGTTAGTAGAATGCCTAAAGTGAATCATTGAAATAAAGTGTTACCCATATTTTTGTTAGTTTGGAAAGACATTTCAAAATTAGTCATATCGATGTGAATCTACACGAAAACCAGAATAAGTCACTTCTGCAGTTATAACGGAGTGAAAATAAATGCCTTCATATAAAAACTGAAATCTCATAAACTACTAAAGAAGCAATGAGATCATAATGTATCCATCTAAAAGGCAATAGAGAATTTAGCGTAATAAAATCAGTGTTATTTCTAACATTGATCTTTTGCTGAAAGTCTAGGAAAATCAGAGCCACACATCATGCAGCAGCAGGCGTCCACAGGAAGTGATTCTGGACATTGTGGGAACACTGAATTGCCTTAATGGCCATAATAATGTTCAGCTATTAGCGTAGGGCAGTAATATTTGATACAGGCCACACATTTACAGTGCTGTTTAATCCTGCTGCGCAGTGGATAGCAGTGCTTTGATTGACCCACTAATCTGCCAGTGGTTCTGACCCACCTGCAGTTTAGTGCATCAGTCCATTAGCTTCCTCACCATTAGTGATCAGGATGGGTGATTTTAACATCTCACTCTGTTCTCCTTTCAAATCCGCCATCACTCCCACCACCATACATTTCCATGCATACTATGCCTTTTATCTTATTTTATCCCTTTGAACACTGTCATTTATTTTGATTTGTGTCTAACTTCTGATAATGAGTGTGAATGGAAAAACTAGCAGTCCTCCTCCCAGAGGAAATGTCATTGCTTAAATGTTGTTTGCATTGCACAAAAGATGTTTTATTCAAAGTCAACATGAAACAGCATTCACAACCATTTTAATGGGGTGAGAAAAAAAATGTAGGATGGGACTTGATTTTATCCACTAGAAACTGATTGAATCATGAAAAAATAAGAGCACAGATGTGTCACAGGCAGAGCAAGTTATATATTGTTTAAAAATTATGAAGACAATTTTTTTTTTTTTTTTTGGGTTTATATAGATTAATTCACAAAAAGGTCAGGAACATACATCAAAGTAAAGTATTTTAATTTTGTCTGATATTTCTTCTAAAATCCATTTAAGAGAAATAAATAAGACAGTTCACTCAAAAAATTGCTGGGTTAAAACAACCCAATTGCTGCGTTAGTCCATTTTCAACCCAACTTGGGTTGTTTTTAACCCAGTATTTTTTAGAGTGTTGTTGACATATAGCTGTGGTCAGAATTAATGGCACCTCTGGTAAATATGATCAAAAATAGCTGTTACAAAAATAAAATAAATCTGCATTGTTTATCCTTTTGATCTTTCATAAAAAAAAAAAAACACAAAAATCTAGGGGGGGGGGGTACTGAATACATTAACATTAGGTCAATTCAGTCATTAACATTTAGTCAGTTCATACATTAAGGCAATTCAGTTTTGGAGAAAATACTTTTTTTCAGAATTTGTTAGGAGTAAAATATCTCTGAATTTTTTAAAAATATTAAAGGGGACTAGGAACCTGAAATTGTCTAGCTATGACTTCGTGTTTCACAGCCACAGGAGTATAAATATGAGGAAACACAAAGGCCAAATTCCCCTAATCATCCACCACAATGAGTAAAACCAGAGAATATAGTTCTGATGTGCAGCAAAAGAGTGTTGAGCTTTACAAAATAGAAAGTGACTGAAAGAAAATAACTAAAGCATTGAAAATCCCCATTTCCTCCATCAGGGCAATAATTAAGAAGTTCCAATCAACTAAAGATGTAAGGAATCTGCCTTGAAGAGGACGTGTGTCTATATTGTCTTACTGCATGGCGAGGAGGAATGTTTGAGTGGCCAAAGACTCTCCAAGGATCACAGATGGAAAAGTGCAGAGATTAGTTGAGTCTTGGGGTCAGAAAGCCTAAAAAAATAATCAAACAACCCCTACATCACCACATTGTTTGGGAGGGTTTCAAGAAAAATCCAAGGAGGATTTTTCCATCCAAAAAAAAAAACTCTGGCATATTCAGTTGTCAGACACGACTGTAACTTCAAAAGGGACCTGGTTCTATGGTCAGGTGAAACTTAAAAAAGCACTTTTTGGCAAAAAGTAAAAAGTAAATATAGTGCTGGATCTTTAATGTTGTGGGCCTTTTTTTTTTGCTGGAGGTCCTGGACATCTTGTTCAGATACACGGCAAATACCAACAGATAAAATATAGAAACCTGACGGCTAGAAATCTTATAATGGGCCGTGGTTGGTCGGGACAACAATCCAAAACAAACATCAAAATTAACACAAAAAAAGTGTCACACAAAATGAAGCTCCTGACATGACCATCTCAGTCCCTTGACCTGAACCCTATAGAAAATGAGTGGGCTGAACTGAAGAGAATAAGCAGAAACATGGAACTGGGAAACTGAAGGATCTGAAATCTCAGAGCTGTTATCTTGGCAAAAGGAGGTTGCAAAAAGTATTTAATAAAAGGGTGCCAATAATTATGGCCAACTTGTTTTGGAGAAGAGCATTTATTTCATAATGTAATTCTGACCACAACTGTATCTAGTATAACTCTAGAGGGTGCAGACTGTAAGCAATCACATCTTCACTGCATGGCACAAGCTGATTGGCCTCTGGTGACCCTGCATTTGTTCAACATTTAAATAGTCTGGTTAATTTTTTGCTGTATTTTTTTAGCCAGTCCTGCAACGTGCTATAAGAGTTCCTCTGAAACCCTGCACCTTCCCCAGCTCCACTTGCCTAGATCTGCTATGGGATTTATGTATGTATATTTATGCAGCACAAGAAACATATCTTACATGCTCACAGCTGTGTGTCTGAGCTTGCTGATTTTCATTGCATACTTCAATATTTTGGCAAATCTGCACAGTTTGAGACACTGATGAGGTCTCATCTGAAACAATGACTGGGGTGTTTCAAGTTTTCTTTTAGTTAGTATAATCTGCTGACTGTGAATGCTGTCTAGAAGCTACAATTGAAAAATGACTGTAAAGAGATCTCATTTGTGATATTTCTTTTCAAACTGGATTATCCAGAGCTAGCCGCAAAACCCCCAACATCTGATATGGTAAATAAGACATAATTTTAACAGGATTGAAATATACGCCTTGGCGTTTATGCTATTAAACACTCTGCTGTATGGCTTAATATGTGTATATAATTGGATCCTTGTGGAGCCACTCAAACTGTTAAATGCTCAGAATGAGCCGCCAGCCCACATCTCAGCTCAAGCAGAGAGAACGAGAGAAAAATGTTTTTTTCCTATCAGTACAGTAATGCTACACAACCACGAACTGTTAGGAAATTGGACTTGTGACAAAGTCACAAAAAGATAAATGCAGGATGGCAGATTCTTGAATTTATGTAAGCTCTATTTGTGATACCACTATATACAGATCTTCCCAGATAATTCAAGAGTGAATTGGCACAAACAGGTAGCAGGTCTGCATAGCCTCGTGGGCTCCACCAAAGTGACAGAATCACACAAACACACGCTAGATGCTATGCCTGGCGAACTCATCAAGATGTATGACACATTATAAATCAAGTCTACATGAGCTGCCCCAGAGATTTAGTCCTTAAATATGATAAGACAGATGGAGCATTGCACTCCCTAGGTATCCACCTCTCTCTGCCGCTTTATGAGTCTGTCTCCTTTCATTGTTCCCTCAAAATTTACTCGAACACCTTCTGCGGTTTCTGTTGAGATTGCATTCCAATGGCTTCTTTAAAGTTTATGGCAGCCAGTGTTGGGGAAAGTTACTTTGAAAAGTAATGCATTACAATATTGCGTTACTCCCTTAAAAAGTAACTAATTGCGTTACTTAGTTACTTTTTAAGAAAAGTAATGCGTTACGTTACTTTTGCATTACTTTTTCTCACCTGAGCTGGGCTTGTTTTTGTTTTGTTTTTTATAACAAAAAAGTTATATTTTTCTTCATACCAAAATTGAAATAATAAGCCCCAGGCTGAGATAAAAATGCAAATTCACACATGAACAGTAGAGGGCGCAGCTCTGCTCTGCTGCCATTCTGGATAATGGTAGAATAGGATGCAGGAGAAAAAAGTTTTACCAATAAAAACAAAAAATCTAGTAATTTTCATCATCAAAGGTCAGCAGCAAGACATTGGTAAATTAAATATAAAGGTAGATTAAGCATAAAAATAGTTGTTTTATTTAACATTTAATTATTGGAGGTTTGCATAGTACTCTGATTTTGCATTTGACTGATTTTATTTATTTTGAGGAGTACAGAATCTTTATTGTGCAAGTGAGATAAATAAATGCTCACATTTAGTCTGGAACTACAATAACCATCATGTTTACACACAACGCCTCTGCACTTATTTTTCTCAACATGGGGGCAGGAGAGCTGTCAGGCAAATTAATGTGAAAAAGTAACTCAGATATTTTTTGTGAATTTGAAAAGTAATGCGTTACTTTACTAGTTACTTGGAAAAAGTAATATTATTACGTAACTCAAGTTACTTGTAATGCTTTACCCCCAACACTGATGGCAGCATTAAACGAATAGTTCACCCAAAAATGACAATTTTGTTATCTTATCCTCGTTGTTACACAGCACACTAGAATTCTTCACACTAGAATTATTCTATTCTTTACTGATTGGTAAATTGCAGCATTCCACAATTTCCTAATTTTTTATGTCGTCCATGGTAGCACTGGACATCACTCTGATCACCTGGGTAACGTAAACTGGTACCCTCGGATCACACCACAAAAACACTCACTTTCTTGTTTCATACAAATGCAGCTCCATCTAGTGTCATTTTCACAATAATCAGTTTTCAGCATGAATTTTACTGTAATATTGCTACAGCGTTCATCCTGTTGCTTGGCCAATTGGAATACATTTTTAAGATAATAGGTCTATACAGGTAAATAAAATATTTATCTCAAATTAATATTTTATGTCCATGTTTAATTGCAAACAAAGGCTACTGTACCAAATATTAACATTGATTTTCTCAGGTGTTCAAATACTTATTTGCAGCTGTATAATACAAATAAATAGTTAAAAAATCATACATTGTGATTTCTGGATATTTTTTTTAGATTATGTCTCTCACAGTGGACATGCACCTACGATGACAATTTCAGACCCCTCCATGATTTCTAAGTGGGAGAACTTGCAAAATAGCAGGGTGTTCAAATACTTATTTTCTTCACTGTATATTTTGAAAAATGTGTGGGGTAATTTGTCCATTCAATGAATGGTTTTGGTCCCCAAAAGAACTATATAAATACCAACATTCTTCAAAATACCTTCTTTTGTGTTTCACAGAAGAAAGAAAATCATATAGGTTACAGGTAAATGAAGACGAATATTTAATGTTGGTGTGTCTTTGATACTTGGACACAGTACACATTTCTGCTGAATTCAGGCGCGTTCACAGTGCTAAAGGGGCAAAAGTCTTTTTATCATGTGTAACAGGTTACTTATTTTGCTTTGATCGTCCATTAGGCAAACTGCTGTTGTGTCACAGTACTACTGAACAACAGTTGGCTGTTGTAATGGGGATACAGAGAGCAATATGAACAGCCTCAGGCCTTCATGCACATGAAACAGAGTTTAGCAGAAGTGTGTCTTCATATCTGTTGTGCTTCATCAGCCACTAACAAGGACAACAGTGGGATACAATACAGGTCCTGAATATTAAATAGCCCAGTTTTAATTAGCTATCTTCCTTTTTCAATTATAAAAATTCAGCCCCTCATCTAGGAAAACGTGTCATGGTTGTTTGCCTCCATGTTCCTTTCATCAAAAAATACAAAAGAGAGGAACTTGTTCTGCTCTCTCTATTACATGACGAAACTGCTTCACACAGCATATTACATCTATTATTTGACTCTGTCTTTTAACTCACAAGAATGTAGTAATAATAGTATGATCTAATTACAGCAGCAGCCGTTTGTTTTCATTTGTTTTTTCTAGTAATCCTATGTTTTTGTCCTAGACTTGCATTAAACTGAAACGAACGACTAAATTCGTGTGTGTGACTGAGAGAGACATCTAGTGGTAAAAGCAGAGTCACACCTTCCACCCTTTTATGTACTTTGTAAGTGTTGATGTATTGAAATTTCCAGTCTATGACGTTTGACACAAGTAATGTATTTTCTCTTACCTTTGCTGTTACATTACATCAGCATATTCATCCACAGCTTTATGAACTCGACAGTGAGTGTTCACGAGTGTTGTGGTACAAATTTCTATCATTGCCTTTAATGGGCTTTCCAGGTTAGTGTTTCGTTGTCTTTTTGCACCATCTAGTGGTGTTTTCTATTTGTACTCGTTTAAAATTTGCATACTAGCATTTAAAAACATTTAAAAGCTAGCATGTATTTCCTGTTGGTGTTCAGCTTATGTTTATGGTGACCAAAATAAGTTTCCATGGGCTTTCTTCATTTTGGAAATATCATTTTAGTATTAAAAAAAATATTAATTGAATCCTCACCATTCCTTTGAAGGATGTGGTACCCTCACTATGCTGAATATTGCCTGCAGGCTTATCTTTTCTAAGTATTTCATATCTATTTAATTTGTTCTGTCGTGCTTCACTACAGTCTTTGGGCTCATCTCATAGTCTTTCTTGAAGTTATTTCAATCAACACAAAATTGAACATGCCATTAGGCCAATAGGCATTTATAATTGTCACAATCTTGGTGTTTTCTTGTCAACATGCATGAAGAAGTAGGAATTCAAAATGCCTTAATAATCAAACCAAAAGATAACAGGTGAATACACAGGAATACAACATAGCATAAACACACTCAAAGTAAAGACAATAACTTACAGTAAACTGAACAAAACTGGAAGTATAGCCTATATATGCACAGAAGAAGGGGACTAAATGAGACCGGTGTAAGAAAGCAAGGGATGTAACAAGGGAATTAACAAGACTAAACTGCAAGCAAACACAAGAAACATAAGCACATGAACGAAACAATGAAAACTGACATAGGGGTCTTGGAGGTGGATGAGGAGCTGCCAATGGTCAGGGAGCTGAATGAGCCAGTAGAGGGAAACACCACAGTGGAGCCGACGGAGGGAGGAGCCATGGTGGCGCCCTGATGGATTTCCTGGGCGAAGCCTGGGGGCAGACCGATGGCGGCATGGCATGCCTGGAGGACCAAGGTGATGTCGTTGGCTCAAGTCAATGAGACAGAGGCGGGAGCCTGGGAGGATGGGGTGACACCGGAGGAAGCGAGGACCAAGGCGGAAGCGGAGGGAAGGAGGAACGCAGTGGAGCCAAAGGGGTGGATGGCTGAGGCGCAGCCGGACGCTCAAACATCCATGGTGGAACCAGGGTGACGCTGGACCAAGGTGGAGCCGGAGGGACGAGGGAGCCTGGTGGAGCCTGAGTAATGGCTGACCACGGCGGAGCTGAGTGAGCGCAGTCCAAGGCTGTCAGGTCATGGTGGAGAAAGAGGCCTGGAGGTCCATGGTGCAGCCGGGGGAGCTGCCTCATAGAGCCGAGCTGGTGATTGAGAAGCCCGAGGCAGAGCCGGAGAGTTGCAGGAAGCCAGTGACGAGGGTGGAGCCAACGAGCCAGTGTTCCCATTCTGGTTCTAGGGTGGACGGCTCTAACCTGGACCCATGGGCGTAGATTACGGGGGGGACGTGTCCCCCGCACCTTTAATAAAACGTAAATTCGTCCCCCGCACTTTACCGAGTCTCACCGGTCCAAGTCGACCCTCTCCGTGGGGGATTCAAACCGGCGTCTAGTCGTACCGCTCTTACTGGCCTACGTCTGTTACACGGGCAAGTTTGATTACGTAGAAGCCAATGTGAATAAATCTACATGACCTGTCATTTTATTCGTATCCAAAAACAAGGCGCTCTGAACACCATGGAGTGCTAACACTCTCGTGCAACACTCCAATTCATACTCGAAGCAGGAGGGCGCCCTCTCACAGAAAGTCCAAAACGGATTCGTAGAAGTTATCACGTTCCAAAGGCATTCACAGCGCTGAACCCGCAGCTAAATAAAGAGAATTATGACTGATGAAACGCGACGACAAACAAATGATTTCGACATTATATGGTTCATGTGTGTTTTTCAAGCCATCTCAAGGTATTTATTGACAATAAAGTATATGAATAATGCAGTGCTAACTGACATTCTTTTTAATGTTTAGTATCTTCTGCTCACCAAGGCTGCATTTATTATATAAAACAGCTGTTTACTATGTAACTGAGCTAGTAAACGTGTAATTTATTCCTGTGATCAAAGCTGAATTTTCAGCATCATTACACCAGTCTTCAGTGTCATATGATCCTTCAGAAATCATTCTAATATGAGGATTTGCTGCTCAAGAAACATTTATGATTATTATAAATGTTGAAAACAGTTGTGCTGCTTAAAAATGTTGTGGAAACCATGATGCATTTTATTTTTCAGGATTCTTTGATGAATAGAAAGTTAAATTAACTGCATTTATTTGCATTAAATAAATAAATCACTTATTAAATATAAATCTTTATTTATATTATAAATATCACTTGTGATCAATTTAATGCATGTTTAATTAATAAAAGTATGAATTTCTCTCTTTTTTAATCTTACCACCAAAGTTTGAATACTATCATGGTTTCCACAAAAATTAAGCAGCAGTGTTTTCAGCAGTGAATTAAGTAAGCAACTGTTTTCATCATTGATAATCATCATAAATGTTTCTTGAGCAGCAAATCAGCATATTAGAATGATTTCTGAAGGATCATATGACACTGAAGACTGGAGTAATGATGCTGAAAATTCAGCTTTGATCACAGGAATAAATTACTTAATTTCTTTATATATTCACATAGATAACAGCTGCTTTAAATTGGCATAATATTTCACTGTATTATTTTTTTACTGCATTTTTATTAAATAAATGCAGCCTTGGTGAGCAGAAGTCTTCTTTCAAAAACATTGAACAATTGTAATTTTTTAACTACACTGGCTTGTTCAGTGATATTTTTTTTAACATTGCATAAAATCCATGGGTACTTAAAGGGTTAGTTCACCCAAAAAATGAAAATTCTGTCATTAATTACTCAGATTTCAACAAAAATATCTTTATTTGTGTTCCGAAGATGAACGGAGGTCTTACGGGTGTCGAACGACATGAGGGTGAGTAATTAATGACAGAATTTTCATTTTTGGGTGAACTAACCCTTTAATGCACAAGTGTTTGTAGTGCATAAACCAATCATAAAATTGGCATAAAATATAGGGGAAAATATTGTACATATTAGTGGTTATTGTTCAGCAGTGTATTTGATATCTTACTGAATTAAAAGCACTAGATCAATTAAATCTGTCAATTAGACAGAGGTCAGAAAAAAACAGGTATTATACCTGACATTTCTGTCCCCCTCACTTATGAAAAGACGGCTACGCCCCTGCCTGGACCAGACAGGACTGATGCAGCAACCAACTTTGGCTCTGCGGTGGACTCTGTGCCTGGCTCTGGCTCTGGCTCCGGGGATGAAGGGGGCTCTGGCATGTGGTCCGCGGTGGGCGCTGGCTCTGGATCTGTGGTGGAGAATCTCTCTCTATCTTATCTAGAGCTGGGCAGAGAGATGGCTGCTGAAGATGTTAAAGGACCTGGGGAGTCAGAGCTGATGGTATAGTCCTCCACGACTCCCACAGTGAGAGAGGATCCACAAACACACAAGGCATACTCCACAAACTCAAAGAAGCGGTGGTGATTCTCCCTCATCAGCAGCATCTTTTCAAGAATGTCATTCATTCCGCTCCAAAGGGCATCGTCCCAGCATATACCTCATTATAGAGCTCAGGATGTCCTCTACAAATTCCTCCAGCATGCGAACGTTCTGCGTTTAACAGTCCATATTGAGGGGTATATTGAGGTTCAGTTATTATGTCACGTTCTTGGTGTGTTCTAGTCAACACGCACAAAGATGTTCTAATTAAAAAGTCTTTAATAAATAAACCATAATTCAAGAGGCAACAGGAGGATATCCAGGAATACAAAACAGCACAAGCACTCAAAGTAAAGACAGTAACCGGCAGAGAAGCAAACAAGGTGTTCTTAATAAGACTCAGGAGTAATTAATTAGAAACCAAGGAAACTAACAAGGGGATTAACAAGAATAAACAGCAAGGAAACTCAAGAAACATAAACACATGAATGAAACCAATGAAATCTAACATAACCTCGACAATAATATAATATAGGCTTATGTGTATAATAACTATTTTACTATATGTGAGCACTGAAGAAAGCAATGTGCTGAAACGTTTGCTCGTGCTTGTCTAGTTTTTAATTCACTTGCACTTTCGCACTATACAATTTATAAAATAAAATATTTTTGGATCTCATTCAGTGTGTGGTTAGCCATTTCTTTGAATCAAGTTTGTTGCACAAAGGCTTACCACTAGGTGGACATTTCCAACCACACTTGGTTTACCTTAATACATTAGATGGGCTAATGTATAGACAGAGTATGTATATGGGATGTTGTGATTCAATTTAAATGCTGATAAATAATGAATTTTTTCTTCAAATTTATTTTTAACCTATTAATGAGATTTAAGTGTTTTAAATTAGTGGAGATACATGCTACTGTTTTATAATTAGTGATGTCAATATATTTAAAAAATAACTAATTAATCACACATTTTTTCTGTAATTAATCACGATTAATCGTGATTAAAAACATTGATGTTTTTAATATTGTCTTAATTATTTTATACTTGTTTTTCTTTTCTTTTTTTATACATCTTTTAATGAATGAAGGCCAGTTTCACTGATACTAAAACTGCTACTGATGTCTCTATGAAATTGATTTCTTCTTTTTTTACATTAATCATAGACATTCAATATTACATTATAATTGAAAGCTATATCAGTTTCAACATTTATTAGGCCTTAATAAATAACTTTTGATTTAAGTGAACTTAAAACAATCTTAATAATAATATATAATAATAATAATAACAATAAAAATGAATTAAATATAGATGAATCCTTATTAAAGCTACAATTTTCTATGTTACCTTTGTTCTTTGATTAACATCAACAGACATCATCACAGCAACTGGTTAATTAGGCTGCTGTGACTTTAAGATCTGCCGCTGCCGAACATGACGCGCATCTCATTTCTCATGACTCCTTAAAGCTGCTGTCCGTAACTTTTTTTGGTGTTCAAGATTTACAAAAAATATGAAATAAGAATGTACAACAAGAATCCATCTTCAAAACCGTGTTTTTGTCTTACCCTGAATCATTATGGTACACTTATGATAAGTGTTTATTTTGGGACTATTTCAGACCGGACTGGTAGGAACTGCTGCGGATGAGCACAGTCCCTGCGTGACTCGCCATAGACATAAACAGAGAGAAGTAGCTCCGGCTGCAATGTTCTTCCGCAAGACGCATGCAGTTCTGTTTTAGACCTTAAAACTCATTTAAGACTGCTCGTGATCATATAATGTAACTAGCCCAAGGATGTCAAAAAAAGGGATGCTGCGTTAAACTGAAACAAATTATTTAATAACAACATGTGTTAAGGTGCCAATTTTGACAGCTCTAATTTATCATTATTATATTATATTATATTATATTATATTATATTATATTATATTATATTATATTATATTATATTATATTATATTTTATTATATTATATTATATTATATTATATTATATTATATTATATTATATTATATTATATTATATTATATTATATTATATTATATTATATTATATTATATTATATTATTATACATCCTTGAAGTAGCCTATGTTTCTTTATTCACCAATGATGTAAATAAAAATCTCTCTGGAGGAAATCAGCAGCAGTACCAACCATCACCATCCCCTACCATGGCGCTGCATCCCTGACTGAGCTCTTGGGCTCTGGGTGGGGCTTTGCCAGCAGTGGGGCATTTCCTCCAGTGTCGGGTTTCTCCAGCGCACTGGCATTTAAATCTGCTGCAGTGGAAAGCCCGTGGACGCCTGTCATCGTGGGTGAATCTGCTCCGCTGCAGGATTTCGCGCTCGTTTTCTTTTCCCTTTCAAATTTCCAACATTGTGTCTCTTGCGTTCGCTGAGTGATACATTGTTGCGTCTAGCGGCGCGCGCTTTTATTCCAACAAAGCCTGAATGAAAGGCTGCCTGTTTGGCTATGTTTTGACCGTGACATATACGCAGAATATTATGTAATGCATCATATTTTGTAATTATGGTCTAGTCTTTTGTGCATTTGTGTCGTGAGCGGCCTAGAGACTAGGGCACCTTTTCAATGGACTCTTAAATACATCTACGTCAGAAAAAGTCATTCATTTGAATACTGCTAGTTGGTGCATATTGTGAAATAATTGTCCAAGAAAAACAGAAATAATCGTGTAAAGGTTGCCTATACTCGATTTGCATCATGTTCAGCTGGTTGGGAACCGATGACAGGAGGAAGAAAGATCCAGAGGTCTTCCAGACTGTCAGTGAAGGACTCAAGAAGCTCTACAAAACCAAACTGCTTCCACTGGAGGAGCACTACAAATTCCACGAGTTTCACTCACCCGCTTTGGAGGATGCAGATTTTGACAATAAACCCATGGTTCTCCTGGTGGGACAGTATTCCACTGGCAAAACCAGCTTTATAAGGTATGATGTGTGTTTTGGCTCCTGCTAAACAGGTGCTGGTGTCCTGAGAACTTAGGAGCATCAGTCAGGAAACTTTATAATCAAGCACTTCATAAATATGTTATGAGTAAGTCATACATGCATAAAAATTATACTGAGTACATGAGTAAGATGTAATGAATGTATATGAATAAGTTTTGTTTTAATAATGCTGTTTTAAGTAGTATTTAATGCAATAATATGTATTAATTTTATTCATGAGAATATATTCTAATAATATATTATTTAACAGGATACATCTATGAATATTTTGTGTCTCACCCTCACACCTAGTTTTTGAGAAATATTTATTCAGGACTGTGAGAGCTCGCAACATTAGAGTGTTTCAGTAAAATCAGACAATATTCCAACGTTTATGATTTATTGAAATAGTCATCTCAAACGCCACCTCTTCAATATTTTGAAGAAATATCATTTGCAAATCACATTTGCAACATCCAAAACCAGTTTTTCAAGTTTACATCTGTTTACATGAGAATTTCTGTGTTCATTGAATACATATCTTGATGTTACAAAGTTTAACATAGTACTATAATTTTAGCTTAGACAGAGACGGTTAACCTGTAAACAGAACAGGCCTGGCTCCAGCTCTAAGATGTATCTGTGTGACACAATGTCGCTGCTGTGGTGATGCTTGTCTACAGGGTTATTTAAGGCTTTCGGGTCCAAAATGAAAGGCAACAAACTACTAAAGATCACCAGGCAACAAGAGACACTTCAAATGACTCCAGCATTGCCATAGTAACTGGTCACTATAGGTTCCAGAATGTAGAAAAGTTACAGAGATGTAAATGTGAACGAGACATACCAATTATCCATTATAAAAGAAATCATGTGGTCATTCCAACATTTAAGATTATTCTGACTGATAAGTTAAACAACTTAAAGTTAGTACTTTGTAAGCAAGTGTGATAGTATGTTATTTGAGCTTTTTTGTTGGTCTATGGAAACCTGAATTCATCAGCAAGTTGTAGAATTTTAACAATTTTGTAACGCTAAAATTTGATTTGAGTCAACTTTTCTTCAAACCGTAAATTATACTACTGTTCAAAATTGAGGTTAGTAAAAAAACTATACTTTCATTCAGCGAAAATGCATTAAATTGATTCAAAGTGACAGTATATAGACTTTTGTAATGTGACAAAAAAATCAAATAAATGCTGTTCTTTTGAAATTTCTAATCATGAAAAAATCCTAAACAAATGTACGGTTTCCACAAAAATATTAAGGTGCACAACTGATAATAATAAATGTTTTTTGAATGCCAAATCAGCATATTAGAAAGATTATTTTATAAGCATCATGTGACACTGACGACTTGAGTAATAAGGAATAAATGCATTTTTAAATGTATTCAAATAGAAAACAGTTATTTTACATTGTAATATTATCTAAATAATCAAAATATTACTGTTTTACTGTCATTAAATAAATGCAGCTTTGTTATGTTGACCATAAACTCCTTTCAAAAGCATAAAGTCATACCAACCCCTTAAACTTCTGAATGTAAGTGTATGTATTTTCTGATTCATTTCCATCGTAAAATGTAATGTCATTGGCTCTAGTTAATTGTAATAACATTATCTGGGATTTTTGGAATAACTAGGCCATGTTTGTACTCGAGGTGAGCCTTAAATGTGAGGTATTGTCCTGCACTAGCAGTAACAAATGTGCCTTCTCATTTTGGCTCTGGCTCTCTTTCCTCCTGTGCATTATTCATAAGGGTCGTGAGAGCCTCAGTGGACACAGTGTCTGTTCTGCTGACTGCACGCATAACTATGAAAGAAAATAAGCTCAACTTTCTCTATATGTTTCCTGAATGTGTGAGAGCCCATGAAACACTTCATTATAATGTCATGAGAAGTTTCATGCTTAACATTGAATCTTTTCAACATGGTTGCATAATTCAAAAGAGGTGCTCTGGTTCAACTTCGTACATTGTTTTTAAAAAATGGCGGAGGTACCCCTGGTTTTGACATCACAAAATGGCAAAGCTCATGAATGTTAGTTAGATTACTGTTTTAATTGATTGAATATACATTGTGATGTATAGACCAGGAGATCAGATCTTTATCTTAATATTTACTATTTTCAAATTTAAATGTCAATGACAACATTACAATTTAAAATGTAAACATTTTAACAACCATTTTATTCGCACATTGCACATTCATACATCAAATGAGTTAACTCATTACACAGTGATATGAGGGAGCAGTCATTCTAGCTGACCGGTTCAAGTGCTCAAACATGTCATTTCATCCCTACATCCATCACTGTTGTTCCTAGGTCTTTGTAGGTCAGTGGACAAACACATAGATTAGCAAGTAATCAATGAGGTGGTATAACTTTTTGTCTAGGGGTAACAGTTTTGCTTTGAGCACCATATGTAACCTAAAATAACAGGTGTAGATCAGTGCGTACACACTACCAAAAGTTTAGGCAATATTTTTTTAATCTAATGCTCAAAAACACTAATATTCGCAAATATTATTCCAATTTAAAATAACCTGTTTTGTTTTTTAATATGTTTAAAAACGGCATTTATTCCTGTGCTGACAAAGCTACATTTTCAGCAATCCCTACTCCAATCTTCAGTGTCACATGATCCTTCAGAAATGATTATAATATGCTGATTTGGTGCACAAAAAAACATTTATTCTTCTTATTATTATTATTATTCATCAGTTGTGCACATTAAAGGGTTCTGTCATCAATTCCTCACCATCATGTCGTTCCAAAACCGTAAGGCTTTTGTTCATCTTCGGATCGGAACACAAATTAAGGGTGCTTTCACACTTGGTTCGATTGCCTGGACCGAACCCGAGTTCGATTGCTCCCCCCTCCCCTGCCCCCCGCTGGACTGTGTTCATATTATATTATTTGGATCCGAACCGGGGTGCGTTTGCGTCATTAAAGCAGCAGCTGTTTACCCGGTTGCTTAGTAACGACAGCGAGCGTGAAGGCGGCAAAATGCATAGCGTTGCTCACCTCACTTTTATATTTTTGTTTTTACTTTGCTTCAGTACGTAATGGCACTTGCGTCTAAATGCCACAAATGTACTGCAATGCTCTAAAGAATGCTGAAGACGAGCAGAAATGAGGTTTACAGCTCTCTGCTTTCAGTATGTCAGTCACGCTCATCAGGAAAATTAGTGAAACACACACAAACACAAATTTTTATCAAATCATACGTCATTAATAGCGGTTCACTTCCGCGATTTAGTACGATTGCGTTCACATCAGCAGCGAACCGTACCGGAGTTCACATGAACCGTACCCCAGACCACCCTTTTTAAGCGGACTCTGGTACGGTTCGCGGGTGCGCACCCGAGTTCGGAAGACCGTGTTCACATCATCCAAACGTACCGAACTCTGACGTCAATCGAACCCGGGTGCGCAACAAAACTGCTAGTGTGAAAGCACCCTAAGTAGCCTGACAAGCCAGACCCACATCAAGATGTTGGGTCTGGGAACACACCATTGGCAGGGCTCAATCCGAGGGGCGGGATAAACGGTTGTCTTTCAAATTCCCTCTGCACGCAATAGGATAGCGCTACAACCAACCAGAGCAATGAAGAAGGTGAAGCGGAGCTAGGTGATAGATTAAACTTTTGCCGTATCCGGTCGGCAAAACTCCGAACACATCTTCCTTTTTTAAGAATGACTTCAGTGCCGTTCTTTGTTCTTTTCTCAAAGAAAAGCTTAACAACAAGTCTTCCAGAGTCGCGGCCAAAGCCGATTCGAAAGACCGCCGATTCGAAAGACAGCTTCTTTGTTTACAAGTAGCACACGGAACCGTGGCAACTCTGCCGTCATTATGTTAAGCCCGCCCACCGACTCTATACACGATGTGATTGGCCTGACTAGAGTTTGGTTTTTCCAGCTTACAAGCCAACTTAGAGTTGCTAGACTTCCCTGGCTACAAATTAAGATCTTTTTGATGAAATCTGAGATTTTTCTGTCCCTCTGTTGACAAGTACAGGCAACTATCACTTTGACGCTTCAAAAAGTGATCGCAAAACTAATCGAGCGGTTTAGTCCAAATTTTCTGAAGAGACTTCATCGTTTTAAATGATGAACAGAGTTAATTTAGGCTTTTATTCATATATAAACATTGATCAGCAAACATAAACAGAAGCTCAACCGTACTTGCTTGATGCGTGAGAACAAACTTCATTGGTTTTTGCGGAAGCTCAAACGTGCTGCGTAACACGAGAATGAACCTCATTGGTTCTCACACGTCAAGGAAACATGCTTGAGCTTCCGTTTACCACAGCTGATGTGTCAATTGATGAATGTTTATATGTGAATATAAGCCTAAATTCAGTCTGTTCATCATGTAAAGCGATCGAGTCTCTTCAGAACATTTGGACCAAACCACTCAATTCATGGTTTTACAATCTCTTTATGAACTTTTTGAAAAGTCAAAGTGGTAGTTGCGTAGCTGTCAACGGAGGGACAGAACGCTCTCAGATTTCATCAAAAAGCTTCATTTGTGTTCCGAAGATGAGCGAAAGTCATATGGGTTTGGAATGACATGAGAGTAATTAATGACAGAATTTTTTTATTTTTGGGTGAACTATCCCTTTAATATTTTTGATCAAATTAATGCATCCTTGCTGAATAAAAGTATTAATATATTGTGAACCGGGGACAGATTTGTTTTAATTTGGTTTTGTGTTTTCACAGGGTTACAGAAAAGCGATAGATAACTTCCTCTGTATTAGATGCACTGGCCTTGGCAAAACATCCAAGTGACGCCAGTGTTCAGTTTACGCTCTTGTGTTACTGGCATAAACTGCAGCTAATAATTTCTCAGCTGAGGCCAAGTGTCCTGCAGTTACTCAAACTGTCATTTTGACCTGAACTGTAATCCAAACAGTCTTGGTGCTGTCACATGTCCACAGCAGGGATTGTTTGAATGACTGTGCTGAGAAGAATAAACATTATCTTAGCAAACTCACATTCTTTATTTGAGTGTGATCTTTGCAGTGTTCCTTTAACGGCAGCAGAAATCATCTGAATCATGTGAACATGGTCTTACATGAGGTGTCCATTACAGGGAGTCCCAAAGTCTGAGAACACACTGGAGTTTCGGGATTTTTCCTCCCGTTTAAGTTTTATAATTTTGACAAATTTAAAAGAAAATGTATAACCTAAAATAAGTATATACTTGTATATAATATTTAAGATTCTGCACTGTTTTTTAAAGTAATTTTTTTTTAAATTCAAATTTGCAATCACATTTTTATGTAGATTATTTGAAAACTTAATTAACCAAAATTGTCTCAAATCAACAACATAGTTGTCATATTTATTATTCACATGATAATGTTCGTTAGAAGTGTTTTAATCTAAATGTATTTCTTTTTATAGATATCTCCTGGAGCAGGACTTCCCTGGTATGCGGATTGGTCCAGAACCCACAACCGACTCATTCATAGCAGTGATGCATGGCAACATGGAGGGACTAATACCAGGAAATGCACTGGTTGTGGATCCCAAAAAACCCTTTCGGAAACTCAATGCCTTTGGCAATGCCTTCCTTAACAGGTGAGATTAAAACAATGTTTTATTTTAGTTCTCGTGCTGAAAATGGGGGGGGGTTAAATGTTATGTGAACAAACCACATAATACAAGTATAGTCCAAAAATTCTTGAACTAAGTACATTAAATTAAGTACATTAACAATTGATTACAGCATTTTAAAAAATAAAGAATGGAAGACAAAAAAATAAAAAAATAAGTAAATACAATGATACAAAATTAATATAGAGGGAAATAAATCAAAAGTTTTTCATACAATTTCTCCGTTTTGCCACTTTATATTATTAATTGTTTTTAGTGTCTTAAGTAATTAAAGAAAATTGTAAAAAAAAAAAAATAATAATAATAATTACATTTCCTATTCTATATTATTATTACAATAAGGGAATTTTTTATACATTTTAAAACAGATTATATCACACAATGTTAAGGCAATATCCAAAGCAAGGAATTTTCATAGATTAGACCACAATTTTTTGACAAGGGGACATTCGATAAAAAAAGATAATCAGTTGACTCAAGATTTTTTTAACAGAAATTACAATTCAAATGTACATTACCAAATTTCGATGTGATCTCAGTAGTGGGGTATATTTAATGTAAGATTCCTAAGTGTATTTCTCTAACTTTATTGGGGATACAAAATTTGTATGGTAAGAGCCATGTTTTTTTTCCTATTAATCTTGTCTACTAAAAAACTACTTTTTCTTGACTGAAAAAACATTTCTTATAGATTTATTATTACATTTTGAGTCATAAACAGCCGCGGCTCATCTGTATGGGCAGGTAGGGCAGAGCCCCACCAAAATATTAATCTATTCATGAATTAAAAATAAATTATAAATGTGTTCAGAACATATATTTTTCAGATTTTCTTGACTATTTTAAGTTGTAAGGTGAGCAGGATATATTAAAATGTAGCGCATGTATCATGATACTAAGCGCGGCAGCCAGTCTCTGAGCCCTCCCTAGCTCTACAGTGCCCCACAAATTTCCAGTGTAAATCAAGCGGCAACCTTCTGCTCTCTCTCTCTTGAATCCAACATGGAAGTGACTTAAACTGCAGTTCATCGACTGGCTTCTAGAGACAGGCTCCAAAAGGGAGTCAAGCCCATAGACCCCCAGTTTACAGCTTGGTACAAAAAGTGGTTTTGGTCTATATAGCTAACTTTGCCCTTCATGAAAACTGTGAGGGGGTGAATTTTTTTTATAACTCATCCGTTTAAATTGTATTGAGCCTTAAAGGGGTGGTTCCGTGTTTTTTTCCTAGGCTTAGTGTGTTTATGGGGCGCAGTATAACATGTCTTAATACTTTTTTTTTTTTTTTTTAAACGCCATATTTTTCTTATATTTTACCTTTATTCCACACCGCTGTCTCCACTGTCCTTTGAACGGCTCGTTTGCTTCCTGCTTCTGTGAAGCCCATCCCTCCGAAAAACGCAATGGTCTTAGATTGGTTAGATGGCCAAATGTAGTTTGTAGTTCTGCAACAGCTCTCTCTCTTTCGTAATGACTGCGACATGGCCTCGCCCACTTTGTTGCGTGTTTGCGGGGGCAGTGTTTATGTTAATAGCAAGGGTTTATGATGTCACCAACCCGGGAAGAAGCTTGTTGTAGTCCAAACCGGCCGTTTTTGTAGGCAATAAACTGCCATAACTTTAAAAGACAATATCTCCGTTTGCATTGAACTTTCAGCGCTGTAACTTTGCAGATACTGTTTATGCTCAAGCAGCGACATTACACACTAACTAAAGTTAAAAAAGTGAAATCGCATGCAACCACCCCTTTAAAGTTCTGCATAATTAAGGGTGTGGTCACTTGAGTGACCGGTGGATTGGTGCTGCTGTAACTACTTGCTGCTTGTCTGCTGTCTGTTAGTCCACCCACGTCTCTACCCATTTTCCATTATCCGGGGTGAAGCACAGTGATGCGGTGCCAAGATGGCAACCGCCGGATCTGCTCACTTTGGGTTTCAAAAATGCTTTTCAGAAACCTACGGGTGATATTACGGACACTACGTCCATTTTTTTATACAGTCTATGGTGTAAATCTGTGGTGAAAAATGGAACTGCAGCGCACTCACATAGAGAGCAATTGGGGCAGATTTCTGGCTTTCCCGCTTATTTTCATGTTATACACATTATGTAACCTCGCTCCAAACCAATACAATATCAATCCGCTTCAGATATTTGTCTGCATCAGGTTAGTAACCAGTTGGCATGTCTGTTCTTCCTATGTGGAGTAGCATATCAAATGAATAAGGATAAACCCTTTAGTTTAAACATGCTCATGTGAATAGATTTTATATACAGTAGTTATGTTGTGTTTGTTTTATGTTTGTTCTGAGAATAGACATGACTTTTTTTTTCCTAACTGGAATTCCTTGCTTGTAATATTCTAAAACAACATTTGGACGCAATAAATACATTCATGCAATTCTAAGATGGCATTCTGTGCATTTGTCATGTATACTAAAGTCTGTCAATCATCATTAGAGCGCCATCCTCAGCCTGAATAACGCAAGGACATTATAATTCTGCCAAAAGTGTGTCTGATGTGTTCAGCAATTAGTATACGCTTACAAAATGTTTTTCATAAACTACCGCCAGGACCTAGAATCTGCCCTACCTAGATTTATTGCCAGAAGCCACTACTGGTCATAAAGGCTAACTAAAACTAAACAATTTTGGCAGAAGTAACAGTCTTCCATGATGACATCACAGAGGGGGGCTGTACCTCATTCCTCCTCTTGATTGAGTTTCCTCATGCTGTCTGATCTACTGACCTCCCGTCACATGATTTAGCCACAGACAAATCATACCATCAAGCTCACCAGCACATTAAGCAGGCTATCATTCAGTCTGAAAATTACACAACAATAAAAGTGTGCGTCGAGTGGCAGTCTTTTATGAAACATCCCTAAGGATGCAATCGCATGCATGTGATTATTTGTGCAGGTGGTCTGTGTTGCACGTAGTAGTCTGAGGGTTTGGCAGGCTGTGCTGCTTGTTGTGCAAATCAGCAGAAAAACACTTGAGAAAATTGTCTCTTTGCCTTTTGCAATCGCAAAGCTTGCATATTTTCCAAATGGTCTCATGCAATTCTTTCAGAAGACCTGCAACACACACTTTGTAAGGAATAGTTCACCCATAAATGAAAGTACTGTCATCGTTTACTCGCCCTCGTGTCAGTCCAAACAAAAAGACAAAATATCTTCTTTGTGTTCCACAGAAGAAAGGAACAACATGAGGTTGAGTAAATGGCTACAGAATAAAATTTTTGGGATGAAATTCCTCTTTAACATCTGAGGTTTTTCTGCAAAGAAATGTTCTCTTCACAGTTTGGTACAGGGAGGTAGTAAACATGCTCATGAGGTATTACTTGTCATCTACTCTTTTTGGCTGTGGGTTTATGTAATTTGAAATGCTTGAGACAACTGCCCTGGTTTTCAGATATATTTTTAGATATGTATGTATGTAATTTATGAATGCACAAATAGCAGAAACTCCGTATACACAGTGCAAACTACTGCATATAATACATCAAATAATTTGACAATACAAGCAAGACCGCTACAAATATGGTTATTTTGTAATTAGATTTTTTTTATTTTGAGTAGTTTCTCATATTTAAAAAAAACTCTCCTGCTTAAAACATCATATTTGGCCTAAACCGCTTGATATTTTGTACTAGTGTGTAGTCTGGTGCCAGATGTTCTGCAAATGTACATGCTAGAATGTGCTCCTCAGTGCTTTTGACTTGTTTGTGTCCAACATGTTTTAATAGAAACTGTCAAAAGAAGAGTAAATGATGTTAGGAAAAAGTTTCTCTAGCCGGAGGAGCTTAGCGATTCACTCCAAAACATGACACGCTTTTTCTGGGCCTAGTTCACACACTATAAGCCACAGAAGCCATGCACAACATTTTGGCTTGCTTTTAAAGTGTCTCGGGGCAGACATTTTTTCTCAGGCTATAAAAATGTAACGTCTTGCTTGCTTTTTATGTTTTAACATTTCCAACTTGGTCAAACTACAAGCGTAGATTGTAACAAAATAATGATGTATGGCACTCTGCTCTATTTATCTATGCCAAGTTACTGCGACTTCAAAGTTTTGGATATTTAGAACATTTTAGTAGAGAGCTTGTTTTAATCCAGTGACAAATGTATATTTTCACTTTTAAAGCTCAAATCAAGAAAATGGGAAGAAGTAAGATGGCAGTGTCCTTGAGTGTGACTCCTGTTTGTTTGGGTTGGCCTTCAGGTTTGTGTGTGCCCAGCTGCCCAATCCGGTTCTGGAGAGCATCAGTGTGATTGACACTCCAGGAATTCTGAGCGGAGAGAAACAAAGGATCAGCAGAGGTAACCCACTGCCAAAACGCATAAACGCACATGTGCACAAAGGAAAAATATCGACTGAACCAGGAGCTTTTGTATATACACTACTGTTCAAAAGTTTGGGGTCGGTACACTTAAAAAATGTAGCCACCAAGACTGCATTTTATTTGATCAAAAATATTGTGATGGCAAAGCTGAATTTTCAGCATCATTACTCCAGTCTTCAGTGTCACATGATCCTTCAGATATCATTCTAATGTGATGATTTGGTGCTCAAGAAACATTTCCAATGTTTAAAGTAAGTCGCTATATATTTTTTGTGGAAGCCATGATACATTTTTTTCAGGATTCTTTGATGAATAGAATGTTCAAAAGTACAGCATTAATTTTGAATAGAAATCTTCTGTGACAATGAAAAAGTCTTTAGATCAATTTAATGTGTCCTTGCTGAAGTATTTAAAGAATCTTACTGACTCCGAACCTTTGAACTGCAGTGTACATGACATGAGATACTAGTGCAGTTTCTCCTGGTCTTCCACAAAATGTATCAAATGTAATTAAGTCAAACCTTTATTTCATTATACATGTTTGTCCTGTTTTGGTTTTTGCATTTAATTTGTAATATTTTGCAGGAAATAATCAAATATTAAAGGCTGGAGGTTTAACATTTTTCATTTTACACATTAGCATAACTAGGTTTAATGGTTTAGTATGGTTTTGGCTGGTTATACCAGCCTACAATGTTTTCAAAATACAACAGGATATCAAGTGATCTCAAATTTCCAATTTGAATACTAGCACTTATTCCCCGTGGCATCAACTGAAAAAGATTTTCCTTAGGAAATTCTAACCACTTACATTTAAGACTTCATCTTGAAAAAAGTTAATATAATTTTTTCAGTATTTGTCTTCGTGATTTTCTCACAAAAAGTAAAAGCATGTGACGGTGTATTGTGTAACTGAAGTTTCAATCTGTTTTTAATTGTGATGTGTTGTAAGTCTTAGAACATGGTGAGATCAGGTTTTATCAAGATACACCCTTCATCTTGATAAAAACTGATTTGGTTTGGTTCGTAAACTATAAGGATAGATACAAAAGTCAAAAAATATTTGGTTTTATAATATAAAAGTCGATTTTTTTTTTATAAGCTTTGACTCTTAGGGCCAGATTTGCTAAACAGGGCAAATAGCGTGAGAGCGCAATTCCAAAAAAGTGCCGATGGGAGTTCTGCAAGTGCTTTTCTGACAACACAAATTAAACAACTCAGACGCAGCCGGATAATTTCCATAATGACCAACTACCAGTAGACTCAACTACCAGTTAGCGTCTGTTTTTTGGGGGCGGTAAATAATCGCGCAAACCTTAGTAAATCACCTTGCGTGATTAATTTATATACTCTCCTCCCATAAACATTTAATGCATGGTCGAACATTCTGAACTTTCATATGGGGATGCACCAAAATTTCGGCTACCGTACATTTTTGGCCGAAACAGCTTTTTCGGTTTCGGGCCTAAATAAGTGACTGAAACAGACGTTTAATTAGCTGTCCTCCGGTGGCATGTTTTTACTGTGTTCAGCCTCTGTTTTGTGCACACAATTTGGATGAGCTACAACAGTTAAACATGTCAGCTGTGTGGACACTAGCTCTGAATTGACAACATTAATTTTGAATCGGTAATGATGTAGCATCTTAAATTTAAAATCTTTTAGTCTGTGCTGTTTTCTGTTGATGCGCAGTATGAACAAAACTTCACTAAACCTTTGTAGCACACCTGCCATCAAATAATTGCAAACACCTTTGTTGCTTTTAATATGAAGCAAAGTCTCCACTTTTAAAATTCTGTTCATTTCATTATGAAATTCTAACAGTGAATGTCTTTTGACACTCTTAAATATGGCATATGACAGATTACTGTAGCCTCCTCAGTTCAGCACGGATAAAGCGCACATGAACCGAACATGAAGTAGAAACAATTTGGTTATTAAAAAGTTGATACAGAAATGTGCAATTTAAATGTTTGATGAATTAATTGATTATGAATTTATTATTTATTTTCAGTTTAGGTTTTTTAGTGCATCCTGAATTTTCGGTTTCATCCCAGAATGTTCATATCAGTACGTCTCTATAATAAATGTTATGACATTTCAGTGATATAAAAGTTGCTATACAGTAAGTTGTAGTAGAATTTCTGTACAGGTGGCCTTGTAACAATAAGCGTTTAACACCATGGTTACCTCATTGCTCATTCAGAAAACTCCAATGCAGCGGAGCGGCCATAGTATTACCGCTGGGCTCCCTGGCATCAGCACTTTTTTTATTTTACCCAGTCACTCCCCTCCCACCGCACTGAGCCTCACAGACCGATCTGATATGGCCAGAGGATTACAGCCACTCATGTTTCTGAGGCCAGAGCCAAGAGCTGGGCTCCCCAAGGTCATTTCAGATATGATTTCAAAGAACAAATATTTAGCAGCTCAAATTTGCAAAGAAAGTAGTAAATGTAGGTTTCAAGGTAGGAACTTTAATTTGACAGTGAAATTAGCCGTCATCTGATACTTGAGCCTCTCTAAAACGTATTTACATTTCTATGCCAGTAGAGGCATCAAATAGACACACACTAGAGTACTTGTGTATACATTCAATACTGTGTACTATTTTTCAAAATATAATGTGAAACGGTACGCATTATGCAATGATAATATTACAGTAGTATGCTACAATGTTGTCATATTATATTACACACATATTTCATATTGTCATATTATATTGCCGTACAGCAATCATCTCAGAAATTAAAATAATATTTTGCATCTGTGTTTGTGTAAAAAAGTCAACTTTTGGTCAATCAAATAATGAGTCAATAAAAATGTGATGTTAATAGCTTACTGAAAAGGAAGATCAAGCACATTGCATTGTGGGATACAGTGACCCATGTGTGCTTTGGTTGAATACTGCACATGTTCAGCAAATTTACTCCTGATATCTCATCTATAGACATACATTTTAATTCTGTACACTCAAAGTATATATACTACCAAAAAGTTTGGTGTCAGTAAGATGTTTTATTTTTGAGGAATTTAATAATATTCGATAAGAATGCTTTAATTGATCAAAAGTGTCAGTAAAGACATTTACAATTTTATAAAAGATTTCTACTTCAAATCTATTATATTATTTTTAACTGTTTATTCATCAAAGAATCCTGAAAATGTATCATGATTTCCACTGTTTTCAACATTAATAGTAATAAGTAATATTTCTTGAGTATCAAATCAGCATATTATAATGATTCCTGAAGGATCATGTGACACTAAAGACTGGAGGAATAATGCTGAAAATTAATCTTTACCACTACAGGAATAGATTACATTTTAAAATATATGAAAATAGAAAAGAGTTATTTATAATATAATAATATTTTACAATATTACTGTTTTACAGTAGTTTTTGATACAGCAGCGATAAGCATAATATTCTTATTCACAGTGTTTATACTCAGTTGACAAATGTTGTACAGTCTTTCAGGGAAACAGGGAAAAGTATTTTAACATCAAAATAATTATATTTCTGTTGTTGTTTAAAAAATAACAGCACTAGAGTGGACACTTGGTGCTAAAAGGGTTTTAAATTGACCGATAATGACTTTGGTGTGTGCTAGTCTGTGTAGCTCTGGCTTGAAAGAGCTATTGATTTGCAGTGAACACGTTATTTGTGAGCTTTTAAAGTGCCATTGAATTGTGGATTGAGTCATTTGGAGTGTTCTCACACATGAGTGCATGTGTTAAGAGCGAGCAGTTTCTTGACAACTAGTGGCACCTCCACACGGAACTGGATTAATACATTCAGCTTTAATCTTGTAGTGTTTAGCGATCTTTCTTCCTGCTTGAACACTGGATCTAAGCATTTGCTGCTAGAACGGTTATCTTGTTCACTTTCTCTTACAGTCTGTCTCTTTTTTTTATTTTAAGGATTGGGAACCAAGAACTGGGGCTGGTTGCATAAACGCATTAAAGGGATAGTTCATTCAAAAATGAAAATTACCCCATGATTTACTCACCCTCAAGTCATCCTAGGTGTATATGACATTCTTCTTTCAGACGAATACAATCGGAGTTATGTAAAAAAAAAAAAATGTCCAAGCTTTATAATGGCAGGGAATGGTTGTTTCTGTTTTGAAGTCCATAAATGTGCATGTATCCAAAAGTAATCCACATGGCTCCGGACGGTTGATAAAGGCCTTCTGAAGTGATTTGTTTGTGTAAGAAAAATATCCATATTTAAAACTTTATAGACTAAAATAACTAACTTCTGGCGGTCAGCCGTACGCAAGTCAACGTACGGGAAAAGAGTAACCCCTGACGCGACGTATAGGAGCATCGCAAGCTGGGCAACAAACTCAAGCCCCTCTTCTCTTATATCGAAATCCTCTGCCATTTCTCTTTAAAAATTCTCGTTTTAGACTTCTAATTCATGACCGTTGTTTTGTTCTATGCTCTGCGCTTCTGTGTTCGTCAATATGCATGCGTCAAGGGTTACTCGTTCGCCGTAAATCGATGTGTGCGGCGGTCCACTGGAAGTTAGTTATTTTAGTCTATAAAGTTTTAAATATGGATATTTTTTTCACACAAATGCATCACTTCGCTTCAGAAGGCCTTTATTAACCCCCCGGAGCCGTGTGGAGCACTTTTATAATGGATACATGCACTATTATGGAAAAAAAAAACATTCCCTGCCATTATAAAGCTTGGAAGAGCCTAGGATGACTTGAGGATGAGTAAATCATGGACTAATTTTCATTTTTAGGTGAACTATCCCTTTAAGACTAGTCTTAAAAGAAAAAAATCCATTATATAAAAACGAAACGAAACGGAAAAACGAAAATTTGACACAGAAATGTCAGACTGAATGCCCCTTGACTAACTAGTGGGTCAGATCTTAAGACACTGTCTTAACATAAGGGCTATGTTTATGCAACTGTTTGCAAAAATTTGGACTAAACTGTTCGATTCATATGGAGTAGTTTTAAGGTCTCTCTTTATGAACTTTTTGAAGCATCAAAGTGGTAGTTGCGACGTCTGTCAATAGAGGGACAGAAAGCTCTCAGATTTCATTAAAATATCTTCATGTGTGTTTCAAAGATGAACAAAGGTCTTACGGGTTTGGAACGACATTAGGGTGAGTAATTGATGTAATATTTTTCCTTTTTGGAACCAGTCCTTTAAAGAATAAGAGTGAACCAGATTTGTTAAATTAGCATCCCTACTGTCTTCTTTTTCTCTCTCCAGAAGTCTCAGTTGCACGTCAGTGTGAAGGTTGTATTTAGCAGGACGTAATAAGAAAATGTCTGTCATGTGCCCTCTGTTCTATGACTATGTCAAGCATGACTGTGGAATTTCACCAACAGTCACATGAGATGACAGGGAGGAACGTTCTCTCATATTCATGACTATAGGCAGCTCATTTCCCTTCTTCCAGTAGACAGTGGTTCATATGCACTCAATTAAATCAGTAAGGCAAGATGTCTGTTGTTCCTGCATTGCCGGTGTGCTCTGTGAGATTTGTTTGTAAGGAGGATTCGGCCAGGTGTGTTCAGCCAGGTGCATGTGTTTGTTTATACTCACTGTGTGTGTCTGTAATTATCTGCTCTTATTGTCTTTCTACTCAGCTTTAGTCCCAGACGGCACACCCACATCATTTGATGCATATTGCAAGCATACACAACATAAAAACTAGCTGAAACCGTCACAGTCTGATTGCATTCAGTTCTGTAGTGTTTATAAAGAGCTTTACAGAAAACATACATACAGTGAGTCCCAAGAGTCTGAGACCACATTTAAAATCTGGGGTTCAAGATCAGATTTAAACATGGAAATAAAGTTTTAGGATTTTGAAATATTTAACATGACGACAGACAAAATTTTGATAAAAAAAAAATGAAAAAAGAAACATAAGATTCAACGCTAATTAATAAAATGGGCAATTTATAATTAACCTACATACTTTTTCAGTTTGACTTAATTATGAATTTTGAATTATGCGATTATTGTAATTTTTTACGGAAAAAATGTAAAAAGCATTTTCACTTGTGATCTTACGACTTTTGGACCCCATTGTACATGTAGAGAAAAATTCACATTTTAAATTTTTTTTTAAGTCTCTTGCTCACCAAAGCTGTATTCATTACAGTAAATACAGTAATATTGTGAAATATTACTACAAATAAAATAAAAAAACACTTTTCAATTTTATCATGTTTTGTAATAAAATGTAATTTATTCCTGGCATTTTCAGCATCATTACTCCAGTCTGTCACATAGTCCTTCAAAAATCATTTGAATATGCTGATTTGCTGCTCAAGAAACATCTCTTATTATTATCAATGTTGAAAACAGTGATACTTTTTCCAGATTTTTTTTATTGAAAGTTCAAAAGACCTATTTCTATAAAATAGACATTTTTGTAACTATGTAAGTCTTTACTGCCACTTTTGAATAAAAGTATACATTTCTTTAAAAAAAAAAAAAAACACCTTTTAAAAAGATGAATTCAGCCTTTTCCTGACAGTACCTACATGTATCACTGTCAGAGTAACCTGACCGATCTAAAGCTGTAGTGTATAGAGCACCAGCACTGTAAGATGCTTCCTCACCCAGATCACTCCATTAATAACGTCTGGACAGTTCTGACACCCATCAGCACTTTTTCATGCATCCATTACCAAAATGGCATCTTAGTGGAAGCATTATAAACTTTGTCTGACATGCATCGACACAGCATATATTCGCAATATACCCCAGCCTTGAGAGCTTTTTTTGCTTTTATTGCATACTAGCATTAAAATTTTTAATATTCTTTAAATTGGTATTTTATTATGCAGATTAATTTAACGCTATCTTCCTGCAAGAAGGCATAACATTGTTTGTGGGTAATGATATATTAGGCAGCAAGTGAACATTTTGTCCTCTAAGTTGATGTGTTAGAAGTAGGAAAAATGGGCAAGCGTAAGGATTTGAGCGAGTTTGACAAGGGCCAAATTGTGATGACTAGACGACTGGGTCAGAGGATCTCCCAGTCTGCAATGGTCAGTATCTATCAGCTGAATGGTCAGTATCTATCAGCTGGCTATACAGCTGAATAAAATTATGCTGCATTATTTTCCTGTTTAACACTGTAAAGCTGCTTTGAAACAATCTACATTGTTAAAAGCGCTATATAAATAAAGTTGACTTGACTTGACTTGACTATCAAAAGTGGTCCAAGGAAGGAACAGTGGTGAACCGGCAACAGGGTCATGGACGGCCAAGGCCCTTTAACGCACGTGGGGAGCGAAGGCTGGTCCGTGTGGTCCGATTAAACAGACGAGCTACTGTAGCTCAAATTGCTAAATAAGTTAATGCTGGTTCTGATAGAAAGGTGTCAGAATACACAGTGCATCGTAGCTTGTTGTGTTTGGGGCTCTATAGCCGCAGACCAGTCAGGGTGCCCATGCTGACCCCTGTCCACCACCGAAAGCACCAACAGTGGGCACGTGAGCATCAGAAATGGACCATGGAGCAATGGAAGAATGTTGCCTGGTCTGATGAATCACGTGGAACACATGGCACCAGGATGCACTATGTGAAGAAGGCAAGCAGGTAAAGGCAGTGTAATGCTTTGGGCAATGTTCTGCCTGGAAACCTTGGGTCCTGCCATCAGTGTGGATGTTACTTTAACACGTACCACCTACCTAAGTATTGTTGCAGACCATGTACACCCTTTCATGGAAACGGTATTCCCTGGTGGCTGTGGCCTCTTTCAGCAGGATAATGTGCCCTATATATATAAAGCTTTTGGGCTTCTATCTCTTTTTTTTTTGCAACGGGGCCCATATGATCCTAGTTACTCCATTGCATAAGAGTCATTAGTAGAGAATGGCCATTATAGCTTCATCAGTCAATTTTTCATCACTGTAATACTGAAGGACTCCTTATCCCTTTCTCCCTCTCTTCTACTCCATTTTCAAGTGTTTGGCAGTGCAGCGTGTTTCTGAGCGTGCAGCTGTAAGGCTCTATTGACTGCGTGCCAGCACTGCTCCCAAGAGCAGCTTTATCATTCCCAGTTCTCCTCTACCTCCACCACAGTCAGGTGCTGTGAAATAGACCTTATTTCCTTCAGGAAATGCTTCCTGCCAAATCCAATCACTAGAGTGGTTCTGTTGTATTATATGTTCAGCTGACTGTGTAACAGATGAGAGTGGCTCCGGTGTAGGTATGTAGATACGCAGTAGTCACTTAAATTGCTCTGTTTGTGGTTAAGGTTCATTTAATGGCTTTAGTGTTAGAATTAGGGATGCACCGAATCCAGATTTTTGGGGTTCGGCCGAATACCGAATCCCCTGGTTAAGATTCGGCCGAATCCAAATACCGAATCCTACTCCCATCCTCAGTCCATTATCACAGTAAACACATTAACGAAGTAAACAACGTCCACAGCAGTGTTGGGATGCTATTGACCATTTAACCGTTAACCGAAAGTAAGAACTTTGACAGATTAATACTACCAGTTAAACGGTTTAAATGTTTTTAACGCTTTTTTGTTTGTTTGTTTTTTGATGCATGGTTAAGAAATATATATGCTGTATAGCGTTATTTGTTCACTCACGGAGCGCGTCGACATGTGCAACCACAAACCAGATATATCTCGCAAAATGAAGCAATGGAAAAGCTTACTGTGTGGGACCATTTCGACAGAAAAATACAGCAGTAGCACAAGCTCTGACTGATGGAAAGCAAATGAAAGGCGCTTCCAGAGGCTGGCCGCTCTAGCGAGGCGTTATCTCTTCCCGGGACATCAGTGCCATCTGAAGCCTTGTTTAAGGCTTTTAATAGTGTGGTTTTGGTCAAGTTTACTAAAGTAAACATTGTCGCGTATGTTTTTCTCACTGCTGTTTCCTGATGGTTTATAGAAAAAATACCCCGAGTCGTCCTCTGTCGTTTAGAAGAAAAACAAAACGGAGAGCGCAGGGGGCGCGCGCACGCTGTCAGCCGAGGCTCGCGCTGCGGAGACAGAAGGATTGAGAGGGTGTTTTCTGCCGCGGGTTTAACTGTCAACAGGCTGCCCTCCAGACTAACCCACATCACTTAGACATGTTACTTAAAAAACAAACAAACAAACAAACAAAAAACATATAAGGTGTAGATTGAGGTAGCCTAGGCCTTCTATTTTTATTTGAAAAAAAAAAAAAAAAAAAACGATTCCGGTTCTGTATTTTCGTTTTGTCATCTTAATTTGGTAATTATTTAAGTGAAAAATATTTAGTGTAGGCCTATGTATTTTATTCTTTTTATTTATATTTTATCTGATCTATATGCGGCTGTTTGCACGGTAAAATAAAATAAATTTTGGCTGCTGTCTGTAGATTCCTTCATGCACAACTCGTATTCTCTTGGATGTTTCATACGCAGATGTTTTAACAGCGGCTGTTGTTTAGGGTCCTTGTCACCACGAGACAAATTGGGATTGCAAATGGAACATGTAGCTCGACTTGAATCGCCTTCTTTTGACTTAAAGTAGTTACTGCCACGTTTTCTGTTCATGAGTTCCATTTTCACTTTCAACGGCGGCATCATTACGTTCGACCAGTGGGGCGCGCATAGTGCAAGCCTAGGGTTCGGGTTCGGTGGAAAAAAATTCTGAGGTTCGGCAGAAACCGAACCCCGTCAAAAAGCCCAATATTCGGCCGAATCCGAACCCGAATCCTGGATTCGGTGCATCCCTAGTTAGAATGCTGTGTTAAATAATGCCTTGGCTCTGAACCACACGGAGCTCAAAACCACACACCTGATGCTGTTTGTCTTTTAATTAGAAAAAGGTTAGTGGCTCAGATTGCAGCAATATGTGAAACACCTTACCCTACATTGAAATTAAAGTGTTAATTGATAGTAGTTTGACAAGCATTTTTAAATCCTATTGACTTAATTATTGAATGAAAAATTCTGCATTAAACTTGCTGTGAATGTTTGTCATTTAGGGGCATCAGACTTGGTGTAGTGTGATTCACAAACAAATGATTCTTATGAGATGGTTCTTTTCAGTGAATTAGTAACATCTGGCACAACCAATGTAGTCTGATTCATTAACAAAGGATTCTTATGACCTTGTTCTTTTTATTGAATCACTATTATCCGGCACCAACTGTGTTATCTGATTCATAAACAAATTACTCTTATCAGCAGGTTATTTTCAATGAACCAGTAACACCCAGCACCACTAGTGTAGTCTGATTCCTGGACAAATCAGTTGGATCTTAAAGGGTACATAACACACACAGTTTCTACCTCATGTCTCATGTTAATCTGCATCCACTGTTTCCTTAACACTGGGTTATTTGGGAAGCTGAACAAGGTTATCTTTCCCTCACAACCAAAAACAACCTTCTTTAGTGACATTGTTGATTTTGTGGTCTAAAAACAAAATTACAGCACTGCCGACAGCTTCTGTAACCCCGAACGAAGCTCGTTGATGGGCGTGCTCTTGCTCTCTCTCTGGTTGACGTGCGCACGCGCTCATCCGGGAGAAGTGCCCATACAAGGAATTCCTCACTTTATGGAGTCATAAAGGGCCATACTCGAAGGAGTGTATTTGAGTGAACTACTGTCATATATTCAACTCGTTTTTTTTTATTTTGGCCATGTTTATCATGAGAATCAAACTCTTTAACAGTGTAAATAAGTCAGAATTTTAATGTATAGTTCAAAAGTTAGGTTACCAGTTTGAATCCGTCTTTCACTGGACTGAATCTATAAGAGCGTTTTCTGAATCTACATCTTAACTGAACTGAAAGAAATCATTAGTTTCAGTGATGACATTGTCTACTGAAATTATGATTGTTTTGATTGTGCATGTTATATCATTTAAAGTTGTGTCATGAACTGGCTTTTTACAGGTTTTTTTATACTGTTGTCTGAGGTCAACTTATGACGTTCGCGTGGTTTTTACATTCAAAAACATCATAATGAATAAGTAATAGGCTATTTTCTACCCTGGTTTTGAGGCTCTCTCCTAAAACGTTCAGTTTTTATGGGCGTGCCGCACTGGAGACTTGGAAGTAAACGCCCACGGCTAGGATTGGATAAGATTTGCATATTTAATGAGCTTCGGCTCCCCTGTCAGTACATGTGGGAATTGTTTTGAAAGCTTGTGGGAAAACGGCAACCGGAATGAATCGCCCACAGGGCTTGCAAAATATCTTTATCAAACAAACACGATGCATCTCTCATCCACCCACGATTAATTTGAATATTATTATTTTTTATTACTTGGCCAGCCCGATCGGTGGATATAACCGCGAACCGTACACACACGCACGAGCCAAGCCTCACTGCAGAGTCAGACAAGTCACTTCCGCTATTGTATTTTTTCCCTCAAATATTAAGTCGAGAGTGAACAACGCACATCAAGAAAGGAATGTTATTTTCACTTTTTAAGATAACCCGTCGGCAGGCCGGGCTTGCGTTTTGGTAGCCCGTCTGGAAAACACATAGCCCCGGGATGTTGGGCTTTGTGAGCCCTGGCCCATAAATGTCAGAGTCTGATCCCGAATCGTAATGAACCAACAAAACCACAAATAAAGGATTATCCAGCCTGTGACAGCGTGCTAAGGTATGTTCAGTTAGACACATACACATAATCAATATCAAAAGATCTGTGTAACGATGCAATACTATCACATATAAAAAACATTTTTTACTTGCATTAGTGTGTTGCTTCATTCATTCATGTAATCTCATCCTGTCTGCAAATCCAGTCTCTTGTTTACAAACGAATTCATGGTGAAATGAAGGAACAGACACGCAATGTCTTCCCCACGTGAGCTGGATATTCATTAAAAATAAAGTTCATCCATCCATTCATAATATTGGAATCCAAATTAAGCTTATGCGGTATGTTTATTGCTTAGAAGTTCAATCCGGTTTATCTCTTTGTAGGCCTATATCATGTCAGACACGAGTTGGTGGGCGGGGCTACAGAATCAGGCGTTGTTCTTCTGTTAAGGCAGTGTTTCACCACACGATGACGTCAAGGTGTGGCATATTCTGAGATCAATCGTTTGCTGGGCCTGGTGTCAATAAAAGCTTTTCTTTGACTAACAAGAAAGTTTTCATCTCTGAAACTTACAGGATATTATTGTATTACCATGACTTTTCATATATCAAAAGCTCAAGGGAAAACTGATTTCTCAGTTCATGACCCCTTTAACATATTTTTTTAGAATTTTAATCAGTTCAGGATGTTGCATGCTGTGTAGAAATGCAGCACAACCAAAACCATTTTCTTTTATTTGGAAAAGATAAACTGCATTATATGCCCCTCCTCCCTTTTTAATGTCATTTTAATATTTGTATATGTTCATTCCAGACTGTATCTCTCCTTCTAGTGCCATAAACTACCTAAACTTTCACTTTTGCATTCAAAAAAGAATTTGAGACATTTCTAATATTAAGTCTATCCTTTTTTTCCTGTGTTACTGCAAGTTGACATCTTTGTATCTTTTTCTTCCCATGAACAGTTGCTACAGAAGATGGCTTTGGTTATAGCTGCCTGCATAAATGTCCGTACGGAGGTATTGTAGATATTGCCAAACTACTGTTAACACCTGCAGCTTATTACGCCAATGAAGTTCCAGCACCGCTCACCTCCAGACGTGCTGTGAAATCACAGGGCCTCCTGATATTAACACTCAGATCTGTCCCTCTTCAACAATATAATCACAGCTGTAATGCCAAGCCCAGTTTCACCGCTGTTATTGTCCTGCTCTCAATGACACTGTCTCATGTGTCCGTTACTGTAGATGTTGTCTTTCTTAGATCTTTGAGTTTCCTAGTCTCAGTCTGAAGTTACAACAATACTGGATAGAGAAGTTTGTTGAAAAGACAAACCACACTATTGCAGGTGACAATAAAGCCTCTCCATGTGAAACTGCCAAATCGGAAGGGATGGTCCACCCCATTCCTGTAGGCATGGGATCTTCCTATGGAAGAAAGGTTATGTTGGACATATTCCATGTCACTGATTTGAAATATTAACACACTAATTCCTCGCCAACTTTGAAATATACTTATTTTCTATTAAGGTCATGCCAAAACCCTTTGGGTATAAAGGTAGTGCAAGTGACGGTGTGACTTGCACTAAGCTGGATGATGTTACAGAAGATATACGTCAGAACAAAAACAATGACAGATTGACCTAACTCAACAGTAGAGTTTGGTCAGAATCATCATCGCCTTTCAACTTAACATTACAGGGTGGAATATATTACAAAAACATTCATATTGTTTTCCCAACATGTGTGTCCTAAATGGTAATTATTGAAAGAACACTTAAAATGTAAAATAAAAGCTAATTCAAAATATGAATTATAAATACTATAGTATATTAATATAAAAAAAATGTATACTATTATTAATAATAGTATAGTATGTATTAATATTTTCAATAAGCTTTTATTTTATATTTTAAGGTTTCATTTTAGTTTAAGTAATTTTTTCTTTTTTATTAGTTTTGTTTTAATGATTTCTACATAGTGTCATTTTTGTATTTCAGTTTTAGCATGTAGCATAGAGGTGGAGCGAGGGGACAATAATATTTTTTGTATTATCTTTTCAAGGTTTTTCTCCTGTCAGTGTTAGCTTTTTTTTTTCTCTAGCAATATTATGATTTTCTTGTCACTAGCACACAGTGTCCTAACCAGTTGCAAGGGGATAGTAATTTGTCTGTCACCACTAAAAGCAAACACTGCACAATAACAATCTCCTGTTGAGGCTGATTAGGACACAATGCCGTGGTTTCTAATTTATTTTAACTGTATTGAATTGACATAACCTCTTTTTTTAGTCATCAAATCATCCTAGAATTAAGTCTTTTTTATCCTCCGTTGCATTGCAGCAATGGAAATGGATTTGGAGATATCGTATCGGTCTAAGACTAATTAGACCGTCGCATTAGGTTTCATTTGAAGGATTGTGACCCCTTTCAAAATCTCAGCTAGAAAGTTGAACGCGCAGTCACCCAGATAATGTAAAAGCTAGTTTTACACTCCTCCACAAGAGTCTGCAGCTCCTTAAAATGAGAGCCAGACTTAAAAAGGGTCATTCTGAATCATACAGCTGGGCTTTTGCCATAAACATCTAAAGTACTTGATTTAGACTTTACTTAGAAGTATGTACAAATGCCTGGAAATGTAGTATTTTAGATTATCTTGAAAAAATATTGTATATAATGAGGATATTATTATTTAGACTAAATATGAAAGGCATTTGCTAAATGCATAATCTACTTAAAATATTTCCAAAATATTCTACATAATGCAGCTTTGGTTTAAAATGAATTGCCATCTTGCTGTCCTCTTGAATGGTGGACTTGCTGTTTGACTCGCTGCATCCCCAGAGAGGAGGGGGTGAAGTTGAGCTGCAGAAGCCATTAACTAGCAGACGTTAGATCATAAAAACCACAACAGGCCTGAGTATTTTAACGATACTTGGAAAAGAGTCAACAGTTTCTAGCGTCTAACAAGGTCATTTTGCCCGTTCAGATTGGCCGGCTGCCTCTCCGCTCTCATGCGAGCATCCATGCGGTGCAAAAGCTTTGTGAACCGTAAATACTGGACAGGGCGTCAATCTCTTTTCCAATCTCTCCTTCAGGCTATGACTTCGCTGCGGTGTTGGAGTGGTTCGCCGAGCGCGTGGACCGCATCATCCTGCTGTTCGACGCCCACAAGCTGGACATCTCGGACGAGTTCTCGGAGGTCATCAAGGCCCTCAAGAACCACGAGGACAAGATCCGTGTGGTGCTCAACAAGGCCGACCAGATCGAGACGCAGCAGTTGATGCGCGTCTACGGCGCCCTCATGTGGTCGCTGGGGAAGATTGTCAACACACCTGAGGTGATTCGTGTCTACATAGGCTCCTTTTGGTCGCATCCATTGCTGATTCCAGACAATCGCAAGCTGTTTGAGGCGGAAGAGCAAGACCTGTTCAAGGATATCCAATCGCTGCCCCGCAATGCCGCTCTTCGCAAACTCAACGATCTGATCAAGAGAGCTCGTCTTGCTAAGGTAAACTTCTTTTACTTGAATCGATAAAGTTTGTCATGTAATCCAGCAAAGAAATAACCCACCTGAGGTTTTATCTAAGCCAGACACTGAATTTTGCATTTAAACATTGATAAAGCATTATGACCATTAGTATTTTCTGGAAATTACTTTATAAAGCCATTTACTCATCCGCACCCCAAATCCATTAGCGGTTATTTTTCTTTGGAGCTCAAAGAATACATTTGAGGAATCTATTTATGCAGCTATTTTTCATACAGTAGTTTCAATAGTGACCATGGCTATGAAAAAACTGCACAGCGCTATGAACTCTTCTTGTATATGGGAAGATTCTCCTTTTGTGTTCAGAAAAAATTTGGAACGTTAGACAATAATGTCAGAATGTTGATTTTTGGGTGAACTAATCCTTTAAGTTCCAAAGTCGTGAGTTCTGAACCAAACCACCACTGAAACCAAAAGCTGGATATGGTTAACAAACTGCTCAAAGTTTGGCAAGGAAATGTTGTCTGAACAAAAACAAGAGTCAGCGCTTATGCTTTTATATGCTGATGTTCAAAGGGAAAATATTTGGGGTGTGTGATTCAGAATAAAAGGTCTGTTTCTCCATTTATTCAGTTGACATGGTGCTGCTCCAACATGTTTTTGATGTGGTCCAGCATATAGCTCTAGTGTAAAAGTAATAGCAGTTGTATACATGCACTTTGTGTTTACGGGCATTTTGTCTGTCTGATCTTGTAGACTTTGCACAGTAATGAGGCCATTTTCCAAACTGTACAGTCTGCTGATGTGGCTTCTCGATGTTTGGCTACATTTTTGAACAAGACTGAACTCAAAAATCAGCTACATCTGAAAAAACGAGACCAGAAAATGCAAAGAAAGTCCTTGACTTTGACTCAGGGGTCATTGATTAGTTGGGGATTGTTAGATGTGCTGAAAGATACTGAGGGATCATGAGTCAAAATGTCATTCCCCACAAAGACATGATTATAAATGCCCTTGAGTGATTTAACAGTCGCCCTTGCTTTAATTACAAATGATAACATAGCACATTCATTTAAAGTAAGTTCACTCAAAAATGACAATACCGTAATCATTTACTCATCGTGACTTTCTCTTCAAAAGGAACTTTTATAGACTTATGTTTTTATAATGTTTTTTCTGCTGCTGTAATGGCCAAATTCCACACTAAAACAGTTTTTAGCAGTTTTTGCAGCTTGGGTAGTCAAACATAAAGCTGTCATTTAAAAGGAAACTGAAACTCTTATGACGGTCCAATTTACGTCTGAAATCCTTTATTATCCCCATCAGTACAAATGTTGCTCAGAACACAAGGGCTGGGCCAACGAGACCAGCTCTGGTAGAGGAAATGTTGGAGACTGTCAGTACTAGTCACTTATCAAACTCAATTTAGATCTCCAGGTCCAGCCGGATGCATTAAAAAATGCATTTAAGTTCTCTCCCTGTCCCTCACCCTGATCATACAGATGTGCTTCCCCTCCTGTCATCATTTATACAGTCACCTTCCTTCCACACAGGGGCCAGACGCCTCTCTTCCGCACCTGACGATTTATTTAGTAGCTTGTGTATTCTTGCTACTATTCCACTTCATAAAGAATGTTTTAACTAAATACAGTTATGTTTGGGCTAAATACAGTGGGCAAACATACAGCTACATATTTTTTTTATATATACAGTCAAACCAAAAATTATTCAGACACCAGATATCATTTTTTTTACTAGTGGGTGCAGGACACTATAGTTCATTTATGCAAGTGAGGATAGCAAAATAAAGTAAACTGTGACATATTATACCCAAAAACTCTTTATGCAGTGGACTACCGGTAAAATTGATGATCATTTGGGACCAAAATCACTTTGATTTGACCATGTTTTGCTTAAGTGTTTTTTCTTTAATTGCTAATGCGACCTTTCACACCACAGACTGAACAAAATGAAGCATTGCTTGGTAATTGGTTGACCTAAACTGGTATTATCTAATTGTGTACTTAAATTTGACAGCTGATTGGTTGATTGTAATCCATTACATACCTTTTTATCAAAAATTTCTGACATTATCAAGATGAATTTGTTCTGACACAGGCCCCGTCCACACAAAGCCAGAGCTTTCCCTATCCAATCTTTTTTTTTCCTCGTTTCAAGAAATCTCTGCGTACACCCGAGAGCAATGAAAATGACTCAAAAGGATGGTAGTATACATGCCAGGCCAGTATGTGGCGCTGTAATTCTGCCACAGAAATAAACTAAAAACGAAGATGAAGAAGAATTGTGGCTAGAAGGGGTAGAGCAACAGTCGGAGGTGAGGCAAAATCTCACAATAAAATAATAATAAATAAACGTGCTACTTAACAGATGTGTTTTTTTAATGCCTGCACCCTAAATGTCACAATATACAAATACAGTAATTAAATTACTCAATATTGATGTGCGCATGCCAGAGATGGGCACTCGAGTTAGTGACTCGGACTCGTCGCATTTTATGAGACTTCAGACTTGACTCGGGCCTTGACCTGAAATGACTTCAGACTTGACTCGACTCGACAAAAAAGACTCATGAAATTTTAAAAACTACTCAAGTTAATCCTTTAATCCTAATCTATCCTAAATGGGGAAAAAAATCTTTATTTGAATGTTATAATATCTGCTTCACATGTATGTGACGTGATGACCCTTGTTATATAATTTCATTACGGATATCCGTGTATTGCGTGCGTCATAAGAGTCCCATGATGAAACATGACAGGATCCATCATATGGATTTATTACCGTGTCAGATCGGCTAGATGGAAAGAATGTGTGGAAAACAATTCAAGACGCAGGAACGTCCTTTTATTAGACATCGCGTCCACAGAGGTTATTGACATTAACTCACACAGCTGACGGTGTGTTAGCTGTTTTACTGTGGTGTAGCTGGGTGGCTCTTTTGGATTGTCAGCCTGTTAAAACATTAAGAAAATCTAACCTTTAAACCTAGCACTACGTTTTACTTTTATCAATCTTTTCGATAGCTTTTCTCTCTATTAATGTAGACACGAGAGAGAGATAGAAAGATGTTAATCCATTGATTGCTTAAAGCGCATATTTTAATGTATCGCAATCAGCATGCGTACAGTTTTCTATTGACTAGAAACGTTCGGTTTGATTATTTTCTGATAATGTCTGTCGTCAATAACAACACTGTGTAAAAAACGTGACTGGCGCCATCTTGTGTCCACTCAGCGACTGTATTGAAATAACTACTTGTCTTGTTGCTAGGACAATCGTTTTTTTATTTTGCATTATAATGGATTATAAAGTAAGGCTGGATGTATCCCTTACATCTTAGGACTTATTACAAACAAAACAGGTGATGGAAAGGTCATATTTTGTCTATTACAAAAAATATATATATCATATTCAAAAATCCTTTTTTTTTTTAAGACATAAAATGACTTGAGACTCGACTCTTCGAAAAAAGACGGCAGACTTGACTCGGACTCCAGATGAAAGACTTGTGAACATCTCTGGCGCATGCCCAGTGTCCGTAGTTGTATCCCTTTCGAGTCTTTCCCGCGCGGGACGTGGTTTCACAAAATATACGGATTGGCTGTACACACGAAAACGCAAGTGTGTTGTTTTGAGATTTATCCACTCTGGGACCCGTTTTATGCTTCCAAAACGCCGGATCCGTGTGGACGAAACGCTGATACGGTACAAAATTCGAACGTATACAGTTAAAGGGGTACTTCAGCGCTGGGAAGATGAATGTATATTTAAACTGGGTCGTTTATGTAGTAGAAATGTGAAATTATTTTTGAATGACTGAGAAAAGACATGTATTTGTCTCATGTGGATGAAAGCCAACAACTCCCAGATTCCACTTGCTTCGCTGCCCTACGAGGCCACTCCCAAAGCCACGGCTACTGGTTATCACATTCCCACCATTACACCGCCCCCACCGCTGTTTTGATTTTCATAGTAATAAAATAATTTCGTTCAGTTAGAGAACAGACACTACAATTAAAATCTGAACGTGTCTTTTCAATAAAGTGTGAGTGAGCCGAACGAAAGTCACGGCACAGACGCAGCAGGAGTCAGAGTTCATTCATCACGAGAGCGAAGAGCTGAGGTAAGCGCGGCTGTCAGTCACGACGCATGTCCAGTCTGGCCCGTTATTAGATCATGCCTATGGAAGCTTAACTTTCATAGGAATTCATTGAAAAGTTGAAACACTCACTTTGCTCCGCACCGCTCCGTTATGAAAGCCCGAGCCGAGCGGCAGCGGCCGTTTGCATTTACATTCTGTTAGTGAGATCCCACCCCTATGGGCGGGTTTAAAACATGGTGAACTAGCTCCTTCTACAGTCTGTAGTCTCTAGCCTGACGATAAAATGACGATATTTGCATCATCTGAGGATTTTTTCCAGAAATAAAATGCATAATTGTCTCGTCTCAGGGTGACATGAGGGGGGAAAGTACCATAATTCGAATATACTACCGGGTTTCTACTGGTACAAAGCTTAATGCTAAACTGCTGAAGTAACCCTTTAAACGCGTCTCCGTGTGGACGGGGCCACAGTTTAACTTTTTCTTGTCATATTTTATTACCCTTTTCTAAACTATAGCAAATAAACTGAGATAATGTGAGAAAATGTTGAAGGTGTCTGAAAAGGCTATACAATCTAATGAAGCCAGTTAAAAATATGTTCAGGTAATTTCTCAGACCAAAATCAAGGAGAAATTTAAGCCTGCTTTAGTAATATTTGGATTGACCATTCACAGTCATTTTGAATTTGAGGTTGATTTAGCTGTATTTTTAAGGGCTGTTTTTGTTACTATAAAAGATAAAGGAAAATGTATTTGTTTTAATATTAAGAATTTTCCATGATAGTTAACCACATTCCACATACAAAAATAATTACAGAATGTCATCATGAATCATGTATTCCAGAGAACAATTATTATTGTGTAAAAATGTTAATTACATTGAAAATGTCTCAATAATAATAATAAAAAAAAACTGGTTTCAGTTTCCTAATGTTATTTATTTATGAAATAAGGTTTTTTTGAGTGACTCAAATGTTTCAGTCAGTTATATTTTATGCTTTTTATTAGTGTGAAATAGAAACCAGACATGCTCTTTGTAACTGTAGTCTACTGATCCTTGCTTTATAAACTTACTAAGAGCTTTGTTTTGTGCTTTCACAGGTCCATGCATACATCATTAGCTCCTTAAAGAAAGAAATGCCCACAGTCTTTGGGAAGGACAACAAAAAGAAGGAGCTGATTAACAGCTTGGGTGAGATCTACAGCCGCATTGAGAGGGAACACCAGATTTCCCCGGGAGACTTCCCTAATCTTAAAAAAATGCAGGTAATGTAAATTTAAACAACAGCGACTGATTCAAGAATGCTTCACTGAGACTTTTAAAAAGGTCTTTCTCTAGAGTCACATTGAAAGCATTACTTTTTCCACATTATTTCATTAAATCCATGTGACTTTTTTAATAAACAAAAATCAATTGAGTAAGAATGCTGTTTATATAATTGTTTCTTTTATAAAACAGTTCTACAAACAAATGAATATTGAGTAATTTGGCCAGTTAGTTTGTATGTTTCTCTCTGCCAACACAAAACTATTTCCAAAAGACGCCAAAACATTAAGATTTTCATATTGCCAAGTAGGAACAGCCTGTCTGGAACAGAGTATGTGAGGGGAGTGGAGCTGTTTTACCCTAGAAATATCAACAGATGTTGACAGGATCTTTTGTTGCACCCTACAAGTGCTTTTTTTTCTTTCTTGCTTTTTTCCCCGCTGAATAGGAGCAGCTTCAGGCACATGATCTGAACAAGTTCCAGCCTCTGAAAATGAAACTTTTGGACAACGTGGATGACATGCTGGCCCACGACATCGCCCAGCTTATGGTTCTGGTGCGCCAGGAGGAGACGCAGCGGCCCAATCAGATGGTGAAGGGCGGCGCCTTCGAGGGCACCATGAACGGGCCGTTTGGACACGGATATGGCGAGGGAGCTGGCGAGGGCATTGATGAAGTCGAATGGGTGGTGGCACGTGACAAACCCATGTATGATGAAATCTTCTACACTCTCTCACCCGTCAATGGCAAAGTGACTGGGGCCAATGCCAAGAGGGAGATGGTGAAGTCCAAGCTGCCAAACACTGTGCTGGGTAAGATCTGGAAGCTGGCTGACATTGATAAAGATGGGATGCTCGATGATGAGGAGTTTGCCTTGGCCAACCACCTGATCAAGGTCAAACTAGAAGGTCACGAGCTTCCAAGCGAACTGCCTTCTCATCTTGTGCCGCCCTCCAAGAGAAAAGTTACTGAATAAGATTGACGCGGCTTGGAATCGGGATGGATTTTGGAAAAGCGAATAGTGTCATTTAGGTTGCAGTGGAATTGTTGATGGCTGGACAACCATTATTATAGAAAAAACTGTGACTTCTTTGAAATGTGTGGCTTATGCTTCACTAGCAAGAATGGATTTGAAAATGATCCAGCTTTTTGACTATTTTGACCTGTGTATGTTTTTTTGTTTGTTCAGTTTTTTATGATCAAGTCGTACTGTCTGCAGTGTTTAAAATCGTTTTATGTGTGCTTTCAGATTTTACAGTCATATTTTTTATGCCATGATTTCAATTTCATCTGTTCAGCTATCATGACTCTAACACTGTGTCCTAACCAGACGTGTTGCGACAAAATATATGTAAAACAGCACACTTTGTCAATCGCTTGGTTGCATTTCTGCGACGTAGTGTTTGCTAGCTTCGCCCACAGTGAAATCTCATTGGTCCCACTTCACGTAACCACACTAAACATCAATATCTTCTGATGGGTTGTCATTGTGTCATGTTGCATAGCTGTTTCACGTACAGACAAATTAGCTACTTGTTGCGTTGCACCTGGTTAGGACGTGCTAAAATGCTTTATCAATATATTTCACTTTCACGTTCAATTTACACTACTGTTCAAAGGTTTGGGGTCAATATGTTTATGAAAGTAGCTTATGTTCACCAAAAATATAGTATAAAAAACTAGCCTGACAAGCCAGACCCACATCAAGATGTTGTGTCTGGGAACACACCATTAGCAGGGTTCAATCCGAGGGGCGGGATAAACGGTTGTCTTTCAAATTCCCTCTGCGCGCAATAGGATATCGCTACAACCAACCAGAGCAACGAAAAAGGCGAAGCGGAGCTAGTTGATAGATTAAACTTTCGCCGTATTCAGACGGTAAAACTCTGAACACATCTTCCTTTCTTAAGAATGATTTCAGTGCCGTTCTTTTCTCAAAGAAAAGCTTTACTCCAAGTCTTCCAGAGTCACGGCCAAAGCCGATTCGAAAGACCGCTGTTCGCCAGCTTTCAAGTAGCACGTGGAATCGCAGCAACTCTGCCGTCATTATGTTACGCCCGCCCACCGACTCTATACACGATGTGATTGGCCTGACTAGAGTTTGGTTTTTCCAGCTCGCAAGCCAACGGAGAGTTGCTTTACTACCCTGGCTGCAAATTAGATTTGCTGCCGCTAGGGTGCGTCTAGATTTCTAGGCTAATAAAAACATAATATTGTGAAATATTATTACAGTTTAAAATAACTATCAGCATCATTACTCCAGTCTTCTGTGACACATGATCCTTCAAAAAATCATTCTGATGTTGAAAACAGTTGCGCTGCTTAATATTTTTGGGAAAAGTGAGATACATATTTCAGGATTATTAAAAAAATAATTCAGAAGAACCGCATTTATTTAAAATCAAAGCCTTTTGTGTGTGACATTATAAATGTCTTTACGGTCACCTTTTTTTAAAATCAATTTAATGTATCCTTGCCGAATAAAAATAATAAAACACATCTTACTGACCCCAAACTTTTGAAAGTGGTGTATATCAGACTGATCTGTGTCTCAGGTGGGGTGTGAGACATCAATTACTGCAGAAAAACGTGAACTTTATTCTGAATCTTTGTATCAGCTGTTGTTTTACGTGCGCAACTGGTAAAATCGAATGAGTAAATCAAAATTCCTTTTATAACTAGGTGTAATTGTTATTCTCTTCATGTTAAGGCGGCATCTTAATGAATGCGAGTCCTTTCTAGCCTGACCAAGAGACTGTTAAAACTGTATAGCCGTCATGTCGGAAGACTCAATGTTTAGTGTTTTGATGGACCCGTAGAGCTAGCATCCTTGTCAATAGTATACTGTGTTAATGCCTAACATATCTAAACTAACTTGGGTTATCGGAGTGTTTATATAATTCCGGTCTGATATCCAAAGAAAAAAAAAATAGAATGACGCTGCAAAAAAGCTGTTACACTTTATTCAAATGATGTGAACTTCTCTTTCTGAGCGTTTCTACTCTCTCATTGAAAGAGCAGCGGCTTTGGATCTAATATGTATTGAGTACTATTACTTTATTATATCAGCATTTAATTAACTCTTTACCTCTCTATCCACCCCTTGAAAAGCAGTTATCTAGAGCTGTAACATCTTCTCCCACAGATTTTTTGAATTTGAAGGTGAATTGATAAGGTTTTATGCACTGAACTAAATGGTCTTCAAAGGGATAGTTCACCCAGAAAATGACAATGCTGTCATTATTTACTCAACCTTGTGCATTTTCAAACCTGTATGATTTAAATACTGTGGTTGACAACAAAAGGAGATGTTTCGCAGAATAGTCACACTGCTTTGTTTCTATACAAGCTCAAAAAAGCCCCATAAAGTGTCATAAAAGTAGTTTGATACAGCTTATACACTGTCGTCTTAACTCAAATTGTGATTATTTGCTGAAAATTGTCATATTATTTACATATTGTAATTTGGCATGTCATGATTGGTTATGAGACACACTGACATTTGGCATCACAGACATTAAAAGGGATGGTCCTCCCAAAAAACGAATTTACTCACCTCATGTCAATTCAAACCTGCACGACTTACTCTCTTTTGTGGAACATAGAAGAAGATATTTTGAAGAATGTCAGTAAATAAACATTTCTGGTTCCCATTGACTTCAATTGTATATAGACAAAAATACAAGGCACACTTTTGTGTTCAGGAGAAGAAAGAAATGCACACAGGTTTGGATGACATGAGAGTGAGTAAATGATGACACAATTTTAGTTTTTTTAGGTGAATCGTACACATTTTTATGGACATGATTAAATAATGATAGGATCTTTTACTTTGTGTACTGTTCCTTTAAATCTGATCTGCTTTGATTTGACTGGCCAGTTGCTTATGTGAAATATCTCCACTGATCCAAACTAAACCGCCAAGCCTGTTTAGTTTGATGAATTAAACCTAAAATCTGCCTCGGTGCCTTGACACACCCGCCTCAATCAGATTTGTGACACTAGAGATGTATAAAACACATTGTCGTATTCTACAATACCATTACATGCTAATAAAATTAACTGAAATTCTTCAAAGACTCTCATTAACGCTCCATTTACAGTTTGATGTGAGTATCAAATGAAAAAATTCCAGAAGTTTTGCACATCAGATTTTTTTTGGGCCATAATGTAGGGTTATGTATTTGTGTGTTTGACCAAGTATGTACATGTATATGGGTGCAATATGGTTTGCAAATGTATTGTGAAGTAGTTTGTATACGTGTGCTTGTGTGAAGCACAGATGCTCTGTTGCTCATTGTGTTTTAACCAGTGCGGACAAACTATGTGAGGCACTACTGTTCAGGGAGGTGGACATTATTCAACTAAATAAAGATCAAACTCATTTAAAGGTCTTTTGTGTGCAGGTTTCTTGTTTGAGTCTTGTTACATGTCAACATAACTTATTCCCGAGTAAAACAACAACTCTTTACTTCCTTGTCTGATTCATATGGTGGGAATGAACGTATTTTTAGCATCTGGCTTCATGGTTGGTGATATTTTAAGTGCCCCTATAGTGAGACAGAATCGATTTTATTTTAGGAGGCAATATCTTTGCAGACCTTGTACCTTCACAAACAGCTGTATTAGTCAAGTCGCCTTTATTTATATAGCGCTTTTTACAATAGCGATCGTTTCAAAGCAGCGTAAACAGGAAAATAATGCAACAGAATTTGATTCGGCTGTACAGCCGCTCTGGAGAAAATGGTGATGTTATCCAGCTCATTTCAATTATCATATAGTGACAATGCGGGCAGATCGGTAGTTTAGTTGAACATTTTGAATATTTAGTTGAAAATGTAGTGTCCCCAACTGAGCAAGCCAAGCCAAAGGCGACAGTGGCAAGGAACCAAAACTCCATCAGGTGGCAAAATGGAGAAAAATAAACATGTGAGGCAATAATTAGATAGAAAAATTTGAAAGACCGGAGTCATCACACCGGAGACGGGTTTATTAAGGATGTCGTGTCGATGAGGCAATTATTAGGTAGGAATATTCGAAAGATCGGAGTCATCACGCCAGAGATGGGTTTATTGATGATGTCGTGTCGATGAGGCAATTATTAGGTAGGAATATTCGAAAGATCGGAGTCATCACGCCAGAGATGGGTTTATTGAGGATGTCGTGTCGATGAGGCAATTATTAGGTAGGAATATTCGAAAGATCGGAGTCATCACGCCAGAGATGGGTTTATTGATGATGTCATGTCGATGAGGCAATTATTAGGTAGGAATATTCGAAAGATCGGAGTCATCACGCCAGAGATGGGTTTATTGATGATGTCATGTCGATGAGGCAATTATTAGGTAGGAATATTCGAAAGATCGGAGTCATCACGCCAGAGATGGGTTTATTGATGATGTCGTGTCGATGAGGCAATTATTAGGTAGGAATATTCGAAAGATCGGAGTCATCACGCCAGAGACGGGTTTATTGATGATGTCGTGTCGATGAGGCAATTATTAGGTAGGAATATTCAAAAGATCGGAGTCATCACGCCAGAGATGGGTTTATTGATGATGTCATGTCGATGAGGCAATTATTAGGTAGGAATATTCTAAAGATCGGAGTCATCACGCCAGAGACAGGTTTATTGCTGATGTCGTGTCGATGAGGCAATTATTAGGTAGGAATATTCAAAAGATCGGAGTCATCACGCCAGAGACGGGTTTATTGATGATGTCGTGTCGATGAGGCAATTATTAGGTAGGAATATTCAAAAGATCGGAGTCATCACGCCAGAGACGGGTTTATTGATGATGTCGTGTCGATGAGGCAATTATTAGGTAGGAATATTCAAAAGATCGGAGTCATCACGCCAGAGACGGGTTTATTGATGATGTCGTGTCGATGAGGCAATTATTAGGTAGGAATATTCAAAAGATCGGAGTCATCACGCCAGAGACGGGTTTATTGATGATGTCGTGTCGATGAGGCAATTATTAGGTAGGAATATTCAAAAGATCGGAGTCATCACGCCAGAGACGGGTTTATTGATGATGTCATGTCGATGAGGCAATTATTAGGTAGGAATATTCAAAAGATCGGAGTCATCACGCCAGAGATGGGTTTATTGATGATGTCATGTCGATGAGGCAATTATTAGGTAGGAATATTCGAAAGATCGGAGTCATCACGCCAGAGACGGGTTTATTGCTGATGTCATGTCGATGAGGCAATTATTAGGTAGGAATATTCAAAAGATCGGAGTCATCACGCCAGAGACGGGTTTATTGCTGATGTCGTGTCGATGAGGCAATTATTAGGTAGGAATATTCGAAAGATCGGAGTCATCACGCCAGAGACGGGTTTATTGCTGATGTCGTGTCGATGAGGCAATTATTAGGTAGGAATATTCGAAAGATCGGAGTCATCACGCCAGAGATGGGTTTATTGATGATGTCATGTCGATGAGGCAATTATTAGGTAGGAATATTCGAAAGATCGGAGTCATCACGCCAGAGATGGGTTTATTGATGATGTCGTGTCGATGAGGCAATTATTAGGTAGGAATATTCGAAAGATCGGAGTCATCACGCCAGAGACAGGTTTATTGCTGATGTCGTGTCGATGAGGCAATTATTAGGTAGGAATATTCAAAAGATCGGAGTCATCACGCCAGAGACGGGTTTATTGATGATGTCATGTCGATGAGGCAATTATTAGGTAGGAATATTCAAAAGATCGGAGTCATCACGCCAGAGATGGGTTTATTGATGATGTCATGTCGATGAGGCAATTATTAGGTAGGAATATTCTAAAGATCGGAGTCATCACGCCAGAGACAGGTTTATTGCTGATGTCGTGTCGATGAGGCAATTATTAGGTAGGAATATTCAAAAGATCGGAGTCATCACGCCAGAGACGGGTTTATTGATGATGTCGTGTCGATGAGGCAATTATTAGGTAGGAATATTCAAAAGATCGGAGTCATCACGCCAGAGACGGGTTTATTGATGATGTCGTGTCGATGAGGCAATTATTAGGTAGGAATATTCAAAAGATCGGAGTCATCACGCCAGAGACGGGTTTATTGATGATGTCGTGTCGATGAGGCAATTATTAGGTAGGAATATTCAAAAGATCGGAGTCATCACGCCAGAGACGGGTTTATTGATGATGTCATGTCGATGAGGCAATTATTAGGTAGGAATATTCAAAAGATCGGAGTCATCACGCCAGAGACGGGTTTATTGATGATGTCGTGTCGATGAGGCAATTATTAGGTAGGAATATTCAAAAGATCGGAGTCATCACGCCAGAGATGGGTTTATTGATGATGTCATGTCGATGAGGCAATTATTAGGTAGGAATATTCTAAAGATCGGAGTCATCACGCCAGAGACAGGTTTATTGCTGATGTCGTGTCGATGAGGCAATTATTAGGTAGGAATATTCAAAAGATCGGAGTCATCACGCCAGAGACGGGTTTATTGATGATGTCGTGTCGATGAGGCAATTATTAGGTAGGAATATTCAAAAGATCGGAGTCATCACGCCAGAGACGGGTTTATTGATGATGTCGTGTCGATGAGGCAATTATTAGGTAGGAATATTCAAAAGATCGGAGTCATCACGCCAGAGACGGGTTTATTGATGATGTCGTGTCGATGAGGCAATTATTAGGTAGGAATATTCAAAAGATCGGAGTCATCACGCCAGAGACGGGTTTATTGATGATGTCGTGTCGATGAGGCAATTATTAGGTAGGAATATTCAAAAGATCGGAGTCATCACGCCAGAGACGGGTTTATTGATGATGTCATGTCGATGAGGCAATTATTAGGTAGGAATATTCAAAAGATCGGAGTCATCACGCCAGAGATGGGTTTATTGATGATGTCATGTCGATGAGGCAATTATTAGGTAGGAATATTCGAAAGATCGGAGTCATCACGCCAGAGACGGGTTTATTGCTGATGTCATGTCGATGAGGCAATTATTAGGTAGGAATATTCAAAAGATCGGAGTCATCACGCCAGAGACGGGTTTATTGCTGATGTCGTGTCGATGAGGCAATTATTAGGTAGGAATATTCGAAAGATCGGAGTCATCACGCCAGAGACGGGTTTATTGCTGATGTCGTGTCGATGAGGCAATTATTAGGTAGGAATATTCGAAAGATCGGAGTCATCACGCCAGAGATGGGTTTATTGATGATGTCATGTCGATGAGGCAATTATTAGGTAGGAATATTCGAAAGATCGGAGTCATCACGCCAGAGATGGGTTTATTGATGATGTCGTGTCGATGAGGCAATTATTAGGTAGGAATATTCGAAAGATCGGAGTCATCACGCCAGAGACAGGTTTATTGCTGATGTCGTGTCGATGAGGCAATTATTAGGTAGGAATATTCAAAAGATCGGAGTCATCACGCCAGAGACGGGTTTATTGATGATGTCATGTCGATGAGGCAATTATTAGGTAGGAATATTCAAAAGATCGGAGTCATCACGCCAGAGATGGGTTTATTGATGATGTCATGTCGATGAGGCAATTATTAGGTAGGAATATTCTAAAGATCGGAGTCATCACGCCAGAGACAGGTTTATTGCTGATGTCGTGTCGATGAGGCAATTATTAGGTAGGAATATTCAAAAGATCGGAGTCATCACGCCAGAGACGGGTTTATTGATGATGTCGTGTCGATGAGGCAATTATTAGGTAGGAATATTCAAAAGATCGGAGTCATCACGCCAGAGACGGGTTTATTGATGATGTCGTGTCGATGAGGCAATTATTAGGTAGGAATATTCAAAAGATCGGAGTCATCACGCCAGAGACGGGTTTATTGATGATGTCGTGTCGATGAGGCAATTATTAGGTAGGAATATTCAAAAGATCGGAGTCATCACGCCAGAGACGGGTTTATTGATGATGTCATGTCGATGAGGCAATTATTAGGTAGGAATATTCAAAAGATCGGAGTCATCACGCCAGAGATGGGTTTATTGATGATGTCATGTCGATGAGGCAATTATTAGGTAGGAATATTCGAAAGATCGGAGTCATCACGCCAGAGACGGGTTTATTGCTGATGTCATGTCGATGAGGCAATTATTAGGTAGGAATATTCGAAAGATCGGAGTCATCACGCCAGAGACGGGTTTATTGCTGATGTCGTGTCGATGAGGCAATTATTAGGTAGGAATATTCAAAAGATCGGAGTCATCACGCCAGAGACGGGTTTATTGAGGATGTCGTGTCGATGAGGCAATTATTAGGTAGGAATGTTCAAAAGATCGGAGTCATCACGCCAGAGACGAGTTTATTGAGGATGTCGTGTCGATGAGGCAATTATTAGGTAGGAATATTCTAAAGATCGGAGTCATCACGCCAGAGACGGGTTTATTGACGATGTCGTGTTGATGAGGCAATTATTAGGTAGGAATATTCTAAAGATCGGAGTCATCACGCCAGAGACGGGTTTATTGAGGATGTCGTGTCGATGAGGCAATTTCAGGTTGAGTATTACACACTGCGTGAAAGATAGTATTTGAAAATGCATAATAGTGGCACTTTAAACTAAATCAATGACAAAAATAGTCTCTAGAATTAACAGTGTTAATTCACAAAACAAAATTACACTACAACACCTGCAGTAATAACATTCTTTCAGTTTTCCCAAAACATTTCAAGTCTGTCTCTATCTAGAAATGGGAAAGACAGGTTAGATGGATGTACAGCATGGGGAAAAAACATAAGTAATCATGCTAAACACAGGAACTCCCGATGGAGTCTGTACATAATGTTTTCTGCAGATCCTCGTCCTGCATTAACAGGGCCATCTGCGTGAGTGATGGCTTCCTGTTTGTTGCATCATGTATTGTATGTCCTAGGAAACGCAAGCACAGGGTGGATTCTCAACTGGACATGTTCTTGACAGCAGGATATGATAAGCAGGGAACACCTGACCCTCCCTCACTACCGGTCACGGAATATTCTCTCCAAGTGATGGAAAATGGCCACTTAAGGACAAGCTACAGAGGGTTTAAGATAATAAAAAGTTGTTTTTTTAATGTTATTGTTCAAGGCCGTAACCATGTCTTAGACATTGGGGGGACTAAAGGGTTTTTTTTTGGGGGGGGGGGGGGGGGGGGTTAGTCTTATTGGTTTATTTAAAGGATTTAAATTATTAAAGAATTAAAAGGGATTTAAGGCAATAAAGAAAAAGAAATAAGAACGGTAAAAGATACAGTTCTATTGTAGTTTCTATAACACATTCATTCTTATTTTCGTCTTTTTCTTACTTTTGTCATATAGCAACAAACAGAGCGGTGTGTAATGGAGTACAGCAGAGCAGCATCAAGAATAACAAATATTGGGGGGGGGGACAATTTGGCCGTTTCTAATTATTTGGGGGACTTGGTTACGGCCCTGTTCAAAAAACAATACTGAAAATTACATCCACTACTGCATTAATCAAAAATACTGTAAAAGCTGTAAAATTATTAAATATTAGTACAATTTAAACTGTTTTCTATTTTAATATACTTTAAAATGTCATTTATTCCTGTTATGGCAAAGCTGAATTTTCAGCAGCCAGCATTAAAGTCTTCAGTGTCACATGATCCTTCAGAAATCATTCTAATATGCTGATTATGTGCTAAATGAACATTTTATTTTTATAATCAATCTTGAAAACAGTTGTGCTTTCAAATATTTTTGTGATACACCTATACATTTTTTCAGAATTCTTTGATTAATATAAAGTTCAGAAGAACAGCTTCGAAACGTTTTGTAACATTACTGTAATTTTTGATCAATTTGATGTGTCCTTGCTGAATAAAAGTATTAATTTCTGTCAAATATAAATCGTACTGACCCCGAGGTTATCTTTTCAGGCCAGGCGATCCCACCACAAGAGTCGATCAATAACAGCTGCTGGAAGTGACCAGCAAACCTATGAGATTATAAGATTTATCTTCTCATAAATATACTGCAGATTCGTCTGGCATGTTTGCCAAGCAACATCTAAGGAGTGTTGGAACAGTGCGTTGTGGACAGATGAGACGGAGTTAGAGCTAACTGGCAGCAAAACCTGACATGTTTGGCACAGAAAAACGATTGCCTTTGGCTAAAAGCACCTCAGGCCATCTGTAATACTTGGTGATGGAAGCATTATGGTTTTGGGCTGCAATTGTGCCCCAGGGTCTGGCCAGCTCGCCATCACCATGAATTCCACACTAAACCATAGAGTACTTGAGGGGAAAGTGAGACCATGTGTCTAAAAGCTGGGGCTGAACCACAAGTGGACATTGCAATAACAAGACAATTACCAAAAACACTCAAGAAAAGCCACTAATGATAGCTCAAAAAGAAGAAATTAAGGGTTATGAAATGATCAAGTCAAGGCTTACCTACGTCTTTCCACAGCAGAAGTTTTTACAGTAAGACTTTTGTTAAATAATTACTTGAAAGAATGTTTTTGCCCTACTCATGGTGAACAACTTAAAATGGGAATGTGAAATCAAATCAGTAGGAACTCTGTTGCACCACTGATGTATTTTCTGTGACAAAAAGAATACCTCTGACTGAATTCTTTGTTTAAGAATCAATCAAAATAACCAATAATGAAAATAAAATGAAAAAGCCCTTATTTCAACAAACAGATTCGATTGCACCATTAATAAACTTGTCATGTGATAAAAAAAATAAAAGAATACATCTGACTGAATGCTTTAAGAGTCACTCCAAATACTGATAATACAAATAAAATAAAAAGCCTTATTTCATAAACAAACAAAGAAAAAAGAAGTCAAAAGGAGTTAAAATAAACAATAGAAAAAAATGAATAAAGTCACCATTTCACAAACAAAAAATAAATAAATAAATTTGATTGTGCCATTGATCTGCATGCCATGTGATAAAAAAGGAAAAGCTTACCTCTGACTGAAAATGCTACTTTGTTTAAAAGTGGGGCTATACACAGCCTAACTTTTTTTTGTTCAAAATTGACTAAATTTAAATAATGAGCCTAGATACATAATCAATCCTTCTTCCAAAAAATGCACTGTCTTACCCTGATTCACTATATAGTAAGCATAAGTTATATTTTAGACCAGGGGGGTATTCCAGAAAGCAAGGTTAACTTACCGTCACATATACCTTGAACCCAAACCCAAACCTTGCTTACTCGAGGTATGCTGGTTCCAAAAACGAGTCCGGGAGTAAGTTCAGACAACTCAGAGTATGTTCCCGGTTAACACACAAGACATTCTCAACAGAGCAACGAATCAATGATTCACAATGGAAACGGACGCTAAAGAATAAGCGCGCCATTCTACTTCCTCTTCTTGTTTTTTTTAATGGTGATTTACATAACCTACTTAGTGTACATCACCACCTATTTGGTGGGTAATCAATCATTTTTTCAAAGTCTTCGTTTAATAAGTAATCTTTATTCACTGAGCATAAGGATTATATTGTTTATTTGATGCTAATCAGTTGAATGCAGATCCATGTGAGATGACAATAAAATAAATAATAAATATATTTGAATTGAATTAACATTTAAACCTTACCTTGTTATATATTTTATTCTAATTCTTTAGAATTAATATATAATATTGTATATTATATAACTGAAACAAATTTGGTTATATTAATAACTAAATTAATTAAATAAAAAACATCTGAATATCTCTTAAGCAAACTAACCCTGGAACATAACCTGCTCCAGAGCAGGTTATGTTCAGAGAGTGAGTTTCTATGGTTATTTGCATACCTTGAAAGTTAACTCCGTTTTTGGAACCGAAAGTTGAGGTTATCCGCTTACTTACTCCTAAACATACCCAGGTATGTCACATAACCTACTTTCTGGAATACCCCCCTGAGTGGATGGTTTTCGCGGGAAACTGCGTACATGTGAAGGAAAAAGATGCTCCGCCGAATCTAACTCCGAACAGATGAGAGTCATAAAGAGAACGCGACAGAGTAATGAAACAAGATCAACTTTGGCTTGGCTTTTCAGAGATGGTGAAACCTGAGGGATTTAAAATGTAAAGGCTACGCGGATATGGTGGTTTTTTTATTATTCAGCAGGTGAGTAGGTATTTTATTGAACAGATAAATTACCATGTAGCTCTCCAACAGAATACAACGTGCATTATCTATTGTGAAGGTTCATTTAATTGTTGCTGTGCTTGAATTTATTTCCAAGGAAGTAGGCCTACCTTTGATGGATATAGCTACAGTGACGTCTTCAACTAGTCAGCTTGAAAACCTTTCAGCCTAAACTGGTTAACTATATGTTTTATAAGCAATAGGATAACCATATTCAACCACGCAGAGCCGAAGCACAACCAAAACAATGTTCTTGCGCAAAATGCATGCAGTGTTGTGCTTTTTAACCACTAGAGGGCCAAAAGTTATACAGTGCCTAGTCACTCAAAATATCTTATGCCTTATTTCATAATAATAAATACATATCTCCTGACCTTGAGTCATTCACATGTTGAACCAGGAGAGGAAGAGGAAGATATTCATGATTCAAAAGCTTAAACTTCCGGCGCTCCAGATAAATCCCTCAGGAAGAGGAGCACTCCATCACAGCTGGTTAGGGACACCACGTGTATGTATGTATGTATGTATGTATGTAGGCCTATATGTATGTTATTTGTGCATGTGAAACCGTGAGTGGGATGTGTGAGGTTGTGACATTTAGATGCATAAGATTCTACAAGTACATAACATTAATTTAAAAAAAGAAAAGAAAAACACTTTAAAACACTGGGTACATTAGAGTTCATGTAGACTGGAATTTCCAGATTGAAAGGGAAGGCAATATGATACAATATTCAGTGTTCTCAGGGAGATACAGGACAGTGAAAATAGCTGCAGGAATTCAATCATTTTCATTTAGAAAGAACTGTATATGGTTTTCAAGAGAAGGATATCAGAGAGGAGGATATATCGTACAGAAATGTGAGCGCTTGTTATCAAATACATGCTTTATTAATGATGCTGATAAGATCTTCCATGGCTGAAAGGAATGTGGCTGTAAAGATTGTCTGAACACAGATAGTGGAAGATATAGTAAAGATGAGCTACAAAAAACTTTGAAACTACAGCTCTCAGTTCTGTTCACAATTATCCCACATTATGCAACTGGTTCCATGTAATCTTTTTTGGCAACCCAACAACAAATTTTGATCTGTCAGATCAAATTATCACATTCTAAAGTGTGTTTTACACTAGAGAAAAGGAAACAGAGAAAAATTAGTAGAGCGAGAGAAAATGAATGTGTTTTTTCAGGGTCATCAGGTTTAAAACTAGAATCCTCTTTTGAGTCTGTAAAAGTATGAATGCGTTCAGTTATTGAAGGCAATTTTGCAGGTCAGGCCTTATTTTCAACTGGTAAATAAATAAGCCCCTCTCAAAGTCTGTGGAGAAAAAATTCACGGAATTTTATTGAATCAACAATACATATAGAGAAATTTTTGCTTTACAATTTACAATATCAGGGTTGATGGTTGAGCTGCATGCATAAATGCATTTTACACTAAGATTTTGTGAAAAAATGTTTTATCTATTTTAACTTCTCATGCTGTTAATTGTGTTAAAGTGGTCATGGACTGGCTTTTTTATTTTTTTATACTGTTGTCTGAGGTCAACTTATGACGTCCGCGCGGTTTTTACATAAAAAAAACATCATAATGAATAAGTAATAGTATTTTCTGCCCTGGTTTTGAGCCTCTCTCATGGAACGCTCAGTTTTTATGGGCATGCTGCACTGAAGACTTGGAAGTAAATGCCCACTGCTATGATTGGATAAGCTTTGCATATTATAATGAGCGATCGGCTCCCCCGTGAGTACACGAGAGGAATTGTTTTGAAAGCGTGTGGGAAAACGGCAACCGGAATGATTCGCCCACAGGGCTTGCAAAATGTCTTTATCAAACAAACACAATGATTTATCTCTCATCCACTCTTGATTAATTGGGATGTTATTTTTTATTACTTGGCCAGCCCGATCGGATATAACCACGAACCTTGCATCACTAACACACACACACACACACGCATGCACAAGCCTCACTGCAGAGTCAGACAAATCAGCATGGTCAAAACTTCCACGATTGTATTTTTCCTTCAAATATCAAGTCAAGAGAGTGAACAATGCTCATCAAGAAAGGAATGTTATTTCACTATTTAAGATAGCCTGTCGGCAGGCTGGGGATACGTTTTGATAACCCGTCTGGAAAACACATAGCCCTGGGACGTTGGGCTTTGCGAGCCCTGTGACAGCGTGGTAAGTTATGTTCTGTTAGACACGTGCACATAATCAATATCAAACTATCTGTACAATGCAATTGCGAGCGGTATTTATGCAAATATATCACCTCATTTCAGACGAACGCTTCAGCTCTGCAGACTGCCATCACTTCCCGTGTGTGAGGTCAAAATTCTGGCCGGGTCATAGATATATACATAGATACCTCATTAGTGCCTGCGTGGATCATGGCGTGGATAACTCGAATGAGGTATCTATGTATATATCTATGACCTGGCTAGAATTTTGACCTCACACACGGGAAGTGATGGCAGTCTGCAGAGCTGAAGCGTTCGTCTGGTGATATATTTGCATAAATACCGTTTCGTGTCTTAAGACTTAAGACATCAATGTGTCGTCACGAGCCGCGGGGTTTAATTTGAAGTTGTCTGTCCATGTTTTTTTTACTCTAATAGAATTCGACCCCATTGACAAGCATTATATGAGTGACACACAGCAACGGTTGGAGTTAAAAATCTTCATTTGTGTTCTACTGAAGAAACGAAGACACCTACATCTTGGATGCCTTAGGGGTAATCAGAAAAACATCAAATTTTCGTTTTTGGGTGAACTATCCCTTTAAACATATAAAAAAAATGTTTTACTCGCATAAGTGTGTTGCTTCATTCATTCATGTAATCACATCCTGTCTGCAAATCCAGTCTCCTGTTTATAAACGAATCCGTGGTGAAATGAAGGAACAAACGTGCAATGTCTTACCCACGCGAGCTGGATATTCATTACAAATAAAGTTCATCCATGCATTCATAATATTGGAATCCAAATGAAGTTTATGCAGCATGTTTATTGCTTGGAAGTTCGATCCGGTTTGGCTCCACGTAGGCCTATGTTATTTATCTACATGCCATGCACAAATCGGTGGGCGGGGCTACAGAATCAGGCGTACTTCTTCTTCTGTTGAGGCGGCGTTTCACCACACTCTGACGTCACAGCTTGGCACTTTCTGAGATCGAGCGTTTGCTGGGCCTGGTGTCAATAAAAGCTTTTCTTTGACTAACAAGGAAGTTTTCAGCTCCGAAACTTACAGGATATTCTTATATCACAAAGAACTTTTATATATCAAAGGCTGAATGAAAAGTAGATTTTTCAATTCATGACCCCTTTAAATAATTGTTTCTCTATTGTAAATCAAAGCATTCTGTGGAGACTGCTGTTCACATTCCCCTTTGCCGAACTGAAAGACTGTGTCACGAGTGTCAAGGTTAGACTGTTGCACTCATGAAAGCTCACATCAAGTTGCTAATTGTTTCAGACATGAAGAGCCCTTGGTTGACAGCTGAAGATGAGCTGGCTGACAGCAATGCAGAGAAGTGCTGAACCCAGGGCATGAGGCCTCACGAGTATGTTACTCAGCGCTTGGACCTGAAAACACTCTCAAGTATGTGAGGAGAATGTCTCTTAGTATGCAGCAAACCTGATTAACATCTCCATGCTGAGTTAACCTCTCAATATCTGGAAATTTTGTATAGTATTTGGTGTGTCTGTAGAAATTCATCCTGGTCGTAAGAAATGTCACTGATGTTTCCGTAGTAGAGTTTGTATATCACATGCCTGTTGATGTTAGTCTGTTTGTTTGATTTTGAAGAAAAGAGGTCTGCGTCATACTTCACAAAAATG